>NC_044037.1:71630697-71932483 GCF_901765095.1 Microcaecilia unicolor
TATCCTTATACAGTGGCACTTTAACCCATTGGGATTTACACCTGTTTCAAGTCACACACAAGCAGTGTTCCCTCTAAGGTGAGCGTGTGAGTGATCACTCATACAAATGGGGGGGGGGGGGGGGGCGTTTATCACTTCTGGTCCACATTCACTCACTTTCTAGATGCTGCTGGGTAGGGAGGAGAGCCCAATCATGATGTTTCCCGGTGCTGAGTCCTGGCAATGTCCAGGCAACCGAGTGCCTCCTGCTGTTTCTGCTGCCTCAGTAATAATGACACCATGCTGAGCCCCGAGTTGAGTTTGCCTCCTCCAGTGCCTGGAGTGGCCTCAGTATACATGCTGCAGTCACCTAGTCCCGAAGTTCAGCGGTCTGGAGTGTTTGCTTCGGGTGGTGAAGTTGTGGAACAGCACGTTGATGCCTCTTCAATTGGAGCAGAAGAGCATAATGGTAGGCAACCATTATTCCAATGACACCTGAGGATTCTGGAGGAGGACCCTTGAATGGTGGTGAGACCCTCAGGTGGAATTTGCACCATGCCTACCAGTAGTCGTTGCTAAGTCTCCAATGGTGACTTTAGATTTAATATCTTTACAAAAGATGGAAGCCTCTCTGGCTTTATGAATTGATAAAGTTTTGAGTTGGGCTGGTCAAGTTTCCCATTGGGTCAAAGTGGTGGAGGGGAAATGTGTGGCACATTTTTTTTTTGTTTGTTTTGTTTTTTTTCTGTCTGCCCTTCGGAGGAAATAGGAAACATTTGAAAATATTACTAAAAGATTGAATTTTACAATTCTTGAAGTTTCCTAAAGAGTGATCTGGTTCCTCCTTTGGATGTGTTAAGACACTACTATAGAGAAGTACTTAGGGGTCCCCCAGAAACTATTCCCTCAATCACTAGGGCTTTTTAGTTTGGAGGTAGGTTGAGAGGACAGCTGTAATGTTACTATACTGTCTGAATAATCATTGAAATTATGATTTGAAATTTGTTTTTAATAATTAACACTAAATTTGCTCCTTAAATAACTCAGGGGGCTCCCCTGCTCTGCAGATAGCTTGGAAGGCTATTTTCGGCCATCACTCGGAAAAACAATTTTCATGCAGCGGGTCACTCCTTAGAGGGAACACTGCACAGAACCCCTGGCTAACTTCTTAGGCCTGGAATTTGAAGGCATGCTTGGGGGACTAGAGGGGGAATACTCACCTGTCATCCAAATCCATTTCCCTTTGCAAAAAGCCTGAATTTGAGAAAGAAACAGTGTTCGAGGAGGTGGGGTGCAAACACGGCAATTGCCCTGGGCCTCTATGTTGCAGGAGGCTCTAAGCCTGTCTACAGCTGAACAAGATAATTCTTTGTGGTGGGCTTTGTAGTCCCACCCACCAGGGCTGGTGTTAGGGCAATTGCCCTGGGCCCCAATGCCATAGGGGACCCCAAACCTGCCTCAAACTAAAGGAGCCATAGGCTGAAGAACTTTTAGGCCCCCTCCCCGGTTTCTGCATGGGCCCCTGAATGTCTAACAGCAGCCCTGCCACCCACTAATTTTCTGCCCTGGGCCACAACATATTTGGAGGGCGGCTCCTTAGTCAACTTCCCTTGGATGTGCAGATTCACAAAATCCACCACTCAAATGTGTAAATGTTGCCACGTACACATATACAGCAAGTTGCAAAATTGCTTCGTATAGTATGTGGCATTTATTATTCATACAATTCTACTAGTCATGTTATTCTTTTTTTAGCATCGTCCTTTAAAAAACAACGGGCTTTTCTGTTGTGTGTGTCATTAAATATATGTGTTTCTTTGGTGTTTCTCTTTATATTTTATACAAGGCTTAGTACTCAGTAAGCCTTTTATAAAATAAGTTTCCTAGTTTATTTAAAATTTGATATGTTGTTCATCAGCAAGCCATCTGAGGGTGTACGATAAATAATAAAACTGTTAGAGACGAGAGGAAAAGACAATCATACAGTTGAAAGGAAGTCCATCATTAATAGAGCAGACTAGAAAAACATCCATACAAGCATTTAAGTAGGCCGGCGAGGGGCATGCCGAGCAGCCACACATAACATGGCGGCTGCTGCCCGGCAGCTCCTGCGTCAGAGCAACCCTTTCTTTCCGGCTTCCCCATCAGCGATTGAGATGACGCGGCAGGAGACCCCCTTGCCGTTGGTTGGGAAGCCGGAAGGGGCAGGGCTACAGGGGAAAGCATAAAAGCTGTCATTGAGGGCTAGGGAGCCTCTTGTTGGCAGCGAGCAGCGCGGGGAGTTTCAATCGCGGTATTAGCCGGCTATCAGATCAGCTGATTTCCCTCCCTTTTTTTTATTTTCTCCGTTTCTCACAAAAGCCGGCCATTTCCCTTTCCTTGTTCGCGATCGCGGTGTAGCGGTGTCGCACCTTTTTTAAAATTTTGCTTTTTCCACAGAGCCGGCCATCTCGCAATCATCACGGGCAGACAGCGGTGCAGGAGTTTCCAACGTGGTTCCCCACACGGTAAAACCTGCTTTTCTTTGTTTCCCTATCGCGTTTCTAGCCGGCTTTCAGATCAGCTGATTCCTTTTGTTTCCCCTATCGCGTTACTAGCCGGCTATCTAATCAGCTGATTTCCCGGCCGCCTTTTATTTTGCCGCTTCTCCCATTTCCCTTTCCTGTGCCGCGCCCTTGGCATTAACGACTGGCGCGGCAGTACCGGGACGCCCAATACAAAGACAATCATACAGTTGAAAGGAAGTCCATCATTAATACAGCAGACTAGAAAAATATCCATACAAGCATTTCAGACTAAAACCTCACAGAGTACCTTTAAACAACTGGCTTTGGATGTTTGTCTCCTTATCCTCATGGACTTTTATTTATTTTTCATTGTGAGTCTTTTCCGTCTTGACTAGATTGTTAGCTCCAAGGAGGGGGACTGTTTCTTATAAAGTTAATGTTCAGTCCATGGCAGTCAGCAGTTTTTACAGTGCGGCCATGGCCAGGCTCTGACATTTACTATCTGGTTACATCAGCCAGCAGGATATTAACCGCTTATTGTTTGACATTCACAGCGGAGCATGGTTAGCTTGGCAGGTAGTTATGACAGTCTTATTGCTGTCCTAACTTTTATCTGCATAACCAGTTAGCAGTCTGAATATTTCTGCTAACTGGTTAAGGACCGACTCTGCCCACAGACGACCCCTGCACTAACTGGACAGTGCAGGGACAGTTAGTGTCGCTATTCAGTGGCACTGTCTGGTTACATGCTGCTGAATTTATTTTTTCAGTAGTAGCTCAAGGTAAGCTATATTCAGGGTAAAGGACAGTGGGAATGTGAACCAGGATTCCCAAAGACCAGACCACAGCAGTAGTTAAAAGGAAGCAAAGTTTATTAAACAATAAAATGACTCGACACAACGTTGTGTTTCGGCCAGAAGGCCTACATCAGGAGTCACTACATTGCCTTGCCTACGATCCAGGCATACTTTTACAACAATGGTCTTTTTAAAGACCATTAGAATCAATGTTTGCCATTTTCTTGGCTTTCTTACTCATATCAAGCATACAGACTCCTGATGTAGACCTTCTGGCTGAAACACAATGTTGTGCCAAGTTATTTTATTGTTTAATAAACTTTGCTTCATTTTAACTACTGCTGTGGTCCAGTCTTTGGAAATCCTGGTTCACATTCCCACTTTCCTTTACTTTTAAGTTTCTCCATGAGACTTCTTGAGTTCTCCAAATTTGTGGATTCTCTTTTAAGCTATATTCAGGTACACTGGAGGGCTCACAATCTAATTTTATACCTGAGGCAATGGAGGATTAAGTGATTTGCCCAAGATCACAAGGAACCGCGGTGGGATTTGAACTGGGCACCCCTGGATGTCAAGACTGGTGCTCTAACCATTAGGCTACTCCTCCTGCACAAGTGATTTATCCAGACAGGAGATTTTCTTTCCCGGTTAAATTGCTCTGAATATTGACCCCTATGTGTTTCTGTACAGCATTGCATACATCTGGTATGCATTACAAACTCAGTATACGTCTTCTATCCATCAGATAAATGACTGATTTTTTTTTTAATAAGAATATCCTTCAGTGGTATACTAAAGGCAGGGCAGTGGGTGCGGTCAGCCCCAGTTGCAAGCAGCAAGGAGGGTGCCCTGAACAGTCATGCAGCTGTTGGCTCTGTCGGTTCCCTGCCCCAGAACAGAAAGTTGACGTCAGAGGGGGCAGGGGACCGGCAGAGCCGACAGCCACGCAACTGCTCAGGGCATCCCCTGCTTGGAGGTGGGGGGGTGACTTGCCTGGAGGAGCGGGTGCTCCACCCTGGTTGGCAACCAAGCTAGGTACGTCACTGATATTCTTCTGCATTAATACCATCTTTCTGTTTTGACTTGAAATTCCTTGTAAAGTAAGACCCACTGAGCCTCGTATTCTAAAGACAGTAGCTTTATCAATTGAGTTAAAAGGCAGTTTCACAAGCAGCTATGTTCTCCTTGTAAACTGCAGTCTAGATTTCTTGGCACTACAAGCTGATGAGGTCTGCTTTTTATATGGAGAGTATTGTGTCTCTCTGATAGGAATCAGTGCAATCTTCATTGGTCTTATTGCCAGTAAGTCAGCAACCAGGAGCTCTTTAGCCTGCTCTGTGACTAATATAACAAGTTCCTCTTAAATAATACATGGAGGGTAATTCTATAAGCAAACATTTATCTGAAGCCTATTCTCTAAAGAAAAGTAGGTGCCTACTTTATAGAAAATGTAAGCCACCTTGTGCACATGTACTTTGCAGGCCTCAGACATGTACACCGGCTACAGAGCTGTTTTAAATACCCGTTCCTAGTTTGCAAAAGAACACATGTAGATTCCCCTATTCTCTTTAATCTCTCGTTGAGTCCTCTTGCTACTCTAATCCAATCTTCTGGCATAAGTGTCTATTTTTATGCAGACGATATTTTCTTGATCCATTAATAAACCTGATATTTTCAATTGTGCTTAGACAAAGTGACTATCTGGCTGACAAAACATCAGTTTGTTCTTAACCTTCAAAAAACAGTCTGTTGGATAACCAACCACCCTAGTATCCCTTCCTCTCACCCCCATCTCATTTGGCCTACCTGTGTAACCAGTTGAACAATTCAAGTATCTGGGTGTCATTTTGGATTCTAAGTTAAATCTTTTTCCAGCTCAAACATCAGTCCTGAAATCCAGTCTCTATGCACTTCGTAAGATTAGATCAGTTCACAGCTATCTTGACACTTCATCTTTACATACCCTTTTCCATGCGTTTATTGGCTCCCACCTTGACTACTGCAATGCAGGTTTCCCAAAATTTGAACTCAAAAGACTGCAAACACTTCAGAATACAGCTGCTCACCTGATATGTGGTGCAAAGTGAAGAGACCACATTTCTCCTCTACTTTGGAAATTACATTGGATTCCAGTGGAACAAAGGATCCAGTAAAAGAGCCTCACAATGACACACTGGCCCTGATGATCAGTTCCCTGTGCTGTTCTGAATAGTGTAGAGAAAAATACCGCCAGAACAGAGTGGGGGATTAACTTCCCTTTGATCAGCACTAATTATGTGTGTTTTAGTGCTGATCATGGGGGGGGGGGGGGGGGGGGGGGGCTTCTGCAGAGGACTGTGCCTGGGCAAATGCTCAGGCACAATCCTCTCACAGAAAAGCTTTGACAGGTCCAGGCTGTCAAAACAAAAGCCCAGACCTGTAAGACCAAGCCCCCGGACACAAGAGCCTGGAGGTCTAGTGGATCTCCAGACCCCCCCCCCCTATCCCCCCCACACAAAATCTTGTCGCTAATAGCCCCCCATCTAATAGCCTCCCACCCACCTGGGGACTGGCCTGGTGGTCTACTGCCCTCCAGACCCCCCCATACCATGAAACAGGAGCCCTCCTCCTGAGAACACTGCCTCAAAATGGTGGCACCGCTATTATATAAGGGAGAAATTCCCTGGCTTAATGAGTCAACAATTAAGAGCGCTTTTTATTTCTTAGCCTCATTTCTGTGCAACAGCTTGCCTCTCACCCTTAGAGCTGAGGCCTCCTTCAATAACTTTAAAATAGTTCTGAGAACTTATCTTTTCTCCATGACTTTAAATTAACTTATATTTTGAATATCCCTCTTTCAGCTGCTCAGGGGATCTTTTTTGCAGTCAATGACGTGATTCTCATTGATTTGATTTTGGATGTTTTATTTTAACTGACCCCTCCTTACTCTATTTCCTTCCCCACCCTTAACAGTCTCTGCAGTATGCTTGGTTTTATGGCTGATTCTATCCTATATTTCTACATAGTTCCTTTCTTACTTTAACTTTTACTTGTACATCGTTTTGACATACTATGTAAAAAAGGTGATTTAATCAAATTCTAATAAACATAAATTATGAGATTTTATAACCAACATGTGTAAATTCATGCCCTGCCTGCCATCAGCCCAAACTCCACCCATGTGAATGTCCACCTACAAAGAACACACCGTCATACCTGGGCATGTACCACATAGCCGGAACCAGGCCATTTACATGCATCTGTATCCGCACCTATTAAAAAACGAAGCTATTTTCAATTGCATTTGGGCCCTGACTCCACAATTCACCTCACCAGTTACCTATCTCCCTGATTTAGCAGTGTGTTGATTCTTCTTTGCTCTTTTTTTTTGCTCTTCACTTTATTTTTCTATTTGAATTTTGTAGTTCCTTTCCAATTTCTAATTTTGATTTTAACCACCTTGATATTGTTTTGAAAGATGGTATATTAAAACTAATAAGCCATAAACCATACACATGTAAATGAGAAAAAAGACTGGCATTTATGCACACTTTTCTGCTTAAAACTAGGCAGCTCCTGATAGAATTATACAAGAGATCTCTACTAAGCTCTATTTTAGTGCTTTGTGAGGACTTTTAATAACATCTATCAATACAATTTTCTTGCAAACAGCAAAGTCCCTAATGCAAGAATCTGCAAGTCATGAGTCTAAGGAAAATTGGGTGGCGTTATTAAAGAGAATTGTAACCAGGAGGTACTTTAAGACAATTCAAAAAGTGCACTGCAAAATTATCTTACCAGAGAAAAGAAACAATGGACAAACACAGAATCATAAACCCAAAAGGGAAACAAAGGGGAGGCCACCTGCAGTCAAGTAGCCACAAACTAGACCCCAGCTCAGGGGATTTCTTTCAGTTCCTCCGCATCATCAGCCCTGAAAACCATTTCTGGTACAAGTAGATCTTTTACATCTTCTTCAGTAGAGACTGAAGCAAAGAATTCATTCAGTTTCTCTGCCATGGCCTTGTCCTCCCTGAGTGCCCCTTTTGCTCCTTCGAGATCTAACTGTCCCAAGGAATCCCTTACAGGCTTTCTGCTTCTGAAGCACCTGAAAAAGTTGTTACTGTGAGTTTTAGTCTCTGAGGCAAGTTTCTCTTCATATTCTCTTTTAGCCTTCTTTATTAATGCTTTGCATCTGACTTGCCAGTGATTTTGTTGCTTCTTATTTTCTTCATTTGTGTCCTTTTTCCATCCTTTAAAGGATAATCTTTTGGCTGTAGTAGCCTCTTTCACTTCACCTTTTAACCATGCTGACTGTCATGTTCTCTTCTTGCCATCTTTGTAAATATGTGGAATGCATCTGTTCTGGGCTTCTAAGATGGTATTTTTAAACAACGTTCATGCCTGACGTGGAGGGGCATAATTGAACAGAAACGCCTATCTCCATGGGCGTTTATCTCCGAGAACGGGTCCGTGAAGGGGCGGGCCGCACCGAAGTTTTGAAAAAATGGACATTTTTGAGCTGGGCGTATGTTTTTTTTTAGCGATAATGGAAACTAAAAACGCCCAGCTCAAAAACGTCCTAATCTGAGCCATTTGGTCATGGGAGGGGCCAGGATTCGTAGTATACTGGCCCCCCTGATATGCCAGGACACCAACTAGGTCAGTACGGTGGACTTCAAAAAAAGCTCCCACATGCATAGCTCCCTTACCACGGGCGCTGAGCTCCCAACACCCCTCCCCCAAAACCCACTACCCACAAATGTACAACACTACCATAGCTCTTGGGGTGAAGGGGGCACCTACATGTGGGTACAGTGGGTTTTGGAGGCCTCCCATTTACCAGCACAAGTGTTACAGGAGGGGGCGGGGGGTGGGCCTGGGGTCACCTGGCTGAAGTGCACTGCGGTACCCACTAAAAGTACTCCAGGGAACTGCATACACGCAGGCCTCTAGGACTGGTTGCTGCTATATAACATTGGCACACCAGTTGACACCTGAAGACTAATCTCTCCGAAAATGTCCTTTATTGGAATAACCGCCTTTACTCACAGTTAACTGCAGAGCAGAGGTTGTGCCCCACTGGCAACGAGTCTCCCTGGTACTGAGATTAGCAGTAGGTCAGAGCTGGCAGAATACTGTACAATGCCCTCTTTCAGCCACATTCAAGGTAAGAACTAAGTTGTCTAACGTGGCTAATGTAATATAGGGTTAAGGGAAAAGAAGAAAAAGAAAGGGGTTTTTTTTTATTTACCTGGTTGCCAGGGAGACGTGCCGGTGTCCAGGCACTGTGGTTGTCCAGACCCTGGTTTTTGGCAGGGCTTGAGGCCTTGCAGGGGCGGCAGTGCTGTTTTGTGGAGACCCGGGGCGGTTTGGCATGTCTCCGGGTCCAGCGTGTTGTGCTGGGGCTGCTGAGGCTGATTTGGGGGCCGTTCGTGCGTGAGGAAGGCAGCGCCGAAGTTTTCTGACTCCCGGGGAGGATGGGGCACATCCCCGGAAGAGACGAGAGCGCTGAAAGAAACAGCGCCACTGTTTGTGGGCACTGTCGCCGTTTCCGGGAGCGGGGGAAGAAGCGCTGAGGCCAGTGAGAGGAGGGTGACCAGTTTTTGAATGGGAGGTGGCGTCAGGTCGTTTTCGGCGCCGATTTGGGGCCGGTGGAGGGAGTAGCCAGCACCGTGAGCTCCGTTTCGGGAGAGCAGGAAGATGGCCGACGAAAAAGACGTCGACGCGAGTGTGCATGAGGCGGCGCGCCTCATGCACATATCGGGATCGCGCATCTTCGCGAGTAGGCCGAAGCCGGGGCCTAAATTTTGAGCCGGCTTCAGAGCTTTTTTATTTTAGCTCCGATTTTGAACCAGGACGACGAGGACCGGAACCGAGGGCAGGGTTCGAGTGAGCAGAAAATCCCTGTACAGGTAAGGGTTTTTTTTTTTACCCGAAATTGTAATGTATTTATTTTTTAAATGTGTAAATATGGTTTTTGATTTTTAAAAATTTAGGGATTGGTTCAATTTAAATTTGGTTTGCATATTCGTGATCGAGGAATTTTTCTGGATTTTTGGGGTGGGTTAGTTTTTAAATTTAAATATTTTTAGGGGGTATTTTGGAGGGGTGCTAGTTTGAAGGGGTTAGGAAAGGGTTAACAAATTGAATTCGATGTAGCAGGTAGAGGGGAAGGTAAGGAAATTTTTAAGGTAGGTTTAAAATAATTTTGGGATTTTGGGGGGATTTTAGGGGTAAATATTGTGGGGCGGGTATTAAAAAGGGTTAAATTTGAAAATAAATTCATAGATCAGGAATATAGGTAGTGCTTGGTGGTGTGTGTAAATTTGGGACATTTTGATGGAAATTTTGGGGTTAAATTTTTATTTTTAGTAATTCTCCATTAAAGTCTATGGGAAAAATAAAAGTAAAATGGGGTTACAGTTGGGCTTCTCAGAATTCCGTTTGCTACTGGAAAAAAATGGAATTCTGATGGTGGGTCTGATTGGCCGAGGGGGAGCGGAATTCTGCGCTGGGGTTCCGTTACCTAGGAGACGGTGCGCTGGCTGTGGTCAGAGGAGGCTGAAGACAGAGAGGCGAGAGGGTGTGTGTAAGCAGTGCTGGCGGAGCTTGTGAGAAAAGGGAAGGAATTAAAGGAAAATTTAAGAAATAAATGTGGGAGAATGAGAATGTTAACGGGTGTTTGAAGGGTAAGTGAGAGGAATAGGGAAATTTTGAATGTATACCTAAAGTGTCTGAAAGGGGTTCTAAAGGATTGAGAAAAAGAGTGTATGGGGTGTCAGGAAAGGGGAAAAATAGTAGTGAAAAAGGTTTGAGTTGAATGAGGATGCATGGGTTCCTGTTGGGTGCGCCTCCTTTATAGATAGGGAACCAGTGATTGAGCTTAGGTTAAAAGGATATAGGGAAAATTAATTTGATTTTATTTTAGTGAAACCGGCCACAGTTTTATTGTCCAAAATTTAAAACCATCTAGGACAGGGAAAATTCATATGAGGTTAGGGAGTGAGGGTTTTATTCTCATTTAAGTTTTTAAGAGAGAGGTTTAGGGTGAAGACGAGCTGAAAGAACCGGACATCGGAGGAATCAGTTCCAGGGCCCCTACGCAAGACAGACTTCCAGAGAAAATAATACAAAATTTACAACGACAGTTAAGTGGTGTTTGTTCTGTGAAAAAAAACAATTCTTACAAATACTTACCCGATGAGACGGCTGATCCGTGGTACCTGAAAAAGAAAGAAAGAAAAAGACACAAAGTATCATTTTCTCGCAAGGGAAATCTTACACTTAATAGTTTGAAAGAGTGAAAAGAAACTGTCTATTTTGGCTAAGGAATTTAGAAAAAAAACTTTAAAATACTTATCTGATATTCTTTCTGTATGAAGCAAGAGCTCCTGCAGGGAGATAGAAAGGTGACGTAAGAACACTGAGCATTGCTTCAAGCAACATAAAATTTATGGTTAGGTTTTAGGAGTTCTTTAATGTTACCGTAGTTGATTTTATAATTGAAGCATGTTTTAAATAAATCTTTTAAATTGTTTTATATTCTAATTGAGAAGTTGTGTTTTGTTGTCCACAAAAGGGGTAAAATCCTGAATTTAGTTTAAATTCCTCGCTTATCCTTTGAGGGTTAGCGACGAGGTCAGTTGTTGTAGCTTGCCCCTCATGCCTGTGAGCTGGTAACTGGGAAGTCGCCACAACTATCAACATCTGGCTTCCCAATTTCCTGCTCTTTTTACGTCATCCACAGGCATAGGTGGAGTCTCTCGCTTACACTACTGTAATCAGCCTTGCTCACACTCAGTTAACAGTGTTAGGCTGGAAGTCTGATGGTATTAGTCGTGGCCAACTCCCAGCTTTCACACCACTGAGCGTCAGAAAGCTGCACAGGTCACTAACCCCGCCCTTTACTTCGTAGAATTAAAGGGGGAAAAAAATTAAAAATTGGATTACTCCTGATTCTGAGGAAAACCAGACTAGTTTGTAAGATGTAATAATTTGATATTTATTCAATAACATCAACAGTTTCAGTGCATGAAAATGGTAAACAGTTTTGTAATAATTGAACTATAATTTCTATTATCAGTTTCCTTAGTTGAATCAATACATTTACACAACATTAACCTTTTAACTTTTCCTTTCTTTACAGGTTTCTCAACTTTACCATTGCAGACAAGAACAAATCAGATAAGTACTATAACATTCACCCTACCCCTTTTTAGAATTTGAAAATGTATATGTTTAAGAAAAACCCCTATAATCAGTGACCCACCCCTTTTTAGAATTTGATTCTTTGTTATTCTTTTCTTTACAGGTGTCAAGGATCTTCACTCCCGGGAGACTTAAGGTAAGTAATAACTTTTGTCTATTTCTGTTATCTGTATTCTTTAACTCTCTTTGTTATTCAATTGTACTTAGCTGTCGCCAAACTTGTACACAGGATCTTTCTTGCGGTGGGGCCCAACTTCGGATATCCACTCTTTCCTCTGTGACGTCTTTGTGCTACACCTCTCTCTTAATAAATAAAATGGGAGCAAAACCCTACCTTCTTATTTTAAATCTTTTAGAATATTCTATTTCTGGGAATTTATAATATTAAACTGGGCACACTAGCTAAAATTAAACAAAAATTAACTTAAACACCCTTCTATGTCAATTCTAGGCTTTCTTTTATATATGCCCTAGGCTAAACAGAGTGTCTAATCACTTGCAGCAGAGCAGTGCAGCTCAACATTCCATGGCCAGCCTTACTTCCCAACATTCCACTCCTTCATCTTCCCTGCACTCATACAGCCTTTCAAGATTCTTTCCTTTACCCTCACCTAAAACCCCAAAACCCAACTTTAAAAAATACTTAACTCAACCACTTAACCTCACCCCTCACCTTATCTAACCTAAGTTTCACTCTCAATCACCTTTTATTCACCCAGAACATTCAAACTCAAAATAAACTTAATGGAACACTCTTCACTCTAAATTTTAATCACACATACATACTTCCTAACTACCCTTAATAATTCTATTACCCTAAAATTATTTATTCTCCTCTTTTCATCCAAAATCACTTTTCCACACTCACAACACCACAGCGCTTCCTCACTCTCTGAAGGTCAAAACCACTCTGACCAACTGTCCACCAAGCCGTTTCCTAGGAAACGGACACTTCAGCTTGGGGTTCCAAACCCTAGTAGCCAATCCTACGTCCTGCTCAACATTCCGCAGCTGCCTGCTGACAAACGGAATGCTGAGCAGCACAACTAAATCTCCATTTTAAATAAGAAATCCCCATAGAAATCTATGGGAAATTCCTAAATTATTTAAAAACCACAATAAATTTATGTTAAATCACCCCAAATTTACTATGCCCACTAAACTTCCCATTCCCTACTAAACTGTATTTTTAGAATTTAAATATACCACAATTTAACGTCCGCCCGCCATTATTCCACCTAAACCCCTTCCAAAAATCCCAAACTCAATAAAAACCATTCTAAAAATTCAATAAATACTTCCTTAACCTGCCCTATCGAATTTATCAATTTAACCCTTTCCTAACCCTGTTAAACCCACGCTCGCCCAAAACCCCTATTTAAAAATTAAAAATTGAAAAACTAAATCACCACAAAAATCCTAAAAAATTCCCAGAACCCAAATCTGAAAACTAAATTTAAATAACTTGAAACCCCGAATTTTTAAAAATAAAAAACGCTATTTATGCAAATTTAAAATCACCCGATTAACATTTTTGGTCAAGTGACCCCTTACCTGATCCGGGATTTTCTCCTTACTCGATGACTTCCCTCCGTTCCGGTCCACGACGTCCCGACGCGAAAACGGAGCCAAAACAAAAAAGCTCCGAAGCCGGCCCAAATTTAGGCCCCGGCTTCGGCCTAATCGCGAAAACGCGCGCCGCCGATTCGTGCATGAGGCGCACTGCCTCATGCACATCAGCACAGCTCCTCCCCGACGTCCTCCTTGCCGGCAACCCGTGCCTCAGGAGTTCCGACGTCTCTTCACTCCCGGGGACGCGCTCCATCGCCCCGGGAGAAAAAACTTCAACGCTGCTCTCAGCAGCGTCTCCAACCCACACCGGCCCCCAGAACCGCTGTCCCTCTAACTCGGCGGCGCTGACTCCCGCCGCGCCACCGACCCATCAGCATGGCCCCCAAAGCCCGGAACAGACCAGCAGCCAAGCCCTGTCCACAACGGGCCTAAAATCGGCCCCGACGCTACCTCCATCAGGGCAGCCCCCCCCCCGAAGCCCCGAAGACGGCCCAAACAACCTGCCAGACCCAAACCCGGCCCCAAACAGCGGACTCCCCGCTCCCAGTGTCTCTCTCCACTCCCGGGGACATGCCCTATCGTCCCCGGGAGCTCAAAAACGGCGCTGCTGCCCTCGGCAAGGCCTCCAGCCCTGCCATAACCAGGGTCTGGACAACTACATTGCCTGGACACTGACACGTCTCCCTGGCAATCAGGTAAATAAAAAAAACCCTTTCTTTTTCTTTTTTTTTTTTTTATTCTAAACCCCCTGTTACACTACCACAGGAAAGGGAACTAAAACTGGCTTACAAAAATGGCCACTACTGCATGGACTACAACAGGAAACATAACAGGGCACACTCTGACCCAGTAGGCAGGGGGAAAAGCACCATGGGAGAAGAGCCTACCAACTACCAACATCGTGAGACTGTAACACAAGCTAATGAAATCACGGAGCCCAATACCCTACACCCACCACAATGCAATGCTGATGTGACCCTGTAGTGCACCCGAGAGCCACATCTGACCCAGGGAAAGGCTGTGAGAGGATCGAACACATTCTGTTGTCATGGAGGTGGGTACGGCATTTGAGGCTGGCATACAGGCTGGAAAAAAAGTTTGTAAAGTGGGGTTTTTTTGTTGGGAGGGGGTTAGTGACCACTGGGGGAGTCCGGGGAGGTCATCCCCGATTCCCTCCAGTGGTCATCTGGGCAGTTGGAGCACTTTTTTGGGACTTGTTCGTGAAAAAAAAGGGTCCAAAAAAAGTGACCCAAAATCGCGGTCAAAACGCATTTTTTCCCGATTATCAGCTAAAGACGCCCATCTCTCCTCGGCTGATAACCACGCCCTAGTTCCGCCTCCACCACGCCTCCGACACGCCCCCGTCAACTTTATTCGTTTCCGCGACGGAGTGTAATTGGAAACACCCAAAATCGGCTTTCGATTATACCGATTTGGGCACCTTTGCGAGACAAATGTCTATCTCCCGATTTAGGTCGCACTATAGGCATTTTTCTCTTTTGAAAATAAGCTGGTTAGTGTCCTAAACTTTGCAGCTGATCTTTTTAGCTTCTTTTTAACCATTTTCCTCATTTGATTATAGTCACCCTGTCGAAAATGATATGCTGCTACAGTAGATTTTCTTTGTGGCCTCATTATTTTAATGACTTTTTCACATAATTGGTGAATATCATTGTAAAATTGTTAGCACAGGCTTTATAGAAATACCCTCATCAGGGGCAATTATAGACCTGGGCTCTTCCATTTCAGTGCTGGTCAGATCCCTTTCTGGAGGGGCACCCAGTTTCCATTATTAGTGTAACTCGATATCAGTGTGCCTAGCAATTATGCCCCTTCAGTTACTGGCATGGAGCTGGCATAAGTACAGGAGTCTCAATGAGTCAGGGATGTATATAACTTATGTAAGTGGGAGCCCCAGCTGTGCTCCACCCGTGTGTACTCTCATTACATACTATGTAACTTATGCATACAAATGCACACTTAGGGCTAGATTTTATATATGGGGCCTAAAATATTGGTGCAAAAACAAACAAATTTAAGCATTATTCTATAAGACACGCCTGAAGTTCAGTGCAGTTTATAGAATAATGCTTAAGTGTTATAGTCGTGCGTAAATTTAGGTGCCACCATTTGCACCAATGAAAACATGGTGCAAATTCCTGTGCCTATATTTACATGTGGAGCACTTTTATTCTGTAATTATGCACATAACTCAAATCCACACCCCGGTTCCATCCCGAAACGCCCATGATGTCCCCTTTCCACGCCCCATTTTTTGGGCCATGCGTAAAGTTTAGGGTGTAACACCCAATTAAATCTAATTAGTGCCAGTAATTGCTTGTTAAAAAGCCAATTATTGACTCATTAGCCTACTAAATTACACCCTCAAATCAGGACTGCATCTAAATTTACAAGTGCAATTTTCGGCGACCTTTATAGAATCAGGGGGTTACTGGTGAAAGTGCCAGCAAGACACCTAAGTGCTAATATTCTAGACATTCATGCGCATAAGGAGCGCATTAATTGGGGAACATAGAAGTGCCTTCTTTGTGTCTTAATACGCAGCACAGAAGTTTGTAAAACAAAGCCAGCAGAGTACAACATGCTCAGTAGGTTACAGTTGCCCTTCTGCCTTCAGAAGTGCAATCCCAATACAATTTCTCAG
The DNA here is from genome assembly GCF_901765095.1 of Microcaecilia unicolor. Lineage (NCBI taxonomy): Eukaryota > Metazoa > Chordata > Amphibia > Gymnophiona > Siphonopidae > Microcaecilia > Microcaecilia unicolor. The sequence continues at coordinate 71,646,408 of NC_044037.1, forward strand.
CCTCAGGAAGGCTTTCTAGCTGATTTTTTTTTCACTTACATTTTTTTTTCTTAGTGGGGTTGCTTTTATATTAACCTTCTCTCATACTGTGAATGATGGAAGTCTACAGAACTGTGACAAGTTGGATAAAGAAAACATCATATGTCATGTTGACTTGAAGTGCACTGCAGCATTGCACCCTACCTGTTAATAGTCCAGTTCAACCACCTTGTATAATCTATCTCAACAGACATGCACTGGAACGGTTACTAACAGGCCAAGCTTCTCTGTATGTATTCAGCAGTTTATGTGGGCAGCCTGCTTTCCAAATTAATATAAGAAAGTGGTTAGGGTAGAGGGGCAAGTGGAACAAGGGAAAGGAGAGGGTGAGAGGCAGGAAGATGGGGGAGAAGAAAAGAGAAGAAAAATAAATGAGGGAGGAGAGTGGTAGGGGGATGAAGAATGGAAGGGAAGACAGAGATAAGGAGAAAGCCCAGAAAGGATAGAGAACAAAACAGAGTCAAGTGGAAAGGATAAAGAACAGGTAGAGAAAGAACAATGATAGAGGAAAAGGGAACACTGGCAGGAAGAAAAGGGAGAGAGATTCAGGGGTCCTTTTACAAAGGTGCACTGAAAAATGGCTTGCGGTACTGTAGGCATGGGTTTTGGGTGCGCGCAGATCCATTTTTCAGCAGGCCTGAAAAAAAAATGCCTCTTTTTTTTGCCAGAAATGGCCGTGTGAGAAAATCAACATTGCCACACGTCCATTTTGGGTCTTAGACCTTACTGCCAGCCATAGACCTAGCGGTAAAGAGTTTGGGCAGTAATGACCTATGCGCGCCAGAGAATAAAAAATATTTTTCAGATGCGTGTAGTGGATGTGCGCCAAAATTGAAATTACCGCAAGGGCCACATGGCAACTAGGCGGTAACTCCAGTTTGGTGCGTGTTGGGCACGCATTGGCGACTACGCACTTTAGTAAAGGAAGCCCTTAGGTTGGTAGTTCTGCAATAATGGAACAATGAAATGTCTAGGGCCAAAATTAAGATTTTTTTGGCTAGACTTGTTTCACTCATAACTAAGGGGGTCTTTTACTAAGCTGCGGTAGCATTTTTAGCTTGTGGTAGAAAGCTGGCGGTAAAAGCCGAGACACCCAATATATTCCTATGGGCATCTCAGCGTTTATCAGCAGATGATTTCCACCATGAGCTAAAAATGCTACCACAGCTTAGTAAAAGACCCCCTAAGTGACCAAAAGGTACCCTAAATGTCCACTGGTAGAATTAAGGCATAACCCCATCCTAGCCCCCTAAGATGTGACAGTGATAGTACATACCAGGCTTTCACATATGATAGCTATTCCTATTAGAGCAGCATGTCCCAGGAGTAGCCTAGTGGTCAGTGTAATGTACTGTAGAGAAGGGGACATTGGTCCATATCCCACTCTAACTTGTGGGATATGGACCTATGTCCCACTCGTGGTGGAACATGTGAGCCCTTCAAAATACACTAAATACCTATGTAGGTGACACTTGCACGCTTGAGAGCTATTGTAGTGGTGTACAGTGAGGTACACTAGTTATTTTTCTGCTCCTGGAAGGCTTACCATACAATATAAGGGGGTTATGGTGAGATATGTACCTGGGACCTTTTATGTGAAGTCTACTGCAGTGCCCCCTAGGCTGCCCCACTACTCTGCTAGGATGTTTGTGTGACAAGTCTACTAAGAATGATGGTTACCAGACATTCCAATGGCTGGTTTGGGGGTGTTTTTCTGTTGGACGCGTTATTTTCCAAAATGGTCCCTAAAGAAAAATGCACTGAGCACAAAATGTCAAGGAAAAAGATGATTTTCAAACCAAAAAGAGACAGTTTGTGGGTGCTAAAAAGGCTATGTTCACCACTCAGTTTTTACAAGAAAATGCTTGTGCATTAGAGAATGGATTGAGTCACATTAATTAGCTGGGAAATTGTGGATTTTTCATAGGAATATTATGGGCAACAACACGGTTAGCGCGTACTAATTTTCAGTGCACCCTAATATGCTAGCACACCTTTATAAACAGGGCCCATTATTTATTGCAGGTCTCATTATTTACTAATAATGGAACTCGGTCAAAATAGCCCCGACAAAAAAAAAAGACCATATATCTTTCATCTTGTATGTCATGGTATCAGGAGCCAGTTAAGACTGCTCAGCTCTGGAGTATTTATTTATTTAAAATATTTATTACACTGCTAACAACCCTCAGAGCATGGTTCCAACAAATAAAACAACCCCCATACAAACATATGTACATATTACTCCTACTTTTCAAACATTTGACTTATTATATCATTTCTATTTATAACAGCATTACAATTATGCATACATTATATAATGCAAAAGCAATCAATCATCATAACATAGGCACTCACATGTTAGCAGCTCTCAATTTTCTCATTCATATCAAATAGACCAGCCAAAATATTAATTGGCAAAACCGGTCACTTTTAATTAAGTACTAATAACACATCAACTATTTCCAATTCAACCTTCCATTTCACTGGCCTAATACTTCATACTGACTCATCACTTTGAAGTTAGTCAATAACGAACTAACAATATACATTTGAATAATTATTTTCAATGACAGGATCTGCGGTAACACCAGACTCTGTATTTGTTCCCCGACAAGGTCCATGACAGTGCTGCAAATGAACCATTCCCTCAACCTCATCCCCAGTATCCTCATCACAAATGTAACTCCTGTTACTCTGTCTTCTCTATCTATATGTTACATCTTTGCTTACACCCTGTGCTGTCTATTAAAATGTTTTATTGTGTATCCTGTTGGCATTATAACATAGCATACTATCCAGCTTATTATTGAAAGAGAAAAACGCCTATATTTCGACCCAAATCGTGAGATGAGCATTTTTCTCGCAAAGGCGCCCAAATCAGTATAATCGAAAGCCGATTTTGGGCGTTTCCAACTGCACTCTGTCGCTGAAATGAATAAAGTTGACGGGGGCATGTTGGAGGCGTGTCGGAGGCGGGACTGGGGCGTGGTTATCAGCCGAGGAGAGATGGGCGTCTGTAGCTGATAATCGAAAAAAAGGCGTTTTTACCGCGATTTTGGGTCGCTTTTTTTGGACCTTTTTTTTTCACGAACAAGTCCCAAAAAAGTACCCCAACTGCCCAGATGACCACTGGAGGGAATCGGGGGATGACGTCCCCGGACTCCCCTAGTGGTCACTAACCCCCTCCCACCAAAATAAAACCCACTTTAAAAACTTTTTTCCCAGCCTGTATGCGAGCCTCAAATGCCATACCCACCTCCATGACAGCAGAATGTGTTCGATCCTCTCACAGCCTTTCCCTGGGTCAGATGTGGCTCTCGGGTGCAGTACAGGGTCACATCAGCATTGCATTGTGGTGGGTGTAGGGTATTGGGCTCCGTGATTTCATTAGCTTGTGTTACAGTCTCACGATGTTGGTAGATGGTAGGCTCTTCTCCCATGGTGCTTTTCCCCCTGCCTACTGGGTCAGAGTGTGCCCTGTTGTGTTTCCTGTTGTAGTCCATGCGGTAGTGGCCATTTTTGTAAGCCAGTTTTAGTTCCCTTTCCTGTGTTAGCCACGTTAGACAACTTAGTTCTTACCTTGAATGTGGCTGAAAGAGTGCATTGTACAGCATTCTGCCAGCTCTGACCTACTGCTAATCTCAGTACCAGGGAGACTCATTGCCAGTGGGGCACAACCTGTGATCTGCAGTTAACTGTGAGTAAACGTTCTTATTCCAATAAAGGACGTTTTCGGAGAGATTAGTCTTCAGGTGTCAACTGGTGTGCCAATGTTATACAGCAGCAACAAATCCTAGAGGCCTGTGTGTATGCAGGTCCCTGGAGCACTTTTAGTGGGTACCGCAGTGCACTTCAGCCAAGTGGACCCAGGCCCATCCCCCCTACCTGTAACACTTGTGCTGGTAAATGGGAGGCCTCCAAAACCCACTGTACCCACATGTAGGTGCCCCCTTCACCCCTAAGAGCTATGGTAGTGTTGTACATTTGTGGGTAGTGGGTTTTGGGGGAGGGGAGGGGGGTTGGAAGCTCAGCACCCATGGTAAGGGAGCTATGCATGTGGGAGCTTTCTCTGAAGTCCACCGCACTGACCTCTAGGGTGCCCAGTTGGTGTCCTGGCATATCAGGGGGGCCAGTGTACTACGAATCCTGGCCCCTCCCATGACCAAATGGCTCGGATTAGGACGTTTTTGAGCTGGGCGTTTTTAGTTTCCATTATCGCTAAAAAAAACAAATGCCCAGCTGAAAAACGTCCATTTTTTCGAAAATACGGTTCGGCCCGCCCCATCACGGACCCGTTCTTGGAGATAAACGCCCATGGAGATAGGCGTTTGCGTTCGATTATGCCCCTCTATGCCATACTTTGTATTCTTGCATGAATGTTTTTTTACTGCTATAATTATCAATTGCGTATGTTTGACTTATTCTTGCTGTACACCACCTTGAGTGAATTCCTTCAAAAAGGCGTAAATAAATCCTAATTAATATATAAATAAATAACTTGCCCAAATCAAATGTGCAAATTACAGTTGCTAAACCCCACTGTAACAAATGTCCTACCCCCTCCCATCTCTCATGTCAGAAAGAAAACATACCCCAATGAAACATACCACATTTACCACCTACCTAACGAACAGTGGGTGGGTGGGCAGGTTGATGCTCCCAAATGAAAGAGCCTCCTGCTCAAACTATTTCTGCCTAATAACCACTCATGCAACACCGATTGGAGCAAACTTCTACTCACCTACATCAATTCACATTACCTCCCAAGTTGTCTCTAACCTCCTCTTCCACCCTGGTCTGTACTTTCCAGGATCCCAAGATGACCATCATTAAACCTTTCCATTTCTATACCTTCTGTCTACCCCATGCCCCCATCCTTCAGCCCTTTTATAAAACCCCTTAAATGAAGGTGCTAAAGCTTGGAAAGGTTAGAGTGCTCCCAGTTCAATCCGAGGGTATTCTGCTCATAACAAAGTCACATCTAAAACAAGTTCATGTGCTAACCTGACTTAATTACAGAGAAAAAAAAGGACAGGGTTATGTTTGGGGAAGGAAAGTGCATGTGGGTATTTCTTTTTTGAAATCAATAAATACAATTTCCACTGTGTACTTTGCATCTGCTCCTATGTAAGTGCAAAGTACATTGGTACATAAGTACCTGCAGCACATGTGCTTTTCAAAATTCCAAAGGGAGATTGAATGGGAAGTTTCATCTTGAAATGCATGTACATACACAAGCTGTCCATGCGGGATCCATTATTGCCCTCCCAATGTTTACCGATTCTCATGCTAAAAGATGTTTATAATAAATGTTATTGCATAGGTTTCATAGTATGGATGGATCACTTGTCATCTGTCCTCTATGATCTGCTATTTGAGGTGTTTGTCTCTCCCAGGGCAGAGAGACAGAGTAGGAGAACCTGATTGTAGTGGAAAGTGAATATGAAGTTTAATTTTTTTAACGAATTCAGGAACTGACTGATAGATAATCAGCCAATCACATCTTTCTGTTTGCCTTGACTCCTGCTTCTCTTCCATGTCTGTTGAATTCCATCTCTTTGTGGATTATTTTCAATGGTTTTTTTTCTTTTTGCTTTCTAATCAATAACAATTTTAACACCTTCCTCTTGCTTCGGTTTTTGCCTCTTGCTCTTTCTGTGATAACACCTGTTATTAATTCTTCAATACTTCATTTCAAGCCCAGCAGTCCCCACAGCATGTGTTCTGATCAGGCCTAGGGAGCTCAGAGCCAGGAAAAGAGGAATGGAAATTGAGATTTTGTTGCTTTTCTTTGCTTCAGTGCTTTGCCTTTCCATATTTTTTTCACATCAGTATGCATTTTACTTATTTGATATACCCTTGTGTACATGTGGCTAGAAGATTATATTGCTAGAGCCATAAAATATTTTCATGTCAGCTAAGCCCATGCAGCAACCTACCAATAGTGCAATAAAAGTAAGAAATGGATCTCAGTAGTGTGAGCTCCTTCAACTGCAGTGCTTTATAATTTAAAATAATCTGATTAGTTTTGGTAGTATTTATTTTAATTAATATCTCCTTATCCAAGGAAATTCCCCAAAAAACATAAAATACAATAATAATAAAATAATAATAAAACAAATGAAACATAAAATATAGGGCCCTGTTTACTAAGCCTCGCTATAGTGTGTTTTTAATGTGCACTAAAAATTAGCACACACTAATGCTAGAGACACGCATAGGAATATATGTGTGTCTCTAGGGTTTGTCATGCGCTAATTTTAGCACACACTAAAAATGCTAGCACACCTTAGTAAACAGGGCCCATAGTATCAAAAAACTTACAAAATATTAAACTGAAGCACATTACATAAAACATGGCTAAAAACCTAGGGCTCTATTCTATTAAATTGCACGTGCAAATCGGAAATGCACCTAAATTTATGCACACAATTTTTGGCGACCTTTATAGAATCAGGGGTTAAAGGGTTACATGATATCATAATATATTTAAACTGAATGGCATTTATTTACTAGTGATGTCATGCGCAAGTATCCTAAAAAATATCTGAAAATTTATGGAAAACCATATATTATAGAAAAATGATGAAGTCATTTCTGGGATCAGCATCCAAAAATCTATAAGTAAACACTGAATCTCATTATGAAAACAAAAATTAAGTTGTCTTATACAGATAATAGATTTTAGGTCATGTCTTATAGACATGCAATGGGAGACAAGCCTTAGTAATGACTATGAAGTTTCTTTCAATGATGACACCTAGATTTATCTATGAGTCTGTTGATATGATATAGGACCAATCCTTGACCCTTAATTGAGACTAAAGGTGATATAGGTGAACAAACTTGCAGTTGATGAAATTGCATGATTGGCCTTTCTTCTCTCATTCTTTTCCTTTTGTGCTTGAGCTCAGTTTACTTCTGGGTTTTGGGCAGCCAAGTGACAATGCTGTCTCCATCTGATCCTGTCAAGTCCATGTCCTTCCAACTGACGAGGTCTACCTTGTAGACTTTAATTTTCTGTTGGAGGATGCCCTTGAATCTGAGGTATTGTCTTCCCTGCGATCTGTGCCCATTTTTCAGTTGGTCATGGTTTGGGTATTCTAGTGCCTTCCATCCTTATGACATGGCCTACCCAGCAAATCCGAGCGTTTACCATTATTCCTTCCATACTAGAAATCTGACACTTAGCAACTCAGGTCTTAAATTAGGTTAGCTTACTGAGCTCATGCAGGTTTTGATCCTCTTTAGAAATGGTAACACTATTCTTATGTAGGTATGATTTTTTTCTTGGTTGTAGGGGTGGGATAGGAAAGCAAAAGCTCTGAATACGTAGACCTGTGGAACCTTTAGAAGGAGAAATTTTATCAGTATATTGTCATGAGTTCCTCTGGATCATCCACTATGGTCCTTCTCATAACCAGTTTCAATTTCTGGATTGTAAAAGGGACTGGAAGCTGTAATAGTTTGGCGTGAGATAAAAGTTGATGATTCACAATCAGTGAGTAAAGTTATCACTACAAGGCTTCTCATGAAACAGATGTTCAAAGGTCGGGGAGTAAAATTTCCCCTTCTCTACAGCAAAGGTGCCAATTATTTGTTGGTAAGATCCTGCAAACATTCAATAGAGCATATTTCTCTTTTTCAGTTCATCCTTTGTTTAAATTATGTGTCCTTCTATACTACCTTTCCTTCCAAATTTTCCTAAATTCCAAATAAAATTCTACATTTATGCAGCCTGTGTGTAATTTTCTTCATATAATCTTTAGGCCGTTTTAGATGCTCTATAAAAGATCACTAATTACAGTGAGTATCTTCTGAAAGTACATAAATGACAAAAAATAAATGCTGCAGAACACAAACTTGATGGTTTAAATTGGAACCAAAATACCTTCAAGTGCAAGCCACAGTTTCCAAAAATTGTGGCAGTCCATCAGCTTTATGCTGCAGGAGGTATTACACTAAAATTGGGCTTAATATCTGCTTGCTGTGTGTAATCAATCACAACAGCCTTTATACACAAGACAGGCACGTGGTCTGATTATACCAGGGGCGTAGCCAGACTTCGGCGGGAGGGGGGTCCAGAGCCCAAGGTTAGGGGGCACATTTTAGCCCCCCCAGGCACCACCGACCCCCCCCTGCCATTGCCGACCCCCTCCCCTCCCCGCCTGCCACCAACTTTGACGACCCCTGCCGATGACCTTCTCAACCCCCCTCCCGCTGATGACCCTCTTGACCCCCCTCCCACCGCCAACCCTCCCCTGCCATCGCCGTGGGCTACCTTTGCTGTCGGGGGACCCCAATCCCCACCAGCCGAGGTCCTCGCCTTCCCACGAAGGCTTTGTTCTGTTTCTGACATCTGACGTCAGACTCACAGAAACGGAATGAAGCCTTGCAAGACGTCAGAAACAGAACAAAGCCTTTGCGGGAAGGCGAGGACCTCGGCTGGCGGGGATTGGGGTCCCCCAACAGCAAAGGTAGCCCATGTAGATGGCAGCAGTGGGGGAGGTTTGGCGGCAGGAGGGGGGTCGAGAGGGTGATCAGCGTGAGGGGGGTCGAGAGGGTCGTCGGCAGGAGGGTCCAGGACCAAATCTATGGGGGCTCAGGCCCCCGTGGCCCCACGTAGCTACGCCACTGAATTATACACTAAGGGCCCCTTTTACTAAGCGGCGGTAAGCCCAATGTGGGTTTACCGCTCGCTAAACAGAAAGTACCACCAGGTTACCATAGCAGCCCGGAGGTGCTTCTCAGCCCTAGCATGCCGTCAAATCTGGTGCTACAAAAATATATTGATTTTTGTAGAGCTGGAGTGTACCCAGCGGTAATCGGGCAGTGCTGCATGCTGCCCACTGGGTTAGTGTGGGAGCCCTTACCGCCACCTAAATGGGTGATGGTAAGGGCTTCCCCTGAAATGGCCACATAGCAAGTAAAGCTGCTTTCACTGCATACAAATTTATTTCCATTTCTCCTTTGCCATCATATAGCAAATATATTGCTGTTCAGAAGGTTTCACACTGGCAACTAGCTGCGATTTTTGTAACATCCTATAGGACTGGTAGGGATTATTTGGGTTATTAAGGGCCCCTTTTACCAAGCGGCAGTAAGCCCAACGCGGGCTTATTGCTCGCTAAACAGGAAGTACCTACTCCCCACCCCTAGCACGCTGTCACATCCGGTGGTAATTGAGCAGTGCCGCGCACTGCCATGTTACTGGCGGTTAGCGCGGGAACCCTTACCGCAACCTCATTGGGTGGCGGCAAGGGCTATCCCCCAAAATAGATGCATGGCAGGTGCTTTATTGGCTGCATGGCCATTTCCTGCAGGAAAGAGAGACTTCCTTTTTACCCGCTGGGGTAAAAGGGGGCCTCAACGCATGTGAAAAACACACGCTGATGCCGGCGCAGGCCCCCTTTTGCCGCAGCTTGGTAAAAGGGGCCGTAAACCAGTATGGAAAGGTCTCTTCCCATCAAAAGCATGTGCAAACATCAGAATGCAAGCTTAGAGGAGAAACTATGACATTTTATTACCAGAGAACAAACATCAGTAAGTAGTCAGTACAGCCAAGGAAATAAACCCTCTGAAGTGCTTACAGCAAGTCAGTTTTCAACCTTGACGGCTGGCATTCTATTTGTCTTTCTCCTGGATCATTCAGCAATTTCTGAACTGTTCCTGCTCCCCACTATTCCCACTTGGGTTAAAAATAAATAACATAAAAAGGTGGTAGTTCAAGGCAATTTGTTCAAGAGAGAGAGAGAGAGAGAGAGAGAGAGAGAGAGAAAAAGCATTTTTAACTGAGAGAGCCTGAACTCTGGGAATGCTTATATGCCCTCAACCTTCTGATTTGCGACTGCTACCACTTCATGATTAGGGCTGAGTGACATCAGCAAAGAGTACAGAATGAAGCCACAGGTAAACATGTCCCAAGCAAGTATTGCAGACCTACTACTACTTAACATTTCTAGAGCGCTACTAGGGTTATGCAGCGCTGTACAGTTTAACAAAAAAGGACAGTCCTTGCTCAAAAGAGCTGAAACCTGCCCATAGAAATACTTTGTAAATGTCATATTTTTCCAGATCCACTACAACTTGTTCATTACAGCGAATAAGGGACCAGATGCTTCTGGTTTTTTTTTTTTTTTTTTAAAGAAATGTTACTTCAAAGTATTGGGTTGAAGTTAGTAATAGAAATACAAACACAAATAGTCTTATATTCCGCATCCTGTCATTAGGTTCAGTCAGATTCCATCAAAAGAGACCATACATATATGGGAAGTGCCAGTAAATAGATATCCCCTCTAGAGCACAAAAATACACAATCATTATCTGAAGATAAAAAAGGTGAAAAAAAAATCATATTTCCAAATATATTCTAATAAAAAGATTTCAGGAGTTTACTAACAACTATCCAATCATCCACAACCTTTCTCTATCCATGCAAACACACCTCACATTGTTGCTAACCCGCCACAAACCTCACTGCCTTGCACCCTACCTGACCACCTAACCCCACCTCACTACATGCCATCCCCATTGCTACCTAGAGTGGGCTCAGCCACTGTTATGAGCCCGCACCTACTGAGGTAACTTTTAATTGTTCACCTGGCAGACAGATTTCCTTTCATTTGCTCTTAAAGTAATGGACTGTTCACTGTCTTTCGCCCTTATTTAATAAGTTGGCAATAGTCAAAGTACCCATATTGTTGCAAATTCTCCAACTAATGTTTAACTGAAGGATTTGCAGCAACAATCAAAGCGAAACTATGCTAGCAGTTTAGCTTTATTACTCTCTCAAAAATTACCTATAGAGCAATGGCGTAGCTATGGGGGTCCACCCAGCCATGGGGACCTGGGCCCCCCAAAATTGGCTCTGGGCCCCCAGTTTGGCTGGTGGGGGACCCCAACTCCCACCAGCTGAAGCATTTATCTGTCCCGCGCTGGTCTTGCAAGCAAGCAAATGCGAGACCAGCGTGGGACAGATAAACACTTCAGCTGGTGGGGATTGGGGACCCCCCCACCAGCAAAGGTACCTTGTGGCAGTGGAGGGGGGGCTAAAATGTGCCCCCCCACTTTGGGCTCTGGCCCCCCTCCCGCCGAGGTCTGGCTATGCCCCTGCTATAGAAATGTGCACCTGTTTTATCTGCAGGTAGTTTTTTCTTTTAAAACAAAATGCATGTTTCTGGTAATCAGATCTATGTACAGTGTTCCCTTCCCTGTTCCCTTCTCCACTACTGCCAACTCCAGACTTCGCGCCTTCTGTCTCGCTGCACCCTACGCCTGGAATAAACTTCCTGAGCCCCTACGTCTTGCCCCATCCTTGGCCACCTTTAAATCTAGACTGAAAGCCCACCTCTTTAACATTGCTTTTGACTCGTAACCACTTGTAACCACCCGCCTCCACCTACCCTCCTCTCCTCCTTCCTGTACACATTAATTGATTTGATTTGCTTACTTTATTTTTTGTCTATTGGATTGTAAGCTCTTTGAGCAGGGACTGTCTTTCTTCTGTTTGTGCAGCGCTGCGTACGCCTTGTAGCGCTATAGAAATGCTAAATAGTAGTAGTAGTAGTGTTCAATTCTCTGCCCTCTCCCCACCTCCAGGAGTGCCTTTTCACAATGAGCGGAAAACAGGTGCACTGTAAAGCAACACATAATTTTTATTTCACATTGAAGGTGGACAATAATCAAGTCCCTTGTTTCTTCAGGTAAAGCATTATCCCTTTCCTGGTCAGCAACTCCTAATGTGGAACCTTGCATTACATAGCTATATTTTGGGTTCCTCCTACATATATCACTTTGCACTTGCTCACATTAAATGTCATCTTCCATGTGGATGCCCAGTCTCCCAGTCTCGTGAGCTCCTCTTATAATTTTTCACAATCCTCTTGAGATTTACCAACTTTGAATAACTTTGTGTTGTCAGCAAATTTAATTACCTCACTAGTTACTTCCACCTCTAGATCATTTATAAATGTTAAAAGGCAGCAGTCCCAGCTCAGACCCCTGGGGAACCCTACTATCTACCCTTCTCCATTGAGAATACTGACCATTTAACCCTACACTCTGTTTTCTATCTTTTAACTAGTTTTTAATACACAATAGAATACTACCTCCTAGCTCATGACTCTCCAATTTCCTCTGGAGTCTTTCATGAGTTACTTTGTGAAATGCCTTTTGAAATTCCATATAAACAATATTGACCGGCTCACCATTAGCCACATGTTTGTTCACCCCTTCAAAGAAATGTAATAGATTAGTGAGGCAAGATTTCCCTTCACTAAATTGATGTTGGTTTTGTCTCATTAATCCATGCTTTTGAACATTCTCTGTAATTTTGTTCTTTATAATAATCTCTACCATTTTGACTGGCACTGACGTCAGGCTCACCAATCTATACTTTCCAAGTTCACCTTTAGAACCTTTTTTAAAAATTGGCATTACATTGGCCACCCTCCAATCTTCTAGTACCATGATTGCGTTACGATCCTGGTCAGAACCCCTTTCAAACTTACCTTTTTCCTGGTGGTCAGCTTCTTAGCTGACTTCTGTTTCTTTTGTCTGTCCTTTCTGAGCTAGCTCTCTCTCTCTATGCTGGCAGCTTCCAGCAGCATGACTCTAATTGTTTCACTTTACTACAGCTGTGTGTGTGGACTGAGTTAGCTCTACCTCTCTTTGGGTGTACTGGCTTCAAGTGCTTCACGGTGCTGCATTGGTGTGGGTTGGGCTTCTCGGGGTTTCAGTGCGCTGTCTGCCTGGTTCTAGGGAGTGTGACATCATCTGGGAGGGCCTTGATAAGGAAGTGGTGTTCTTCCCTTCAGGGCCTTTGCAACGTTTGCTTTAGGTAGGGCGGTGCAGTGTGCACTTCTGACTTTGTGTCTAGTTTCCCTGCTTGCTTTTGCTAAAGGTCCAGGTTAGTGTTAGTGCGGTGTGCACTTGTGACTGTGTGTTTAGCTTTCCTGCTTTTCCCTTGTGGTTCCCCTGCCTTTCCCTCTTGGTGCTTTGGAAGCATTGCTGTGTGCAGGGCTTTGGAAGCTCTGTTGCTGATAGAAGTACTTCAGGGTTTGGTGTTGTAAGGAACACTGCAGATTTGGCTGTTAGAAGTACTTCTGGCATTGGTGCTGTTGGGAGCATTGCAGTCTTTGCTGTTTGTGTTTGGTGCTTTGGAAGCACTTTTGGCTTACGTGTTTAGCTTCCCTGTTTTTTTTTTTTTCCTTGTGGCTCTCCTGTCTTCCCTTTTAGTGCTAGGAGCTCTTCTGGTTGTTTGGTGCATGGGGGCACCTTAGTTAGTTTAGAGTTGTAGAGCTGCTGTAGCTTGGTGTTTTGGAAGCACCTTTATTAGTTTATGTGTTTAGCTTCCCTGTTCTTCCTTGTGGCTCCCCTGCTTTTCCTTTTGGTGCTGTGAGAAGCACTCCTGTTAGGTCAGTGCTTTGGGGTACTCCTGTTAGTATAGGGCTTAGGAAGTCCTTTTGTTAGTTTACTGTGAGGAACACTTCTGTTGGTTTAGGGCTTGGGAGCACTTAGGTCAGTTTAGGATTTAGGAGTACTTCTGTTTCCAGTCTTGGTCCCTGTGTCATCCGGTGTCATCCAGTAAGTCCTGCTGGCCAGTCAAACCCAGGGGCTCAACCCTTGGGGGGCAGTGGCTAAGTGCAAGTGAAGCTGTATGGACCAGTCCAGGGTGCTCCAGTCCAGTGTGTTCCAGTCCAGTGTTCCAGTCCTGTGTCCTCCAGTCCGGGGGATTCTAGTCCAGTGTTCCAGTCCAGTGTTCCAGTCCTGTGTCCTCTAGTCCTGGGGATTCCAGTCTAGTTTTCCAGTCCTGTGTCCTTCAGTCCGGGATATTCCAGTCCGTGTGTTCCGGCTCGCTGGGCGGTGCCTGCCATCCCTGCCGGTGCCGATGTGCTTGCCCAGCATTGGTTGGTGGGTTTTGCCTGCTGCTGTCACTCCTCGTCAGCAGCCCAAGGGCTCAGGGCTCTGAACCTGAGAACCTGACAGATTGCAAAGGGCATGAGCCCGGCAAGAACACCCGCCCAGCTGACCCAGCTGGGGTCCAGCTCCATCGTTGTTCTTGATCCTTCTATGACTCTTCATCAGTATCGGGATAAACTTTTGTCTTATCCTGTTTTGAAGAAGACCCCTGAAGCGGTAGCTGAGAGAAAACGTGTCCAGCTGCTTGGGATCGTTGAAAACCCAGTTTCGGACATTGACCCTTTTATCACGCTCTCTGAATATCGCCGCAGCTTTGTCTTGAATCCAGTTTTGTGGGACACTCCTGAAGCTGTCACTGAGAGGAGACGTCTTGGGAATTCTACGCTATGGGCTCAGCTGGAGTCCAGTCCAGTCCCAGCGGCACGCTCAGCCAAGCCTCTGAATCCAGTCCGAGCAGCGCGTCCAGCCAAGCTTCAGAGTCCAGTCCGAGGGACGCTTCTGACCAAGCCTCCAATGCCAGTTTAAGTGGCGCTTCCACTCAAGCTTCGGAGTCCAGTCCGTGGGACGCTGCTGACCGAGCCTCCGATTCCAGTCTGGGGGGGGGGGCTTCTCACCGAGCCTCTGGTGCCAGTCCAGGTGGCGCCTCCACACAAGCCTCAGAGTCCAGTCCGAGGGACGCTGACCGCGCCTCCAATTCCAGTCCAAGTGGGGCTGTTAATCGTGTCTTCGAGTCCAGTTCACGCTGTGCTTCCAGGCAAGTCTCTGAGTCCAGTTCGAGTGGCGCTTCAAACCGAGCCTCCTAGTTCCAGTTCGGATCTCAGTTCCAACCCAGTTTTTGATCTGGATCTGCTTATGACACTCCAGGATTACCAGGTTGCACTTTTGTCTGATCCAGCCTTGAAGGATACCCCTGAAGTTGCCGCAGAGAGAAAGCGTGTCTCCTGGCTTGGGTTCGAAGAAAACCCAGTTTCTGCTATGGATCCCTCTACCAAGCTGTTTTTTTACCGCTTCCAACTCCTATCGGATCTAGCCCTGCGGGATACTCCTGAGGCCCAAGCTGAAAGAAGGTGGCTTAGTAGTCCCAGACCAAGTGTCAGTCCCAGCCGGGATGCTGAGTCTACACCGAGTGATGAGTCTATGATGAGTGCTGAGTCTACACCGAGTGCAGAGCCCAGCCGAGATTCTGAGTCCACGATGAGTGCTGAGTCTGCACCGAGTGCAGAGCCCAGCCGAGATTCTGAGTCCACGATGAGTGCTGAGTCTGCACCGAGTGCAGAGTCCAGCCGAGATGCTGAATCAGAATTGAGTTGCAGCTCCGGTCAAGATGTTGAGTCCAGTGAGAGTTACAGTCCTGGCCAAGATGCTGAGTCCGGTGAGAGTTGCCGTCCTGGTCAAGATGCTGAGTCCGGGTCAAGTTGCAGTCCCGGCCAAGATGCTGAGTCCGGATCAAGTTGCAGTACCGGTCAAGATGCTGAGTCCGGAGCGAGTTCCAGTGCCAGCCGAGATGCTGACTCTATGCTGAGTACCGAGTCCAGCCAAGATGCTGAGTCCGAATTGAGTGGCAGTTCCGGCCAAGATGCTGAGGCCGGATCAGGTTGCAGTCTCAGGCAAGATGCTGAGTTTACTCCGAGTTCCCATTTCAGCCCAGATGTTGAACTCCTTCTGAGTTCCAGCTCCAGCTAAGAGGCAAGGTCCAGTCTGAAGTCCAGTTCGAGTTTCTGCGCGACTTCAGATTCCAGGATGGGTGTTGGCTCTAGACCAGTTCCGGCTGCTACAGTGGAGTGCTAGGTGGTCAAGGAAGTTGTGGACTCCTTCAGGAAAGGGTTCCTATTGAATTGGACTCCACTTGTTGCATCCAAGACTCTGACCCTGCCTAGTAGCCATCCTAAAGAGCCTCGTGGCTGCCAAAGCCACTCTGGTTTCCAAGTTCCAGATGTACTAGTTACTTCCTGCCCAGCGTCCAGATTTATGTTGTGAAACCCATTGGGAGATTTCATCACAGTTACCCATGGAGACCTAAATTTTCTTTGGAGACCTGGAGCTCCCGTGGGGACACGGGAGCCTTGAGGGGGAGGTGCTTTTATGATCGTGGTCAGAACCCCTCTCAAACTTACCTTTGTCCTGGTGGTCAGCTTCTTAGCTGGCTTCTGTTTTTTTTGTCAGTCCTTTCTGAGCTAGCTCTCTTTCTCTATGCTGGCAGCTTCCAGCAGCATGACTAATTGTTTCACTTTACTACAGCTGTGTGTGTGGACTGAGTTAGCTCTACCTCTCTTTGGGTGTACTGGCTTCAAGTGCTTCACGGTGCTGCATTGGTGTAGGTTGGGCCTCTCGGGGTTTCAGTGTGCTGTCTGCTTGGCTCTAGGGAGTGTGACATCATCTGGGAGGGCCTTGACAAGGAAGTGGTGTTCTTCCCTTCAGGGCCTTTGCAACGTTTGCTTTAGGTAGGGCGGTGCAGTGTGCACTTCTGACTTTGTGTCTAGTTTCCCTGCTTGCTTTTGCTAAAGGTCCAGGTTAGTGTTAGTGCGGTGTGCACTTGTGACTGTGTGTTTAGCTTTCCTGCTTTTCCCTTGTGGTTCCCCTGCTTTTCCCTCTTGTTGCTTTGGAAGCATTGCTGTGTGCAGGGCTTTGGAAGCTCTGTTGCTGATAGAAGTACTTCAGGGTTTGGTGTTGTTAGGAACACTGCAGATTTGGCTGTTAGAAGTACTTCTGGCATTGGTGCTGTTGGGAGCATTGCAGTCTTTGCTGTTTGTGTTTGGTGTTTTGGAAGCAGTGGCGAACCAAAAGGGGGGGGGGGCGGTGGGGGCGGTCTGCCCCGGGTGCACGCCGCTGGGGGGGTGCCGCGCGCCTGCTGTCTCTTTGTTTTCATGCTCCCTCTGCCCCAGAACAGGTTACTTCCTGTTCCGGGGCAGAGGGAGCATGAAAACGAAGAGCCAGCAGGCGCACGGCACCCCCCCAGCGGCGTACACCTGGGGGGGTTCTTTCACCGGGGGATCGGGGATTCTTTCGCCAGGGGGGGGGCGTCGCGCTGTTCCGGGGGGGGGGGGATGCTGCACCCGGGGGCGGTGCGCATCTGCGATCTGCCCCGGGTGTCAGGCCCCCTAGGAACGCCACTGTTTGGAAGCACTTTTGGCTTACGTGTTTAGCTTCCCCTGTTTTTTCCCTTGTGGCTCCCCTGTCTTCCCTTTTAGTGCTAGGAGCTCTTTTGGTTGTTTGATGCGTGGGGGCACCTTAGTTAGTTTAGAGTTGTAGAGCTGCTGTAGCTTGGTGTTTTGGAAGCACCTTTATTAGCTTATGTGTTTAGCTTCCCTGTTCTTCCTTGTGGCTCCCCTGCTTTTCCTTTTGGTGCTGTGAGAAGCACTCCTGTAAGGTCAGTGCCTTGGGGCACTCCTGTTAGTATAAGGCTTAGGAAGTCCTTTTGTTAGTTTACTGTGAGGAACACTTCTGTTGGTTTAGGGCTTGGGAGCACTTAGGTCAGTTTAGGATTTAGGAGTACTTCTGTTTCCAGTCTTGGTCCCTGTGTCATCCGGTGTCATCCAGTAAGTCCTGCCGGCCACTCGAACCCAGGGGCTCAACCCTTGGGGGGCAGTGGCTAAGTGCAGGTGAAGCTGTATGGACCAGTCCAGGGTGCTCCAGTCTGGTGTGTTCCAGTCCAGTGTTCCAGTCCAGTGTTCCAGTCCTGTGTCCTCCAGTCCGGGGGATTCCAGTCCGTGTGTTCTGGCTCACTGGGCAGTGCCTGCCGTCCCTGCCGGTGCCGGTGTGCTTGCCCAGCATTGGTTGGTGGGTTTTGCCTGCTGCTGTCACTCCTCTTCAGCAGCCCAAGGGCTCATGTTTGCTCCAGAGCCCGGCCCCACGGGCTCTGAACCTGAGAACCTGACAGATTGATTTAAAAGATAATTACATATTACTAACAACAGTTATGCAAGTTCATTTTTCAATTCTATCAGTACTCTGGGATGAATACCATCCTGTCCAGATGATTTGCTACTCTTCAAGTTGTGAAATTGCACCATTACATCCTCTAGGTTTATAGAGATTTTTCAGTTTCTCTGACTTCTCAGATTTGAATACCATTTCTAGCACCGGTGTCTCTCCCCCAAATCTTCCTCGGTGAAGACTGAAGCTTAGTGGATTTTGTAAATGGCATATTGACCCAGTATTCTATAACTACGTATTCAAATTGTCAGAATGTCCCTGACACGCCCATGCTACTTCCATGGCCATGCCCCCTTTTGAGAGAGTTACGCGCATTGCCTTATAGAATAGTGTACTGCCAGATGCGTGTGGAAATCCAACTGGTGCAAATTAACTTCAGCAATTGATTAATGCCCAATTATTACCATTAATTGGCTCATTAACCAATTAAGTTGCGCATGCATCTCAGAATCATGCCCAAATTCTGGCGCATAAATTTGGCTAACCTTTATAGAACTTGGGGTTAGTGCACGCTAATTCTGTTACCGCATGCTAAATTTTAGTAAAAAAGCCCTTAAGTTTTTCTGACACTTATTCAGTTTTTATTTTTCTATAAAAAAGTGGATAGTGTATGTAAAATTTTTACTTTATTTATTTCTACTTTGTGCACATTCACAGAAATGTACCTAATCCAAATTACAGTGGGAGTTTTTTACATTTTTTTTTTTTTTAGAACCACATTGAAAACGATTAACTTTTCAATCTTATATGAATCAAATATCCATACATCTAAGGCTGGATCAGAACAGGGTCATGGGGATAAAGGATTAAGATTCTGATCATAACTAGTGGGAAGGGTTTATTCTGATAAGAATTTGTAAATGGTCAACCTACCACCTCCAAATAGACATTTAGACATCCAATTTGCATTTTTAGTTAGTTTTAAAAAAAGATAAAAATTAATCAGTTTCAGCCTATTTAACTTTTATTATAATTTGTTTTTTTAATGATCTCATCAACTACTATAAAAGCAATTGATTCTTTTTTTTTTTACATTATATTAATTACAAAACTAAATACCAGCAAGAAAGCTACAGTGCTTGTACAAGAAATAGGCAAATCCAACTTGAATACATTGCCATCCATATATTATAAATCAACATTAATGCAAGATGAATACCCCATTTAGGGGGTCTTGTACAAAGCGGTGGTAAGCCCAACTGCTCGCTAAGACGGAAGTACCACCGGGCTACCGCAGCAGCCCAGCGGTAGTTCCCACCCACAGCGTGCACCATTTCTGGCACTGTTGTGTACCCAAAGGTAATCGGGCTGTGTCGCAAGCCGCCCAGTTAGTGCCAGGTTAGCACTGGAGCCCTTACTGCCACCTCAGTGGGTGGCAGTAAGTACTCCCCTCCAAAACGGGTGCGTGGCAAGTGCTTCAGCTGCCACTCGGCCATTTCTATAAAAAAAGAAATACCTGCCTTTTACCTACTGCGATAAAAGGGGGCCTTGGTACACATCAAAAACATATGCCGAGGCCAGGGCAGGTTCCCTTTTGCCACAGCTTCATAAGAGGCCCTCTAAGACCACAAAATCTAATGGAGAAACCATTGTTGGGCAGACTAGGTGGACCGTTCAGGTCTTTATCTGTCATCATTTACTATGTTACTGTACAATTTTCAAAGAGAAATAAAAAGAAAAATAATATTTAAAAAAGGGAAGATGCCTTGGTAGAATATCAGGTGATACTGGTACGCATGGGGGGCATAATCGAAAGGGGCACCCAAGTTTTCCTGAGGACATCCTCGCAGGACGTCTCAGCGAAGGGGTGGGGAAACCCATATTATCGAAACAAGATGGGTGTTCATCATTCGTTTCGATAATACGGTCAGGGACCCCCAAATCGCAAAATTTAGATCGACCTCAGAGATGGTTGTCTTTTGAGATGGTCGTCCCCAATTTTCGTCCATAATGGAAACTGAGGACGCCCATCTCAGAAACGACCAAATTCAAGCCATTTGGTCTCGGGAGGAGCCAGCATTCCTATTGCACTGGTCCCCCTGACATGCCAGGACACCAACCGGGCACCCTAGGGGGCACTGAAGTGGACATCAGAAATTGCTCCCCGGTGCATAGCTCCCTTACCTTGTGTGCTGAGCCCCCCAACCCCCCCCAAACCCACTCCCCACAACTGTACACCACTACCATAGCCCTAAGGGGTGAAGGGGGGCACCTACATGTGGGTACAGTGGGTTTCTAGTGGGTTTTGAAGGGCTCACATTTACCACCACAAGTGTAACAGGTAGGGGGGAATGGGCCTGGGTCTGCCTGCCTGAAGTGCACTGCACCCACTAAAACTGCTCCAGAGACCTGCATATTGCTGTCATGGAGCTGGGTATGACATCTGAAGCTGGCAAAAAATATTTAAAAAGTTTTTTTTTAAGGTGGGAGGAGGTTGGTGACCACTGGAGGAGTAAGGGGAGGTAATCCCCGATTCCCTCCGGTGGTCATCTGGTCAGTTCGGACACCTTTTTGAGGCTTGGTCGTAACAAAAAATGGACCAAGTAAAGTTGCCCAAGTGCTTATCAGGGACGCCCTTCTTTTTTCCATTATCGGTCGAGGATGCCCATGTGTTAGGCACGCCCCAGTCCCGCCTTCACTACGTTTCCAACACGCCCCCGTGAACTTTGGTCGTCCCCCTACAGAAAGCCGTTGAGGACGCCCAAAATCGGTTTTCGATTATGCCGATTTGGGCGACCCTGGGAGAAGGACGCCCATCTCCCGATTTGTGTCGAAAGATGGGCGCCTTTCTCTTTCGAAAATAAGCCTGATAGGGGGAAATTCTATAAATAACACTGAAATTTAAGTGCTGAAAAGATTGGCACTCAGCTGCTTTTCTATAGAGGGCGCCTAACCTTTATAGAATTTCAGCACTGCGTACAAATTGCACCTAACTTTAGGTGCCGAACTTACGACTGATAGAAACAAGTATAAGTCTGGTGCCCAAAGTTAGCTGCGGCTTGGCGCCTAACGTTTGGGTACACCCATGCTCCTCCCAGGGCTACAGGCCCTTTCTGAATGCAGGGGAGATCCTCATGCAACTCATTTAGGCACAAATTAGCACCAATTAAGTGGCCTCTTATGTTATCTGCATCAGGGCCCATTTTATTCCTTTTTTTCAATGAATTTAATACTGGACCCTGACAGAAACTAGGCATTGGTTTTTTTGTTTGTTTTCTTTTTGCTTTTTTGCTAGAACAAGCACTTTTTATTTTACGATAAGAAGGTCATGCTTTAACTGGATCTTACCTAAATGACTGTTACATCCCTCACCTGTACGACGCTCCTCCCGGCTAGGATGAGGATCGGTCTTGGGAAGGTCTGTTTCGGTTTCCTAAGTCTGGCAGCCATCATCCAACTTAGAGCAATGGTACAGCCATCTTGGATAGATCATATCCCAGGAAGCCATCTTGGACTAATGAGGACAGGAAGGAAGCCCATATTTGGTCCTTAGAGCTCTGCTGATGGGGGCAGCCATCTTGGTTCAGCTGCACTTGCTTTAGCCTAATTCCTCCTCTATTTAAGGCACTGCCTCCAGCCCTTCAGTGCTTCAGCTTCTGCTGCGCAAAGGTTGTGGTCTGCGTCCGTGTTCCTTACCTGATTCCTGAGTTTCCTGTGTTTCGACCTTGGCTTGTTTCCTGACCACGCGTTGTGTTGCTGCCTGCCTTTTGACCCTGGACTGTGTATGGACTATTCTCAGCTCTACTGTTTTCCTGGCTCTTGGACTGTGACTGTTGGCTACCTGTCTGGTCGGTGGTCCTGCAACCCCGCCGGTTCCGGAAGTCCTGCCGGCCGCTTGAACCCAGGGGCTCAACTCCTGGGGAATAGTGGCTAAGTGCAGGTAAAGCTAGGGGTTGTCTGGCTCCCTGACCGAGTGCGGTGCACTCCATCTTCGCCGTGCTCAGTCGGGGTACAAGGGCTCACATCTCCAGTCATAACAATGACCCAGAATAAATGTAAATCCTCTCTAAATCATAGGTGTCCATGTTTCTTTATAAAATACCAGCACAAATCTTGCAGAAATCACACTTAGGGCCCTGTTTACTAAGCAGCATTATAGGCGCATTAACCTTTTTAACGCGCATTAACCATGTACACGTGTTAAGTATATACATGCCTACAAAATCTCTATAGGTGCCTACATGGTTATCACGCGTGCTAAGTGTAGGCGTGCTAAAAACACTAATGCACCTTAGTAAACAGGGCCCTTAAAGCTGTGAGCATTTTATAACTGCTTGTAAATCGTGACTACCTGGACTCCACCCCAAACTTGCCCCAGAACATACCTACTCTCAGTTTGCATAAAAGTGCATACTTTCTAGTCATTGTGGATAGGTTTATATGTGGGATAATTTCATACGAGACATTTTGGGCCAGATTCTATATTCAACACCTAAAAATCCATATTTATCAATTAAATTGCTCTATTATATTAGATAATTATCTCTAGTTTCCTGTTCTTTTTTTTTAGTATGTTTGTATCTGTATCTTTTGCTAAAGTACCTTTTCTACTGTAAGTGTAAGGTGTTTACATGGAACTTCATCTTTTCATTGATTGTCAGGAAGCTCAAAGTGTGGCATGTAACTAAACAGAAATGAACTAGACTTATCTAGGGATTAATTAATTAGAGAGTAGTTGGTCATTCCCTCCTCTCCCACCTCCAGTTTATCTTAGAAAAACAATGCAGGACCTCCTAATCAAAGTACTTGCTGTTCTCATTATCTTTCCAGCCTTCCCTTATACACTAATTCCCTGAGCACCTCCAAAGACTACCTTGTCTTCTGCTCTTCCCTCTCCCCACCTTTTTTTTTACAGACAGACACAGATAAACAAGACACATCTAGTTTCTGATCATGAACTACAAGCATAGCCCAGGAAATTCAATCTCCGCCTTCATTAAACCACGGCTTTTCCATGCTCACTCATGATAAATGCATTATAATCATGATCTCAAGAGAATAAGAGAGCCCTTCCAGTCTCATTCTTAACCACTGCTATCCAGACCTGATCACAAGCATTAAATTGATAACGGCTTTGTGTAATGATTTTCTTGAAAACTCAAGGACATACATTACTTGCAAATACAAAAAAAAAAAAAAGACTAGAATACAGGAAAACAGGAAATGGGTAAAGAGAAATAGTACATACGATAGATACTTGCAAACAGACTTTTTTTTTTTAAACCTGAATTTTTTAAAATGACCTTACTAAAAAAAAAGCAACCCTGAATTTTGGATGATCTACTGTTATGTGCATATTGAGCACATGCATGTTTCATCTCATATGAAAAACATAACCTTAAATTGGGCAAAAATGGGAAATCAGGGTATACAAGAGAGCTTATCTGAGTTTAAAAAAGGTTTTGGCAAGTTCCTGGAGGAAAAGTCCATAGTCTATTATTGAGATAGACATGGGGAAGCCACTACTTGTCCTGGAATTGGTACCATGGAATGTTGCTACTAATTGGGTTTCTGCCAGGTGCTTTTGACCTGGATTGGCCACTACTTGAAACAGGGTACTGGGCTAGATAGACCTATGGTCTGACCCAGTATGGCTATTCTTATGTTCTTATGGGAAGCCAGTTTGGAGGGGTCCTCACAGATGTGGCCCAGGGCAATGTCTCCAAATGGGTTATTTTTGTGCATACCATGAAAGGCATGAACCTTACTCCTATTTCATAGTATGTGGAGTATGATCATAGTCTCTCAAATTTACTACTAACACTCTCCAAAGTACTTGTATTGTATCAAAGAGCTTCTTACTGGAGTTCATATGATGTTATATGTATAGGCAATTTATGCAGGTGTGCTTGGAAATTCTTCTGAATGAGGTCTGTAGCATCCAAAACAATGAGAAATATTTCTGTATCCTTCTGCTACATTTTCTTGGTCTCTTGACTGCATTTCTTGATACTTAAAGATCCTTTCTCTCTCTCTCTATGTGACACCTCCATAATCAAGGCTATTGCTGATTTTTCTTCTTTCACCACTATGTCCAGTTTCCTGGCACTCAATTTAATCATCTGTTGGGATGGGGATGTCCCAGGTGACCACAACCTCTTCATTCTCCATAATTCTCTTAAGGTCATGATCCCATTCTTTTCTGGTACAGTGATGTTGTAGTATTTAAAGAGTTTCCACTGGGTGAGATGCTCCACCTTGTTAGTTATTAGATTCCCAGTCTGACTGAGTGATGATAGACAAAAGTGAGAGGTTAGTTGTTTTTAGACTTTTCTTCATGTGGAAGAGGTCCCAAGACGAGAGGTATGAATAAAACTTGCAAACCCTTTTGCTCTGACTTTTTACTAATCTTTGTCCTGGGAAGGTAGCAGGGGCCCAGGTCTTTATAACATGGAGTCCTGGTGAGAGCTGCTGAAGGGTGGAAAAACAAAAAAGGAAAGGTTCATGACTAGGGCTGTACTGAATATTCGTATTCGATTTGGCCCTGAATAGTACCCTGGATCCATGAATAGCGATTTAAATTTGAATACAAATAATCAGGATTTAGCTCTACTGTGCTAACTCCTAATGAGATAAATATTTAATCTCTGGTTTCATGTTACTTCTATTATTATTTATTAGGTTAAAACTCAATGCCCATTATTCGTGTTTGGTATTCGTATTCAGCCAAATAATATTTTTCATTATTCATATTCAGCCAAATAGTAAAATATGCTACTCAGTGCAGCTTTATTTATAACAGAAGTTGACTCCATTTTCTTGGGTGTCACTGAAGAATGAGTTCTCTTAGTGGTATTTTCAGAGGAATTTTGGTTGGGAGTCATAAGTAGGAAGCAGGGACAACTGAAGGCACTCTGCTGTCTGAGAAAAGGGATCAGATGGCACACCTTCCTGGAAGCACCCAAAAAGGAGAATAAAGAGCCTCCTCAGAGCTTCATTTAGGAATCAGGGCATGGGCATAGTTTGACAGTTTCATTTGGGGGGGGGGGGCAAAGGGTGGGGCATGTCTCTCACACCACCGCCCCCCTCAGATTCTTTCAGTGGCACCCGGTATCACCCTCCCCCATCTTCCAATCCCCCAAACGAGCTGCCACCCCATCCTCCAATCCCCGAGCTGCCAGCTGCCTCAGCGAAAGAAGCAAGCATGCCACAGTAAGAAGTGGCCTGCAGTAGTGTAGGCACATCTTATGGGCACAACCTGGGCCACTTTTTACAACGGCTGGGAAAAAGACCATTTTTACTGGCCTTGGAAATGGGCGTGCGCAAAAGTTAAAACTAGCCTTTACCACCAGCAATTGACTTAGCAGTAAGAGCTCACGTGCTACTCACTCGGTAACCATGTAACACTAACCAATGTGGCCACGCTGCCGATTACTGCCGGGAAGGCCCCCACTGCGGTAGAAAATAGAAAAATATTTTCTAGTGCAAGATTTGGTATGCGCTAAACTTGGAATTATCACCTGACATATGCGCTACCCCAGCGGTAGTGGCGATTTTGCGCATACTACCCAGGAACAGAAAAATACATACTGTACCTGAATGTACACTGCTGCAATAACTTTCAGGATTGAAGGTGGCTTATATAATTAGGTACAATAGGTATTTTTTCTGTTCCTGGAGGGCACACAATTTTTTAAAAATTAATTAAAAAAAAGTTAAAGTGGGATTGGAACCTGTGGCCCTTGGTTTAGAGTCCACTATTCTAACCCATAGACTACTCTTCAGTTCTTCATGTTGCTTTGTACAGAATGCCTATAATACTTACAACTGTCACAGAGCAGTGGCGTACCAAGGTGGGGGGGGCGGTGGGGGCGGTGCGCCCTGGGTGCACACCGCTGGGGGGTGCCGCGGCGCGCGCCTGCTCTGAGTTCGCTAAACTTCGTCGCTCGTTCACTGCAGCTCCCTCTGCCCTGAAACAGGTTACTTCCTGTTCCGGGGCAGAGGGAGCTGCAGCGAAGCGAAGTTTAGCGAACTTGGAGCAGGCGCACGCTGTGGCACCCCCCCCAGTGGCGTGCACCCGGGGGGGGTGTCATTTTACCGGAGGGGGGGAAGGTGTCATTTAGCACCCGGGGAGGGTGCATCGGCGCTCCGCCCCGGGTGCCATCCAGGCCAGGAACGCCACTGTCACAGAGCCTGGTGTTTCTTTTGTTTCATTTTTAGGGGAGCAGGAGGGGGACAGCAACCACTGGGGCATTACGGAGTTGTCAACTGCTCAATCAGAGCACCTTTTTGCATCATAGATGTGATTGAAACAGGTCTAAGGACATTTTATTTATTTGTTTATTTATTGCATTTGTATCCTACATTTTCCCACCTATTTGCAGGCTCAATGTGGCTTACATCCTTCTTTCAGACTTGGATGTCTCCTTTCCTTCAGTAATTGCTGTTGGATGCCCTAATTTTGGGCTCTCCCTAGTCCCACCCAAAACGCATCCACAACACTCCCCTTGGTATTTGGACATATGGCAGTGTCAGGTGTCCAAATCCTGTCTTTGCAAAATCAGGATTTGGAAGTTTATAGCACATGAATGTCCATTTGGAATTTTGGGACGTCCATATGCTTTAAAAATAAGCTCTTAGTTATTAATAACCCATCTTAACAGTAGCTCACATTGATAACCTTCCACCATGCTGACAAGTACAAAAGGATTCAGACTGAGAAAAGTAATCCCATCTATAGGTACACAATGCCCAATTCATATCAGGAAGCACTTCCCAGAAATAAAGCTCTTGCAGTCATTGTGAACAATACATAGAACCTGTCAGTTCAATGAGTGGCAGTGCTCAGAATGGCAAAGATAAATGAATGGAGAATAAAAGAGAAAATATCATAATGCCTTACTATTGAACTGTGGCTATTGATAATGCCTTACTATTGATCCATAGCTTAAGTACTGTGTGCAGTTCTGGTCACCAATCTCAAAGAAATATTGAGGAAATGAAAAGGTATAGATAAGAGAAAAATAATGGAATAGGGATGAACAGCTTCCTTATAAGGATAAGCTAAAAATAGTTAAGTTCATCTACTTGGAGAAAAGATGATTCAGTGGGAATAGGTAGAGGTTTATGAAATCAGGAGAGGGCTGAAACACACATAGTTAGTTACCCTTTAAGACCAGAGTACACTCTAGGAAACACATGAGAAAATATTTTTCACTCACCACACAGACAAACTGTGGAACTTATTACAAGATATCACGGTCAAGGCATCTAGCATAGATGACTTTAAATGGTGTTTGGTCAAGTCTAAACATTTAATCATATACCACAAATTTAAAATTAATGCTATGTTGTTGTTCTGGAGATACATAAAATAAATTCTGTTTCCCTGCCAAAGATATACAATGGGTAATAAAAAATTAATGAGAGATGTCTATGACTAAGATTGGAGCTAGGAATTTAGATTGTCTGAGAAAAGGGTTTGGGAAAGGAAGCAATTATTTTTCCACTCAGGAGAGAGAAAGAAGTGACCAAGAGCTGAGAAATGAGATCTGTTCTATTCTGGTAAGAGACTAGAAGCAGAGCAAGTAGGAGTGACAGAGGGTGTAACTCCATAACTGGAACTGGTGTTCTAGAAAAAGCAAAAGAATAGCTAGAGAACCACAAATTGGTTAATGAGGCCTTAAGTTTACACCTGAAGCAAGGGAGGATGAAGTGACTTGTCCCACATCTCATGGAGCATCAATGAGAAGTGGGATATGAAACCTGACTTATGCTGTAGCCACTAGGCTTCTCCTTCACTAATAACCAAGGAGATTTATGAAAACTACTATTGATCCCTGGGAGTGAGTAACAACAAATGAATCTACTCTTTTGGATCCACCTGTTAATTTCTAATGATCTGGGTTGACTACTGTCAAAGTCAGTATGCTGAACTTGATGAGCTTTTGGACTCACATAGCATGGCACATCTTGTCTAAACAAAATATGAAAATGCTAAACCCCTACGAGAAAAGCTAAACTGGCTCCCTTTTAAAGAGCGCATCACGTTCAAAATATGTACCCTAGTTCACAAAATCATCCATGGAGATGCCCCAGCCTACATGTCAGACCTGATAGACTTACCACCCAGGAATGCTAAAAAATCATCCCGCACATTCCTTAATCTTCATTTCCCCAACTGCAAAGGTCTAAAATACAAACTAACGCATGTGTCAACCTTTTCCTACTTGAGCACACAATTCTGGAACGTGCTACCACGCAACTTAAAAACAATCTATGAATTAACTAACTTCCGCAAACTACTGAAGACCCATCTCTTTAACAAGGCATACCACAAAGACCAACAAACATGAACCCTTACACATATATCCAGAATTGTCCTATAATATTAGCTCGTTATACTATTATCATGCTTTAGCATTATCATGTTACTCAAGATCCTTCTGTAATACGAAATGTTTACTTCTTATATATCTCCACCATTCATGACGTATTGTATGCCACATTGAGTCTGCAAAGAGGTGGGAAAATGTGGGATACAAATGCAATAAAATAAATAAATATAAATAGGGACTCTCAGGAATAACTTCACTCAAATTCAACTTAAAATAATCCCTTTTAAATATGTGTATGTCACTTTCTTAATCGATTAAACCTTCAATAATTTAATCAATTTTTTCAATTGCTTAAATTTTTCTCTTTTAAATTTCTCAATTTTTTAATTTTTCTAAAAAAATGGAAGGAAAAGCTTCAACTGACTCCTTATCGGCTACATAGCCATATACTTCTGGGAGGTTATGCAGTCATCATTAGCTAAAACAACTCCCCAAAAATTTTTATTTATATACATTATCAATAGAAATCAAACAAAATAAAACATGGAAAAGAAAATAAGATGATACCTTTTTTATTGGACATAACTTAATACATTTCTTGATTAGCTTTCGAAGGTTGCCCTTCTTCATCAGATCGGAAATAAGCAAATGTGTTAGTTGATAGTATATATAAGTGAAGCATTAAAGCATTTCAATGACAGTCTAGCAAGGTGGGGGTGGGTAGGAGGTATGCATGGGTACATCAAAGCATTTCATTTCATTGATAGTCTAACAGGATGGGTGTGGGTAGGTGAGAGGAGAGTGATAAACAGAGAAATACAACTTTATGGTTTATAGTGGGCTAGAAAACCCAGATCCTTGTTAAGTCCTGTCTGTTGGGTGTCAAAATATTCAATCATTCTGACTTCAAAGGTCTTACTTTCCTGTATTGTTTTAAAGTTACCCTTCAGGATTCTTACTGTGAAATCACTGGTGCAGTGTCCTGGTCCTGTAAAGTGTTGGCCCACAGGGGTGGGAATCTGACGGGCACCAGCTTTCTTCATGTGGTGTCTGTGTAAATTGAATCTTGTCTTAAGCATCTGGCCTGTTTCTCCAATATAGCATCCTTTGTTACATTTTTTACACTGAATGATATATACCACATTGGAAGATGAGCATGTGAAAGATTCCTTTATGTTTAATGTCTTTCCTTTGTGAATGACTGTGGGGTCCTGTGAAATGTTTTGGCATAGCTTGCAGCTGGATATGTTACAGGGAAACGTGCCCTTTTCTTTTTCAGTCTGTGTTGGGAGTTTACTTCTGATTAGCTTTTGTTTTAAGTTGGGTGGCTGTCGGAAGGCCAGCACTGGTGGGGATGGGAATATCTCTTTCAGTAATTCATCCTCCTGGAGTAGAGTCTGTAGGTCTCTTATGATTTTCCTCAGTTTCTCCAGCTCTGGATTGTTGTATGTACCTACAAGGGGGATTCTGTCCAGTGGCGTAGCTACAGGTGGGCCTGGGTGGGCAGGGGTCCACCCACTTTGGACTCAAGCCCACCCAAAATTGTGACACTATTGCTGTGGCTGGTGGGGATCCTTGGGCAGTCAATGTTCTTCCAAATGTCTGCTAGCAGCACTTACCTTCTGCATATACTCAGTTTTCGCACATGTAAAAGCACTGAGCATGTATAGCCTGCCGGCAACAGCATCAGTTTGAGGCAAGTGCTGCTGGCTGCTGTTTGGAAGAGAGCTGGCTGCTCGAGGAGGAGGAGGAAATCTTCAGCTGGCAGGGTTTGGGGATCCCCACCATCTCAAGTATTTAATATTTGGGGTTTGTGGGCAGGGAGTAGTGGAGAGAGGAGCAAACTGGAGGGGAGCCAGGGGGAGGGGACAAATTGCATGCCCACCCACCTTGGGCTCAGGCCCACCCAAAATTGGCCATCTGGCTACGCCCCTGATTCTGTCTGTGACTTTCTTTTCTTTGTACTGTAGCAGATTTTCCCTGGGTGTTTTGAGGGAGGAGGCATTATTCCTGGAGATTATTTTGGGGTTGTAGCCTTTCTGTTTGAAGGATGTGGTCAGGATTTCAAGGTGTCTGTCTCTATCCCCTGGGTCAGAGCAGATACAGTGGTATCTTGTGGCTTGGCTGTAAATAATGGATCTTTTTGTATGTGAAGGATGGAAGCTGGAGTTGTGGAGGTAGCTGCATCTGTCTATGGGTTTCTATATAGAATAAGAACCGGTAAGACGCCCTCTATGCACCAATAGCTGCACATTTAAAGAACTACCCCCTCCCCCTGCCTCCCACACACAATGCTTGATGCCAAGAAATTCATTTACTGAGGTCCAATGAGACTTGTTTAGCATGATACTTGGGGAGCCATGCAACATTATACCATATCGTGCATCATGATACTATGGGACTTTATGCAAATAATAGCATGAGATTCATGCAGCATGAAACCTGATATCATTAAATAAATAAAGCATGATACCGGTGAGATCATGCACCTGATTTTATGGGATGCATGTAACTTGATACCAAGAGACTCAAGTGGCAAGATAGCATTAAAACTTACAGTATGAAACTATAAGACTCATGTAGCTTGACATAAGGAGATATATGCAGCCTAATGCCATGAGATGCATGATGTGAGATACCAGGGCATGTATGTTTCTTGATACCATGAAACTGAGGCAGATTAATACTGTTCTGCCTCCATTTGCATGGGCACAGACTGTTTGTTTATGTATATACTAGTAAAACAGGCCCGTTTCTGACACAAATGAAACGGGCGCGAGCAAGGTTTTCCTCGGAGTGTGTATGTTTGAGAGAGAGAGAGAGAGAGAGAGAGAGAGTGTGTGTGTGTGAGAGATGGAGTGTGTGTGTGAGAGATGGAATGTGTGTGTGAGAGAGAATGAGTGAGAGACAGACAGACAGAATGTGTGTGTGTTTGTGTCAGAGAGAGAGAGTGTGTGAGAGACAGAGTGTATGTGTGTGTGAGAGTGAGTATGTGTGAGAGAGAGATAGAGTGTGTGTGTGTGTGTGTGTGTGTGTGAGAGAGAGAGAGAGAGAGAGAGAGTGTGTGTGTGAGAGAGAGTGTATGTGAGAGACAGAGAGTGAGTGTGTGTGTGTGGGGCTCTGAGTTCTATGACCCCCTCCTTCCCTCCCTCCCTCTCTCCCTCTCCTCCCCTCCGAGTTCCAGGCCCCCCTTCCATCCGAGGTGCAGGCCCCCCTCCCTCCCTCCTTCTCCTCTCCTCTCCCTCCTTCTCCCCCTTCCATCCGAGGTCCATGTCCACTCCCTCTCCTCCCCAGCGTGTTCCATATGTCTGTGAGAAAGTGAAGCCTTCAAGCCTTGAAGCATTTGTGCACTCTGTAAGACTCCATCTCCTCAATTGACGACACGTAGTTCCGGAACGTTGCAGGAATGCTTCAAGGCTTGAAGGCTTCACTTTCTCAGCTTCAGAACGTTGGAGGTGCGTTTTATTATATAGGATATATTAGGCATTGTTTATACCAGCTTACATTATCTGTGTCTTATGGACTCTTTATGTTGGCTTCAAAGAGGTTTAATGACAGGAGAAAGCATAAGTCTATCTGCCCCATTATCCCCCAAATTCTATATAGTGCGACGTAAGTTGCATGCACAAATCTGGTTGTATTCTGTTTTACCTGCACAACTTAATTCACTTAAAAAGCCAATCAGCGCCAATAATTGGCACTTAACAAGCAATTATTGCCACTAATTGACTTTAATTAGAATTTATGCTCATAACTGTAATTGTATTCTATAAAGTTATGCGTGTAAATTCTAAGATGCAGATCTGAAAATGGGCGTGGCCATTGGAGGGGCATGGGCATTCCTAGCATTTACGCACAGTGTTATAGAATATTCCCGTTCTGAACATAACTTAGGCATTGGCATGTACACCAGGTTTTAGCTGTTGTAAATCCATGTCTAAATATAGTCACAGGAAACAGGCACCGGGCATATTCTATAAACTACGCCTAAATTTAGGCATATTCCATAAACCACACCTAACTTTAGGCGTAGTTTATAGGCATATTTTTGGCACAGATTTTTTAGGCATCATAAATCTAGCCCTCTTTGTAGGCTGCAAGCTGCACAATACAGATAACAGAGAGACATTGGGGTACCTGACACTTTGTATACTTTCCTGAAAGAAATGAGTCCCAAACAAAACTAACATTAGTAAGTGAAGTGTCAGAAGCAAATCTGTTCCCCCCTTATCCTTAGATCGAAGCTCACTGCACCCAAAGTAATAAAAATAACTAACTCCACACCCAAGTATTATAAAAATAGGGTAATTATTTATTTATAATAGCAGCAAATATAATATAAGAAAGGCAGGAATGAATACCAAACCAATCTTATCAAAGAACGAGCTCAGAGTAAACGCACATAAATCCCCAGATGGAATACTAATCCAGTCAGACTACACTATCCCCACAGAGCACCAATACAAAGGTGCATTGAACATATAAAACCTGATGCAGAACTCTAGATAGCAGTGTTCTTCAGATGGTCAGTTCGGTCCAGACACAAGTTTACTCCTCGGGCAGGATATTGATACAGCAGCCTCTGTCTCTGAGAAGAGCCCCTATTTATGGAGAAATCAGAGACTGCAGCTGTACTGATGACACATGTTCTGGCCTTGTGGGTGATGTCCATCCAGCTTATAATCGAAAATAATCGCCGGCTATTTCCCGACACAAATCGGGATATGGCCGGCGATTTTGCAAAAGCGGCGAAAAGCATATATTCGAAAGCTACATTTGTGATAGCTTCGCCGCTTTCCCTTCGCCTTTCCGGCGAAAGTTCAAAGGGGCGTGTTGGCGGCGAAGCGAAGGCGGGACATGGGCAGGCTTGGGCGTGGCTACCAGATGGCCGGCTTTCACGGATAATGGAAAATAAAACCCGGCGATAAGCAGTATTTCGCCGGGTTTACTTGGTCCTTTTATTTTCACGACCAAGCCTCAAAAAGGTGCCCCAACTGACCAGATGACCACCGGAGGGAATGGGGGATGACCTCCCCTTACTCCCCCAGTGGTCGCCAACCCCCTCCCACACTAAAATTATTAAAATATAAACCTTTTTTGCCAGCCTGTATGCCAGCCTCAAATGTCATACCCAGCACCCAGACAGCAGTATGCAGGTCCCTAGAACAGTTGTTGTTGGTTGTAGTGGACTGCAGAAAGGCAGAGCCAGGCCCATCCCCCCCCTACCTGTTCCACTTGTGGTGGGTAATGTTGAGCCCTCCCAAACCCCCCAAAACCCACTGTACCCACATGTAGGTGCCCTCCTTCAGCCCTTAGGGCTAGGGTAATGGTGCACACTTGTGGGCAGTGGGTTTTGGGGGGGATTTGGGGGACTCAGCACACAAGGGAAGGGTGCTATGCACCTGGAAGCTAATTTGGTTGTTTATAAAAGATGTTTGAAGTGCCCCCTAGGGTGCCCGGTTGGTGTCCTGGCATGTGAGGGGGACCATTGCACTACAAATGCTGGCTCCTCCCACGGCCAAATGCCTTGGATTTCGCCGGGTTTGAGATCGCCGGCAGTTTTTTCCATTATTGAGGAAAAACAAAAGTGGCAATCTCAAACCCGGCGAAATCCAAGGCATTTCGCCAGCCCACACCGTATTATCGAAAAAAAAGATGGCCGGCCATCTTTTTTGAAAATACGGTTCCGGCCAGCTGTTGCGCAGTTCGATTATTCCCCTCCATATAACATTAATTATTCCCATTGCTCTTTCTTCTTTTATTTGGAAGGAATGGATTTCCTGTGAAATATACGGTATTATATAATTGATCTGTGTTCTGGCACTAATATTATCTCTTTTAATGAGCTAATGCAAAAATGTCACCTGCCTAATACTCAATATTTTATTTATTTATTTGTTACATTTGTATCCCACATTTTCCCACCTTTTTGCAGGCTCAATGTGGCTTACATATAACCGTTAACGGTGTTAGCTGATTACGGTTTGAACAAATACATACATAGTATGAATGAATACAAAGTGATATTGTGGTATAATGAGGTATATGTATGTATGGTAGGAAACAGTTGGGGGAACTTAGAGAGGAAAGGGGGAAGAAGAGTCAGGTAATGTCCGTTGCAGTCTTTGGTTATGTTGTGTCGCAAGTGACCGGTATTTTTATGTTGGGTCAGTGGGGTATGCTCTTCTGAACAGGTCTGTCTTTAGTGCTTTCTGAAAATTTAGGTGGTTGAGTGTAGTTTTTACTGCTTTTGGTAATGCATTCCATAGTTGTGCGCTTAGGTAGGAAAAGCTGGTTGCATAGATGGATTTGTATTTGAGTCTTTTGCTGCTTAGGTAGTGGAGGTTTAGATATGATCAAGCAGATTTTGTGGAGTTTCTGGTTGGCAGGTCGTTGAGGTCTGTCATGTAGCCTGGTGCCTCGTCGTAAATAATTTTGTGAACAGTCATGCAGATTTTGAAGGTGATGAATTCTTTGGTAGCCAATGCAATTTTTCTCTGAGTGGTTTGGCGCTGTCGAAACGTGTTTTTCCAAATATAAGCCTGGCTGCTGTATTTTGGGTGTTCTGAAGTTTCTTTATGATTTGATCCTTGCATCCCGCATAGATTCTATTACAGTAATCTGCGTGGCTTAATACCATGGACTGTACCAGGTTACAAAATATTTCCCTCGGGAAGAATAGTTTTACCCATTTGAGTTTCCAAATTGAGAAAAACATTTTCTTTATGGTGGACTTCGCTTGGGTCTCTAGTGATAGGTTACAGTCGATTATTACTCCGAGAATTTTCAGGCTGTCTGAGACAGGGAGGGTGTATCCTGGGGTGTTAATGTTTGTGGGTTTGTATGTATTGTATTGGGATGAGATAACGAGACAGTGTGTTTTTTCTGTATTGAGTTTTAGCTGGAATGCATTTGCCCATGGGTTCATGATGTTTAAGCTTAGTTTGATTTTGTTGGTGATTTCCACCAGATCATGTTTGTATGGAATATATAATGTAATGTCATCAGCATAGATAAATGGGTTGAGGCCTTGGGTGGATAGGGTCTTGGCTAGTGGAGTCATCATGAGGTTGAAGAGGATAGGTGATAGTGGTGATCCTTGTGGTATTCCGCAGCCTGGTTTCCATGCTGACAATATGTTTGTTTTTGATTTCACTTAAACATAGTAGATGATGGCAGAAAAAGACCTGCACGGTCCATCCAGTCTGCCCAAGAAGATAAATTCATATGTACTACTTTTTTATTTGTACTGTCCTCTTCAGGGCACAGACCGTATAAGTCTGGCCAGCCCTATCCCCGCCTCCCAACCACCAACCCCGCCTCCCACCACCAGCTCTGGCACAGACTGTATAAGTCTGCCCAGCACTATCCTCGCCTCCCAACTACCAGTCCCGCCTCCCACCACCAGCTCTGGCACAGATCGTATAAGTCTGCCCAGCACTATCCCTGCCTCCCACCACCGGCTCTGGCACAGACCGTATAAGTCTGCCCAGCACTATCCCCGGCGCCCAACCACCAGCCCCAGCACAGACCGTATAAGTCTGCCCAGCACTAGCCTCGCCTCCCAACCACCAGCTCTGCCACCCATTCTAGGCTAAGCTCCTGAGGATCCCTTCCTTCTGCACAGGATTCCTTTATGTTTATCCCACGCATGTTTGAATTCTGTTACCGTTTTCATCTCCACCACCTCCCGCGGGTGGGCATTCCAAGCATCCACCACCCTCTCCGTGAAAAAATACTTCCTGACATTCTTCTTGAGTCTGCCCCCCTTCAATCTCATTTCATGCCCTCTCATTCTATGTTCTTGATATGTTCTTATGGTTAGAAAGCCCTTAATCCAATTCAGAGTGCCACCACTGATTCCGAAGTATTCTAGGATTCCTAGCAGTATGTTATGGTTAACCATGTTGAATGCACTTGACATGTCAAATTGGAGGAGGAGAATGCTCTTGCCTATTGCTATTTCCTGTTTGGATTTGGTTAGAAGAGTGAGTAGTACTGTTCCGGTGCTGTGTGGGGGTCAAAATCCTGATTGTGACTCGTGTAGTATAGTGAATTTGTTTATGTAGTCATTGAGTTGCTTGGTCACCAGTCCTTCCATGAGTTTGACTACTAATGGGATAGAAGCTACTGGGCGGTAGTTGGTAATATTGTTTGTTTTTTTTCTTAGTGTCTTTCGGTATTGGGGTGAGCAGGAAGTTGCCTTTTTCTTGAGGGTATATACCCTGTTGTAGTATGAAGTTTAAGTGGGATGTGAGATCTATTATGAAGCGTTGGGGGGCAGATCATATTAGGTAGCTGGGGCAGATGTCCAGTTGACAGTGGCTGTTTGAGTATTGTTTAATCGCCTGGGTAACTGTGTTTAGGTATTTACAATTGAAGTCTGCACTTGCCAAATGGCTGAGGAAGTATTATAATGCACAATTAAACCCTGGCATTTTTCATATATTTGACTCTATAACTAAAACAAAGGGAATAGCCTCACAATTTTATTCTGTACTCCTACCTTCTAGTCACTCGAAAATTGTGGCTCTTCAAGATATATGGACAAGGGACACTAATCATGCCATGTCTGATAAGTTATGGAAATGGTTTGGGATTAAATCTATGAAACCTATTGCTTCTGCCCCTATATTGCAATCTCTTTTCTTACTTTCACATAAAGCATTATGGACCCCAGTTAAACAACATAAGGTGGATTCTACATCTTCAAATTTGTGCTGGTCTTGTAATGGAGATATAGATACATTAGAGCATATGTGTTTTTCTTGCCTGGATCTTCAGGATTTCTGGTTATCAGTTTGGAACAGAATTGAATTTGTGCTATCTTTCATTTGAATCTCCCTCTTTCATTCCATGTTATAGTTTTTCGTTCTGCAGGGCTGAAACAAGCAGGAGTTAAGTGTAACTATAAATTATTTGATGCACTATTAGCGGTAGCAATCTCTACTATTATAAAAAATTGGAAAAATCATAAACTGGTTTCTTTTTGCTTTTGGTGGGCTACTGTATGTACAACTTTTAAATATGAGAAAATACTAGCTGAACATACCAATTCTTTACCAGTATTTCATAAAACTTGGGAACAAGTAGCCAAATTTTATCAAACTTCAACTGTGAATTAACTCCTTGATAAGTAATCCTGTCTGTTTTGTTCTTCTTTAACCATCTGTAATGGCATTCTATATTTAAGGATATTGCATTGTATAGAACTTTTTATGACATCCTGGTTAGGGCTGTGCTTCTTTTGTTTATTTGTATATATTTTTTGAAAACTTAATACATTTGAACTTAAAAAAAAATATTCCCATTATTCTGATTTCAGGGGCCACATTATTGTTTCACTGGTACCACCTTGATGTAGTCACCTTGATAAAGAGCCAGGGTCTCATAAACATTGTGCAGTTTGCCGACCACAGCTTCTTGCCAGTAATTCCAAACTTCCTTGGCTGTTCTAGCCATGCATTGATTTAGAATAACAACCTTGTTATTCTAGTATACTGAGAATCTTTGTCAGCAGTCGTTGTCTGCATGCTAGGTTGAAGCTTTAGAGGTGGAAAGTCTGGGTCTGCATATGAAAGTTAGGTTATTGATGCTGGATAGTGTTAGTGCCATTTATTATATTCCCTTATAATCTTTGTTATATAGGAGCATACATATATAGTGCTTCATAGTGCTAGTTTTGCTCCTACATATTTGGTTAGTACAAAACAATAGCAAACTTGTGAGGTTTATATTGTTTTATTAAACCTCCTAGGTTTTGCATTGTCTCTGGCCAGGCTAGGACTAGGGCTGGCTAAGTCTAGAGGTTCACCAGGAGAGTAGGAGTACTGTAACAGAGGCCACAGTAGGCGAGCAGGTCCAGATACCAACAATGGTACTGAAGAGCTTCAAGAAAGTCCAAACAATCTCAAAGGTCAGGGCAGGCAGCAGGTAGACAAAGTCAGGAACAAGCCAGAGATCAAGGCAAGCAGCAGGCAGATGAAGTCAGGAATAGGCCAGATGTCAAGGCAGGCAGGAGGCAGATGAAGTCAGAAACAGGCCAGAGGTCAGCAGGTGGCTCATATAAAAGCCCTTGGGTAGCAGAAACCAGCAGGAAGACCTACTGGAGCAAGGCAGGAACAGACAGGCAAGACTCACGAGCAAGGCAAGGCAGGGGCAGACAGGTAGGATACTGGAAATACAAATCGGAACCAGGACAGGTGCAGCAAATCACACCAGGCAAAAGTTAGGCACTGGTTGAAAGTCATGAACGTCCTTATATACCACTACACAGGAAGTGATACCATCAGTCAGCACCCTCTTGCAGGGCTATAAAATGAAGTGCAGTTTCAGGAAGTAAAACAGATTCTACTGGCATGGAATGCTGCTAGAGACCATGGAAAACAGGTTGGGGTTTGACAAATACAAGGACTAGGGACTAAACAATGAAGCTACTAAGTAGTAAATTTAAAACAAATTGGAGAAAATATTTCTTCATTCAATGTATAATTTAAAATCTGGAATGTCCTAAAAGCAGTTATCTTAGCAGGGTTTAAAAAAGGTTTGGCTAATTTCCTAAACAAAAAGTCCATAAGCCATTATTAAGATGGACTTGGGAAAAGGCACTGCCTACTTCTAGGATAAGCAGCATAAAATGGCTATTTAACATCCTACTGAAACATTTACAACAAAAGTTTTGCTAGAACTGTATGAGAATCTTTTCTTATACAAGCTTGGAGAGAAATACACAGGCACATCTCTCTCAGTCTTCTACTTTGCTGTCCAGTCACATCTTTCCAGGACATGAATGTTTCATTAAGAAAAAATACTTGCATTAAAAGCTTAAAATAGCATCATGAGGAGGAGGAGGAGGAGGCATGAGCAAGAGGGAAAGGAATAACCACACTTTAATCTCAGTACTGGTCCAGGCCAATAGAAAGGCTGAGAGAAAATGGTAATGAATCAGGAGCCTGTCATAAGGAACATAATTTATAGCTGTGACTTAATAAAGGAGATGTTATACATACTAATTCAGTGCAT
This sequence comes from Microcaecilia unicolor, assembly GCF_901765095.1. Lineage (NCBI taxonomy): Eukaryota > Metazoa > Chordata > Amphibia > Gymnophiona > Siphonopidae > Microcaecilia > Microcaecilia unicolor. Next base: position 71,685,602 of record NC_044037.1, read on the forward strand.
TTGTATAAAAAAAAAAAGTCTTAGCTTTTTATGTAATAAAATACACCTCCTGCAGCCTTCAGCATTCTAGAATCCCGCAATGTAGCAGAGGTTAATGGAGTCACGTCTCAGTGCTGTAGGTTCTTGAATGATATGGTGTAATATACATGAAATAGTATAGTTATATCTCAGTGCAATACGTTCCACACTGTTCTCTGTAATACATCTCAGATAATGCAGGCTTGTCGTAGTCCTAATTCCCGGGGTGCTCTGTTGTGATGCAGCAGATACACTGCAGTAGATTCCTGTATGCTGCGTTACAGTGGAGTTGACATGTAAAAGATGTGTGGTTAAAGTTGTCTTTTTGCCATATAAATCTAACCAGTTAGAAACTTCTCACCTCCCACCATCTTGTCAAATGCAAATCTGTCTGCAATAGAATTACTGTGTGCACAGATATAGCTGGTCAAAAAAGGAACCACATTAGGGCATTCTTGGGACATGGATTTCAAATTAAACTGTTTAGTGTGCTATTTAGAAGGGATAGGCGTTCAATTTCCGGTTTTGGTTTGGAATATTTTATGTGCATAGGCAATAAGCACAGCATCAAATATATTCACACTGAATTAATGCCCATTTTGGTACAAAATAATCAAATTTTGCATGCATTAAATTTCTGAACTGAATCACAAAATATATTAAAGAAGAAAAGACCCCAAGATCTGAAAATGATCTGAAATGAACCAACATTTCTTTTTCCATCCATACTGCACTAATCCACTTTATTTGTCCTCTCAAGTGTGGTTGCACAAATAGCTGCCTTAAATTGTAATGTATGTGTTTATCTAACACAAAAGCTATGATGGTCAATATTCAGCAGCATAGCTCCTGTTTAGCTTTAAAAGGGCCTTTCTGTGTGCATTTTGTGTCCCTTGCACATGGAAATGTATAGCATATTAAAATTTATACTTACCCACAAAAGTACCAGCAGGGTGTCTAAGCACTAATGGTGCATTTAAATGGCAAAGGTAAATGCAAAGAGGACATATTCATGGGCAGAGCATAGGCAGGACATGGGCAGGGCTCCCACTTAAGTTATAGAATATTTGTAAGTTCTATGCGTCTCTGTAGCATTTACACATGACCACAGTTAGGTCCAGTCTATGGTTGCTGTAACTGCAGGTGGATAAATGCCACTGTGCCGATACCTGGTTATGCCACTTTTCTATATCCTTATAGCGATGTGATTTAATAAAGAGAAGCAGCACAGCGGTCAGTGCAGTGGACTTCACACAGAGGGGCCCAGGTACAAATCCCATCTAAGCCCCTTCATATTGTATGGTGAGCCCTCCAAGAATAGAGAAACCCTACTATACCTAAAGGTCCACCACTACAATAGCCCCTAAGCTTGCAGGTCACATATATTTAGGCAGAGAAGGTATTTCTATGTTCCAGGAGGGCTCACATATTTGTACTAAAATGAGAGTTAAAGTGGGAATTGAACTTGGGTTCCATTGTTCCGTGCTTACTGCACTGTCCATTAGGTTACTCCATCTACTTACTTGCTGCTTTCTGAGGAATGGCCATAATATCTGGAGCTGTCATAAAGCACTTTGTCTACTGTAATCATCACATCTTTGGGGGTGCGGGTGGGATGGGGTCAGTGACCACTGGTGGATTAAGGGGGATCATGCCTTCATCCCTCCAGTGGTCAGCTGGTCAGTTAGGGCAACTTTTTGTGACTTAGTCATGACTGAAATAGGTCTAGATTAAAACATACTTCTTTTTTGTCCTGGACCTTTTTCTGTTCCATTATCACTAAATATGTCCCAACTTTAACCTTACCTAAGTCCCACCCAAAGCACGCCTCCAACATGCCCCCTTGCCAATTGGGAGAACTCTGTTAAACACATCCCAATTCTGCCTTTTCAAAAACCATGATTTATATCTACCACTCTGTGCCGCCTCAAACTGGGGCCTTGGTAGGAGCCTAATCTATAAAAGAACTTAGTGCATGCTTCCCTTTATAGAATGCTAGTGTAAATATTATCAGAATCATGCCTCTCTCTGAGGTGTTGCTTGCCCCAGGAGCCCATTATAAGCTTATGGAACTTTAAGGTTTTCTTCCTTTTCTTCTGCTTCACCCTAGGTTTCAGCTATAGCGCTCTGGAGTCTGTTCTTCACAAACTCAGCATAAATTGTTCTGCCTAATTTTATTGCTTTGCTGCCCTGCCAGTTAGTATTCCTAGCCACTGTCCCCCATAAACCTCAATCTCTCATTCTGTGAATTATATAGGGAGACTGTCCTGTCCTTCTGACCAGAGTGTTGCGCTTAAGCAAACAGTGCTACTGCATAGATGAACTACCAGGAGTTAAAACAGCCCTTCATTCTGGTTGTTTTCATCCAAGCAACTTAACCTTCACATGTGTAACTTTCTGATTTCCAAAACACAGGTCATTCAGGGCATTCTTCTTCTGAGCCTTGAAACTTGTGAGAGTTTCTTCCTTCTCCCATCTAATTAAGCTCCCACTTGCAGGTGGCTTTCTTTATTAAAACTGCCCATCAAAGGAAATACAGAACCTGCCAGCACCATTAGTACTGAGTATACCTTCATTAGAGATTCATCTGCAACATAACGCTTTTTTCCTCATTACTCCACCTTGGAGCAGTATCCATTCCCTGGTCTGCTGGGGACTTTAACTCCTCAAATTTCTCTAAAGCAAACTGGGTTATCAAATAAAAATTCCCACCTTGAGCTCCGCCCTCCTCATATTTCCTCTTTCTGAGTACGAAACTCAGGGGAGAGCTGCCATTTGCTCCCAGGACTCTAAAGCTAAGCATTCAAGGTGTGGTTGTTATCTCTCCCTCTCTCTCCTTTCCAGAGCCCATTGATACAGTGCCTGCCTAACTGGGAATAGGTTCCAGCCCTGCCCTTTGCTAGGGCAACCGATGATTGTTTCTGCAAATCAATCACTGCATCTCCCATAAGGCTTTTACCTTCCTTATCTCCGTTTCCTGTTACCATGACTCTAGACCAGCTTTCTTTCATCCCTCCCCCAAGGATCAAACCTGCTATGACTGCAGTAGCTCTTCTTAAATGTGACTACACATGTTTCAGTAAGTGGGGCTTTTCTGGGGTCCTAACTTACTGTATCCACCACAATGTGCACCTATAATTTAGGCATGTGCATTTACACCAGGCATACAGCTGGCATAAGTGTTTAATGCATATAAATACTAGAGATGTGTGTGGTTGGGACTCACACATGTAACTTATGTGTGAGTCCCAACCACACTCCACCCAAACTCTGCCCATCTTTCATATTTGTGCTGTGCAAGATATGCGCATATACACAGAACTGCGCTTATGTAGAATTTTGGCATTTACATGTGTAAGTGGGGCATACCTTATAAAGTTATGCTCCATGTGCATAATGCCACCGAAAATTAATGTATACAACACAGATATGTTTAACAGCCACCATGAATATTGGTCCAATAAGTTATACATCTAAATAGCACTACCTCTAGGACACCTCAAAACCCTCCCTCTATTTTGGGAGCATAGCAATTTATATATACGATATGTTCAACATTCTGCCCTCTCCCTGCCACAGAATGTTTTAAATAAAACACTTATGCAACTGGGCTAATTCTATACCTGGGCTAATTCTATTAAGGGGTATTGGAGTATTTGAATTATTTACACATGGATGTGGCAATATAGCCAAAGGGAATCCCAGCTCAAATATAGTACTAGAAGGATAAATTGATCTTAAAGAAGGGAAAGTTAATATGTCAGTAAGGGATAATGGGCATAACCCAGAAGTGCTTTTATATAACCAACAGGCTACCTTGAATTCCACCCAAGCCTCCACTGGCAGCCAGTAAAGGTGATACTCAATCAAACTTTTTACATTTGTAAATCATAAGTACATAAGTACATAAGTAGTGCCATACTGGGAAAGACCAAAGGTCCATCTAGCCCAGCATCCTGTCACCGACAGTGGCCAATCCAGGTCAAGGGCACCTGGCACGCTCCCCAAACGTAAAAACATTCCAGACAAGTTGTACCTAAAAATGAGGAATTTTTCCAGTCCATTTAATAGCGGTCTATGGACTTGTCCTTTAGGAATCTATCTAACCCCTTTTTAAACTCCGTCAAGCTAACCGCCCGTACCACGTTCTCCGGCAATGAATTCCAGAGTCTAATTACACGTTGGGTGAAGAAAAATTTTCTCCGATTCGTTTTAAATTTACCACACTGTAGCTTCAACTCATGCCCTCTAGTCCTAGTATTTTTGGATAGCGTGAACAGTCGCTTCACCTCCACCCGATCCATTCCACTCATTATTTTATACACTTCTATCATATCTCCCCTCAGCCGTCTCTTCTCCAAGCTGAAAAGCCCTAGCCTTCTCAGCCTCTCTTCATAGGAAAGTCGTCCCATCCCCACTATCATTTTCGTCGCCCTTCGCTGTACCTTTTCCAATTCTACTATATCTTTTTTGAGATACGGAGACCAGTACTGAACACAATACTCCAGGTGCGGTCGCACCATGGAGCGATACAACGGCATTATAACATCCGCACACCTGGACTCCATACCCTTCTTAATAACACCCAACATTCTATTCGCTTTCCTAGCCGCAGCAGCACACTGAGCAGAAGGTTTCAGCGTATCATCGACGACGACACCCAGATCCCTTTCTTGATCCGTAACTCCTAACGCGGAACCTTGCAAGACGTAGCTATAATTCGGGTTCCTCTTACCCACATGCATCACTTTGCACTTGTAGCCTCAGTGTTCTGTAAAAGTTGCACTTTATATTAAAAAAAATTGTTGTAGTCAAGCATATCATACACTACAATAATCAATTTGAGTCAAGACTAATGCCTGCACTAGAACCTGAAAATCATCTGGAAAGGAGACCTTAATTGGTGTAATTTATAAAAAAAATATATATTTTTTACTTAAGCCATTTACTTGATTTGCTATGGTCAACTGTGAATCTAAGATAAATCCCCAAACCCTTGAAGTTTCAAATAACAATTTTTCACCTGATCTTAAAGTAATTGATTTCAGAAAGTCAGAAACTTGGTTTTAATGGTGTTAAGTTTTAATAGGTTCTTGGAAGCCCACAAATGTTTTTTTTTTCTATTCAAACCATGAGAATCCACCAGTTGTATGAGTGAACTTAGGGCCCTGCTTACTAAGATGTTCTAGCGTTTTTAGTGCACACTAAAATTAGTGCACGCTAAACAGTAGAGCAGCCCCTACATTCCTATGGGTGACTTAGCATTTAGTGCATGCTATGCCGCTAAAAACGCTAACACACCCTTAGCCCTAAGTGTTGGAAGACTCATCTACTGACCTTATTTTTACTGTTCTGCAGATTACATAAGGCTTCTTTTGTTCCTCCACTTTGATGAGGTTTTTTCCTACTTTGATCCTGGGGAATTGAGTTCAATTCCCACTGCAGCTCCTTGTGACTCTGGGCAAGTCACTTAACCCATCATTGCCCCTGGTACAAAAATAAGTACCTGAATATATGTAAACCGCTTTGAATGTAGATGCAAAAACCTCAGAAAGGTGGCATATCAAGTCCCATTTCCTTTTCCCTATTTGAGATTCTAGATGGAATGTTGCTACAATTGGAGATTCTAGATGGAATGTTGCTACTATTGAGATTCTGTTGCTACTATTTGAGATTCTACATGGAATGTTGCTATTCCACTAGCAACATTCCATGTAGAATCCTGCCCTTGCAGATCAGCAACGAGGCCGCGCAGGCTTCTGTTTCTGTGAGTCTGACGTCCTGCACGTATGTGCAGGACGTCAGATTCACAGAAACAGAAGCCTGCGTGGCTGCATTGCTGATCTGCAAGGGCAGGCTTCTACATGGACTGCTGTTAGTGGAGGAGTAGCCTAGTGGTTAGTGCAGTGGACTTTGATCCTGAGGAACTGAGTTCAATAACCACTGCAGCTCCTTATGACTCTGGGCAAGTCACTTAACCCTCCATGGCCCCTGGTACAAAATAAGTACCTGAATATATGTAAACTGTTTTGAATGTAGTTGCAAAAACCTCAGAAAGGTAGTATATCAAATCCCAATTCCCTACTCTATTCAGTTTTTTTTCCTTCAAACCATGGTAAATCCAATCACTCAGGGACCTTTTTATTTAAGCTTAGCGCACACTAAATACTACGAAGCCCATTTTATACCTATGAGCTTCTTAGCATTTAGTCATGCGAAGCTTTAGTGAAAGGGCCCCATAGTGAGAGAGAGCATAAATTAGACACGCTATTGAAATATCCAATTCTAATATTTAATTAACTCTCAAAACATTAACAGGATGAGTAACAAATAACTGTATGCAGACACCCATATGTTGTTGGATTTTTTTGTTTATGTATGTTGTGATTTAAAAGTGCAAAAATAAAGATTTAACCATCAACAAACTTTTGTCCATGATATCTTTGAATATAGTTGGACCATCTGACAGTGATTTCAGCAATTCACTTCATTGCTGAATATACACCAAACTCCTCATTGATCCACTTTTCCCGTTCCTGTGATTATTTCTTAATTAATGATAAGCTTCAATGCTAGTCTTCAATATATTAATAACACGCACATAGAAAGATGTTTGAGTGTCTGGTCTTCAGGGTAATCGCCTGACATGATCATGTTTTACTTTGCTGCTCCTGTAACAAACAGCACATAAGTATCCAACATCTCAATATTTTCTTAAGATAGTCTTGGCAAAGAAAACCATTTTCACATTATCAAAAGTAGTACATTTAAGACGCTTACTAAGATTACCATTAGCTCTTCCTGTACAATATGGTTCTTCCCATTGGTTAAACAGGAAACCAGCCAATTCAAACCCTTAATTTTTTTATTTGTTACATTTGTACCCTGCACTTTCCCACTCATGGCAGGCTCAATGTGGCAATGGAGGGTTAAGTGACTTGCCCAGAGTCATAAGGAGCTGCCTGTGCCTGAAGTGGGAATTGAACTCAGTTCCTCAAGACCAAAGTTCACCACCCTAACCACTAGGCCACTCCTCCACTCCCACTAACACCCTTCTATTTTTCATTCAATCCCTATTGTGTGACTCATTTAACGTAAAAATCCAGCATTGTTCCATATAGTTCAAGAATCTGTCATAATCATCATCCTACCACCCTAAAGTTTTAGAAAGCTTTTGACAAAGTTCCTCATGAGAAACTCCTGAGAAAATTAAAGAGCCATAGGATAGGAAGCAGTGCTCTGCTGTGGATTAGAAATTAGTTATTGGACAGAAAACAGAGGGTAAGGTTAAATGGCCATTTTTCTCAATGGAGAAGGTGAATAGTGGAGTGCCGCAGGGATCTGTACTGGGACTGGTGCTATTTAAAATTTTTATAAATGATCTGAAAATCGGAACAAGTGAGCTGACTAAGGGCCTCTTTTACTAAACCATGCTAGCAATTCCAGGCGTGGCAAATGAGAGGAAGCCCGTAGGAACTAAATGGGCTTCCTCTCATTTGCCATGCAGGAATTCCTAGAGCAGTTTATTAAAAGAGGATCTAAAATTACAGGTGACACAAAGCTATTCAAAGTTGTTAAAACACACCTGGACTGAAACTGCAGGAAGAACTTAGGAAAGTGGAAGAATGGGCATCCATATGGCAGATGCAATTTAATGTGGACAAATGCAAAGTGATGCACATTGGGAAGAATAATCCAAATCATCGTTACCTGATGCGAAGATCTACCTTGGGAGTAAGCACCCAAGAAAAAGATCTAGGTGTCATTGTAGACAATATGCTGAAATCTTCTGGTCAGTGTGTGGCGGCAGCCTAAAAAGCAAACAGGATGCTAGGAATTATTAGGAAAGAGATGCAAAATAAGACCAAGAATATTATAATGCTCTTCAGCTTACATAGGAGATGGCTGATCGGAGATATGATTGAGGTCTACAAAATCATGAGTGGCAAAGAATGGGTAAAATGAATTGATTTTTTTACTCTTTCAAAAAGTACAAAGACTAGGGGACACTCAATGAAGATATATGGAAATACTTTTAAAACAAATAAGAGGAAATCTTTTTTCACTCAGTGAATAGTTAAGCTCTGAAACTTGTTGCCAGAGGGTGTGGTAACAGTGGTTATCATATCTGGGTTTGAAAAAAAAAAAAAGGTTTGGACAAGTTCCTGGAAGAAAAGTGCATAGTCTGCTATTGAAATACACATGGGAAAGCCACTGCTTGCTCTGGGATTGGTAGCTGTCAAGGCCACGGGGGGTTTGCAATCTGTCATGGAATCAGGGATAAGGAGCCCTTTGGTCCATAGCCAGGGCTGCAGCAGACAAGTCCTCTGGGATGGCACAAAGCAGGAGTAACAGGATTCAACAATAAGACAAGGACCAGATCCAGATGATGCAAGGAAAGCATGGCAAAGGGGCAGAACTGGAACCAGGCAGAACAAGGCAAGATACAGAACTAGGTTAAAATTTGGTGCAGAATAGGCAAGACAAGGACAATGTAAGAACTGGATCTGGACAAGACAAAGCACGGCTAAGCACAACTGGCCAAAGCAGACAGGCAAGACAGAAGCTAATCCAGAAAAAGCAAGAAAGGAAGACAACAGGGCTAGAACTGAACCCAGACAGGAACATGGCAAGACACAGGAACAAGGCTAGAACTGGGTTCAGACATGGCAAGGCAAGAACTGGATCAAGACACAACAGACAGGGCGAAACAAGACACGGCAGACAGGGCTAGAACTGAACCTGGACAGGAACATGGCAAGTCACAGGAACAAGGCTATGCAGGGCAAGAACTGGATCTAGACACTAGAAAGAGCAAAACAAGACAAGGCACAAGACAAAGCAAGGCAGAAGCTCAGCTGAAGCAGGAACCAGGAACGGAGCTCAGCTGTAGTGGGAACCAGGAATGGAGCTTGGGTCATTAGAGTGAGGCCTGGATAGACTCTGCAGTGAAACTTGGATGCAAGAACATCAGAATGAGGCTTGGATAACAGAGAAACAGGCAGCAGAGGCAACAGTGCAGCAAAAAGGCAGTCCGGAGAAGCCGCAGAGCCCGATCACTGAACAAAAGGTGAGTCTGGACACAGGGGCACAGCTATGGCCATGACAGTAGCATGGAATGTTGCTACTATTTGGATATCTGTCAGGTACTTGTGAACTGGATTGGCCACTGTTGGAAACAGGATACTGGACTAGACGAACCAGTGTTCTGAACCATTATGGATATTACGTCCTTATGTTCTCTAATAACCATGTCTATTATATGCCACTGGCACTGTTTCCTCTAAGCTGAGTTGGAGTTCTTCAACTGTATTGCTGCCACTAGGGGGTGGTGCTTCAATATTGTATTTTCAATCACTAGAAACAGGCAGGTTCTCTGGAGTCCAGCAGAGTTTGCCTTTTCCTCACTATTGGAAATTTGGTGGTGAAACAGCACCCTCCACTGGCAGGACTGTAGCTAAAGACCTCCCGCTCAGCTTAAAGGGAGCAGTGGCCACCAGCTATCTGAAATATGATGATGTTTATTTTACCAATGAGATACCAGAGGTGCAAATTCTTGTCCAGTTTTGATCCTTGATTTATGTCCGTTTAAATGTGAAATGATGAAGCATACTTTGTCAGTGGGCATGCACAATAAAAAAGTTGTCAGTGGGCATGCACAGTGGTGAAGTTTGGGCAGAGCACACAAGTACATGCATGACTTATAAAATACTATAATTTACATGTATATGTAACAAATATTGGCCCCAGACATAAACACCTGCCATAGGGTTGGTGTAAAAACCCACACCTGCCACTTATGCCAGTATTTTAATAAAGAAAAGTAGGTGCCTAGTTTCCTTTATAAAATAGCATCTAAGTAGGTGCCCTGTCATAAAATTACCTACATTGAAGGTAATTTTAGGCACAATGAAAGCACTTATTTAGCACCCATTCTATAAAGAAAAATAGGTACTTACTTTCTTTGTAGAAAAGTAGTATAAATTGAGTAAACATTTGAAAGTCATGCAAAAAACACAGCAAAGAAAATGTTACACTCGATGTGGAAACTAAAAAGAATCAAACCTTTCTTTCCAAGGGAAATATTCCGCAGCCTAATACAATCAATGGTGCTGAGCCACCTAGATTACTGTAACGCCATCTACGCAGGGTGCAAAGAACAAATCATCAAGAAACTTCAGACTGCCCAAAACATGGCAGCCAGACTCATATTTGGAAAAACGAATTATGACAGCGCTAGGCCCTTAAGAGAAAAACTACACTGGCTCCCGCTAAAAGAACGAATTGCGTTCAAGGTTTGCACCCTGGTCCACAAAATCGTTAACGGTGAAGCCCCGATCTATATGTCAAACCTAATAGACCTGCCACCTAGGAACACAAAAAGATCAGCACGTACGTTCCTAAACTCCACTACCCCAGCTGCAAAGGACTTAAATATAAATCCATATATGCATCCAGCTTCTCCTACATATGCACACAACTATGGAATGCACTACAATGCACGACCTAACAATCTTCCGGAAAATACTGAAAACTGACCTATTCAAGGAGGCATACCACAACGTGCCATCCTAACAACGACACAACCAGATTTCACAGGAACTAGACAGAAGCTTACCCTACACCTGACTGATAACTAAATGGCTACTAATGAAAGAAACACAATACGCACTACCACTTTATCTCCCATGTGGAAATTAACTTTTCATAACAGACTATCTAACTTATGCTTTATTTTACCTTATCACTCAGGAACCTCTATGCAATACCATATTGTATTATATTGTACCATGAGCCACATTGAGCCTGCAAATTGGTGGGAAAATGTGGGATACAAATGCTACAAATAAATAAATAAATATGTTTTATGCAAGGAGCTGACTCTGTGGGTGCTGTGGGTGCTTGAGCACCCCCAATATTGAGACATTTCCTTGTATGTGTCCAGGGAGGGGTTATTTCCATCAGGCTTAGCACCCCCAATAATTTTGAAAAGTTGACTACTATGCCACAAGCCCTTAAGCCAGCCATAAATGTTTCCTTCCAGGTAGGGTTGCAGTGGGATCCAGATTCACCTGACAGGGTTGATCCAGTCCTGGGCCTACCCCATTGCATGCAGGGACTTGTAGTCCCTCCATGCAACGAGGTAAACCCAGGTCTTTATCAGTCCTGTTGGGTGAATCAAGATCCAGTTAGCAACCTTACTTCTAGGTGACCTTGATCCTCCAAAGTTGCATAGAAGCTACTAGACTGGAGGTGAGATCATTTTACTAGGTTCCTGAGGGTTTCCTCTCTATATCTTTTTTTTATTGCCTCAGCTTCTGAGACCTACCACTCCAGCCTCCAAGATTGAATTCATTCTCTGAGAGCCAGGGATTCTTTGAACCACGAACACACATTCAATCTCTTAACAGCTAATAGATAATCATATATAGTACTTAGTATAAAAGTCTACATTGCCCCCATCTTGCTGCTGGACTTCTGTCTGTATCTAAGGAGGTAGGGAGTTATCAACATGTGCTACAGCCTATTGCAATGAGACCCTGTGCTCAAATAACATAACTTGTGGTACAATAATCTGTCTTAACAGTAGCTCACATTGATAACTCCCCCCCTTAATGTTATTGAGTTGTTAGTTATTTCAAGTTATTCAGGGTGTGGGGATGCCTAATCCAGTTTAATGGCTTTATTTGTTGTGTTCTATGTTAGTTTGTCTATGACCAGCAAAAAAAAAATACAATTAATCTATTACTGATGTCAATTTTACTTACTTGATACCACAGAAACCTAATTGATTCTCATTGTGAATACCTTATCTCCTTACCTCTTCATTGGGGTAACAGTCTAAATATCAAAGAAATGCCAGGATGGGTGAGAAATGGAGAAGGAAAGATAAAATATAAAATTTAATTGACCTTGGGAACAGCAGAAAAACTTTTTGGATGGAAGGGTCAAACAAACCAGTCAACAATCCTGCCTCCAATCTTTCTAATTGCTGATGCAATGTTGGGCGAAATATTGGTAGGGTCATGACATCAGTGCGCCAGCCCATTCTGTTGCCTATGATTGACCTCACTACTTTATAGAATAAATCTTTCATACTTCTCATTGAAAAACAAATACCCTTTTGCAAAATCTTTTCTTAAAATTATATTTTGCTGTATAGTCATCTACAACTTTAGCCAGTTAAGTGGTTGGGTTACCCCCATGGTTTAGGTAGCAAATGCTGTGCATTATTACGCAACAACTTTCTCATTCAATCCCAAAGTCAATCGGCTGGACCTGGGGATGCCACAGAGTCAGAGTCCACTACCCCTGAGGGAGAAAGAGTCCAGGTTATTACTGCTTAAGGGTGACATAGAGGGGCATAATCGAACAGCGCCGGACATCTCCGTGGCCAGCTCCATAAAGGGGCGGAGTCAACCGTATTTTTGAAAAAGATGGCCGGCCATCTTTTCCTTTGATAATGCGGTTGGCGCCGGCTAAATCTCAACATTTAGGTCGAATGTTGAGATTCCCGGGTTTTGAGATGGCCGAGTTCGGTTTTTGGCCATAATGGAAACCTGGCCCGGCCATCTCAAACCCAGTGAAATGCAAGCCTTTTGGTCATGGGAGGAGCCAGCATTTGTAGTGCACTGGCCCCCCTGACGTGCCAGGACACCAACCGGGCACCCTAGGGGGCACTGCAGTGGACTTCAAAAATTGCTCCCAGGTGCATACCTCCCTTTCCTTGTGTGCTGAGCCCCCCAAATCCCCCCCCAAAACCCACTCCCCACAACTCTGCACCATTACCATAGCCCTAAGTGGTGAAGGGGGGCACCTACATGTAGGTACAGTGGGTTTTGGGGGGATTTTGGAGGGCTCAACATATACCACCACAAATGTAACAGGGGGGGGGGTGGACCTGGGTCCACCTGCCTGAAGTGCACTGCACCCATTAAAAGTGCTCCAGGGACCTGTGTACTGCTGCGATGGACCTGAGTATGACCTATGAGGCTGGCATAGAGGCTGGCAAAAAAGTTTTTAAAGTTGTATTTTTGAGGGTGGGAGGCGGTTAGTGACCACTGGGGGAGTCAGGGGAGGTGAGCCCCGATTCCCTCCTGTGGTCATCTGGTCAGTTGGGGCACTTTTTTGGGACTTGGACCTGAAAAAAAAGGGACCAAATAAAGTGGCCCAAATTCTCGTCTTTCTTGTTTCGATTATCGGGCGAAACCGGCCATCTCAACACACGTCCCCATCCCGCCTTCGCTACCGTGCCGGCACACTCCCTTCAACTTTCGCCGGTGCCACGATGGAAAGCAGTTGGAGCCAGCCAAAATCGGCTTTCGATTATACCAATTTGGCCGGATTCAGTAGATTGCTAGCCATCTCCCGATTTGTGCTGGAAGATGGCCAGCAATCTCTTTCGAAAATAAGCTAGAGTATGGCTAACTTTCAGAATAAGACTTGGGCTTAGCCTCTGGCCAGAACTATCATTGCAAAGACAGACTAGCCATGTTGGGGGATATAAAATAGTGTAGAAATCCCTCAGGTAAGTGCAAATGAAGATTCATCACAGTACCAAATAAAATCCATGATTCCAGCTGAACTAGGAGTAAAATTATTGGCTCAACCCCCCCCCCCAAAAAAAAAAAAAAAAAACCCAAAAGAAAACAAAACCAAAATCCAATTATTCATATTCAGTAGCTCTTTGAAAATCTCTGGTGTATCAGTTACATTCTGTTCTATCTAAGTGCTGAAAATTCCCAGCCACAGCTTACTTTTGTCATAGTATTAGGAGAAACAGTGTTCTGTAATATAGTTATTCTTAAACTGGGGTGGGAGATATTTGGCAGAATGTAATTTTAACTTTTTATTTATTTATTTGGGGGGGGGGGGGGGGGGTTAAAATATTAAAGAGAAAAAAAAGAGGTGCCTGAAATACTGCTATAGTTGTACCTGAATGATGTGCTGTACATAGCAGAGCTAATGCAGTTGTATCTCATTGTCTCTTTCCTGGATTCTGTGCCATACAGTAATATATAACATCACAGCAACAGTCTGGATGTAAAGTACAGCCCATTAAAAAACCATAGACTCCCATAGGCACAGATGAATAGCCCCACTGGCTTGCACGGAGCTACCCACAGGGGATCTTCATTGCACAGAGCACCTGTCATCTAAAGCACTTTACAATTCAGTAATTCAAAAATGAACCCACAGCCCCCTTTGAGGCAGAGATTGTATGAATGCTTCCAAAGGAGAAAGGGAACAACGAAGATTATTATTGCCCAATTGCAGTTGAGTACATTGGCGTTCAAGAAGATGAAGTGATTTGGCCAAGATGACACAGCAAGTTAGTTAAAGAGGGGAACATGTGTCCCTGGAGTTCTTTTGTTCTAACAAAATAATGCAACAGGATCTCAGTGCTATAGCTTTACTGGTGCTGTGTAGCTTTGTAATATAAGTAACATGGTGGTGTGTTAAGGAAGGAGATAACTGGGTATCTCAGGCCACTGTAAGTAATTCTGTCCTGCTTAGGTGCAGTTTCTTGGATTCTTGGTTGTAATGCATTTGAAGTGTATGAATGCCTTTACATTATATTGCATACAGTGTTTAGTGCTGGAATGGTAAAGTGAAATATAGAGGGGCATTTTTGATAGCACATTCAAATGGAGAAATAAACAATTACCAGAAAGCGTTTAAAAATGCATGTCCAAATGGAAAAAAATAAATAAACATGTTCTTATATTCAAAAATATACAAAAGAACGTTTATAAGAGGATGTATTGCACATGTAATAGACATTCAGAGATAAACATTGCTGCCAATTGAAAAAACACTACGCAAAATGTGCAATGGTGGTACTGGTCCCCTCGTCAAGAAATCATGTTCTCTTCAAGTGCCAAATGTGCACATGGTGGAACGTTCCTCAGTTTGGACAGTCATGTATGGAGCGAGCCTAATTTCAGTGTGCCAAAGAGCTCCAGGCCTAAGAAATATTTAAGCACCATGACCACCTGTCTCCTCCCCCCCCCCCCAAGGGCATGGAGAGCTATTACAGCCAGCCTGGCAAGGTGAGTGTGAAGCAGTGGCCCCCACTCATGTGCAAGCAACACACATAGGCACGGTCACATACAGTGAGGTCCCTTTGTTGTTGCAATACAAGTGGAGGAGTGGCCTAGTGGTTAGAACACTGGTCTTGCAATCCAGAGGTGGCTGGTTCAAATCCCACTACTGCTCCTTGTGATCTTGGGCAAGTCACTTAGCCCTCTCTTGCCTCAGGTACAAACTTAGATTGTGAGTTCTCATGGGACAGAGAAATATCCAGAGTACCTGAATGTAACTCACCTTGAGCTACTACTAAAAAAGGTGTGAGCAAAATCTAAATAAATGTTGTTGATTTTTTTTCATAAGAAAGAATAACACAAGATTGGTGAAATCAGAATGTCAAGACTATCCAATGACAAGTAATTATGGGACCCCCTTTACTAACCATTCAATGCTGAAATGATGGATTGCACATATCTGAATCCCTCCCTCCCCCCATGCCAGCATCCTGTCCCACACCTATATATTGATGTGAAAGTTGGCAACAGCTCAGTAAAGTACATGGAGCCACCCAAAGGCACAACTGCTTTACACCACTGCTAATCCCCACCTCCCAGCAACAGTGCACATGCTCCACAGAAAGACAAACATGCCATCCTCTGCCCCCCATGGCCACCTCAGCTCACACAACACATATGCTGTGTAGTGCATACCCCCCTAAAATAAATCTGGCTGTAGCCATCCATCACAGGCTATGTGAGGAGCATTGCACAACATGTCTTAAAAAAATAATATATGTGACACCAAGAAGGCCCATCACCTGAACCCTGTCTTCACCAACTTTTGCTTTGTAGAAGATTCGGCATACATAGTAACCTTGAGGCACTCCTGCACTGATACCGTAAGATACGGCGTGAAGATCCAGGCCTCATCCGGCGCATGAGTTAGTGCCACGGGGCCCGACATAAGTACCACTAACATTGCATTCCTATAACAACTCTGTCAAGGCCTGAGTATGCAGCTACCCTCATTGCAGTGTGTCCCCTACCTCCATATCCAGTAGGATGTGCTGCAGTCAAAACCAAACCTATAAGACAACATGAAAAGGAAGGGGAGGGGGGGGGGGAGAAGAACATAAGAACATAAATGTTGCCATTCTGGGACAGACCGAAGGTCCATCAAGTCCAGCATCCTGTTTCCAACAGTGGCCAATCCAGGTCACAAGTACCTAGCAAGATCCCAAAATGGTACAATACATTTTATGATGCTTATACTAGAAGGGATGTTGGACAGCACCCTCCTGTGACCCAAGGAAAAGTAGCTGGCATGTCACCCACAGCCCTAAACCCTACACCACACATGTACCTGACAAGCGTGTGCAAGGAGAACAGTGCACTAATTACAGAGGGCTGTCAGAGTACCCAAATGGATGGCCTCACATAGGCTACACCCCGCACTTATTGTATATGACATTGTGATGTGCAAAGCTAGGTATGCTGCTCTGTGAAACAACCTTCAAGACCAAAGCTGGTGGAGCTTCAAAATTGTACATGATAATGGCACACAAACCCCTCCTTAGGGAAACTACCACCGTGATGAAATGCCTAGCCACTCGCCTGGGGTTACCTTGCGGCCACTCAGAGGGTCTATCCCTAGCACAGCTCAGGGCCACCTGCACCTGCCACTTGTTCTCTAAACTAGCACCCGCCTCCCACTGACTGGGTCACAACCGCCTCTGGACAAGTTTCCCGCTCCCAAATTATCTCCAGTGATTTCTAGGTTACTAGAACCACACTCCCAGTGGTCCCACATTTCCCAGAAAGCACTCACAGACCCAACACATAAACCACCAGGATTTTTTATAATCCAGACAGGCAGAACGAACACAAATTGTGTTTAGTCTCATAAAAATATTGAACTGTGGACAAAAATGTGCAAAAGATGTAAACACATATTAGACGAAATAGCACCCTTACGAACAAGAACCTCACGTAGACACAAGCAGTTGGAGATAATGGGCTGGGTAAGGCCTGCATTGAATGCTAGCATTGACTAAAAAGTGCCAGTGGCAAGAAAGGCGAGGGAGGCAGTGATCTTAAGGCACTGGATTATTCCTTGATATCCTGGCTTGGAGCAGGGATTATATCTGGTCACAGAGGTGCTGTATGGCAGCCCTATCAAAGCGGTAGAAACTAAGGCATTGTTGGTCAGTGAGGTCCATGAAGTGGGTCCTGAGCCTTAGTACTCTGGGATTGGTATTGGGGTATCTTCTCCTGGGCCTCCCCTCCAAACTCTCATCCACATCCAGCAAAGCATGATTAATATGCAGGTGTTCCACCACCACAGGTGCAACCCAGTAAGCCCAGTAACACCACTGTGCATTCCTCCACCTATTGCACCCAGTGAGACCCAGCACTTACTCATCTAGCACCACAAAACAATCATCACACAAATGGCAGCAACACAAAGCACTGTGACAAACTGGGAATGGACAGAGACAATGAGAGACAGAAGACAAGGAGATAGGGGGTTTGAATGGGAAGTGTGGGGGTTTGAGGACAAGGAAGGTTTGGTGAGGAGAAAGGGGCAAGGTACAGATCAAAATATGGGTATGGCGGGGAGCTGGCACGGGGGGGGGGGGGGCGAGGACTTGAGAAGGTGAGACAGGGAGGAGGCAAGGCAGAAAATGTGAGGGGTCAAAAGGTTCAGACAGAGGCATAGAAACAAAGGTTACAGACCATCCAGCAACTCTCTACTCTTTTTCGCAAACCAACAATTCCACCCCTCTACAACTCAACAAAATCACAAATCAGAAATGAGTCCAAAGACAAGAGTGATTTTGAACTAGACGCTTTTAAAACAGGTCTAATTCACAACATTTTTCTTTCTGGCACAAGGAAATCATTTTGCTATCTGATATCACACAAAACAGCACCCCCCCCCCCAAAAAAAACATAGATCACGTAAGACTGCCCATCTCCCACCCATGACATGCCACGAAACTCCCACTCTCAAAAATGTTTTTTCTTTAGGTGAATATCGGACTAAAAAAGGGTTTTTTTGTTTGAATATACGGTTTAAACGTTTTTGTATTAGAAACACGTCTATCTGCCCCTTGTGCCACTTTTTGCATGTTCTTTTCTTTTGAAAATGAGCCTCATAATGTAGCAATGTTTGCAATAATTTGTGCTCTTGGTTTCTGTATAGATACCTTCTGTTCTTTTTCAACAGTGCAAACAGAAGTTTGAATTTAGCATTTTTCTTGATTTGCAGCTCCACAATGGCACCAACACAACACACCTGGCAGTATGTGGAGTGAGATTTCCATGTCACCATTCAAAGTAATTTGTTTTCTTCTGTATTCTCCCTGTGAGGCTTTCATCAGGTTTTGTCTGTGCTACAAACATAACAAATTCACTTCCATTTTGGAACAATAAAGACAGGATGATAATTAACAAAAGTATCCTGGTTAACATCCAATGCTCCTCGCTACCTAAAAGCATACCTCATGTATAATCACAATAATTGAAGCCTCAGTTCACTCCTAAGGTGGCTGAACATTCATTGACAGTAGAAAGCTTTGAACAGGAATGTGAATTTCAGCCTATTACAGAATTCTAATAATGAAATCATATGCTTTTTCTTACCCCCTGACTTCATTCTTTTAGTATAATGCAATTGGGCTCAATTAGAACAGACCCACTGCAAAGAGGGAAAAGATTAAACAAAAAGGAAAGAAAAGAATGAGAAGAGATGTGGAGGGGTACTTTTGATATGATGTATAAATCCGATTTTGGACGTTTTGCAAAAAATGTCCAAAAGTACAGAAGAGAACACAGCCATTTTCAAACCACAAAAAGGTGCAACTTATTGTTTCAAAAATGGCTATTTGCTATACATTTTTATGCTCAGTATGTCTATCTTTTAGGACCAGTTCTGAAAAAAAAAGTCCAAGAGAAAAACGCACAAAAGTAAGCCATTGGAATGTATAGGGCCCCAGCATTCTAATGGTTACACAGACATCCCAGCAGTGGGGCACCCTAGGGGGCACACAATGGACTGCACTTAAAAGGTCCCAGGTACATACCTCACTATTACCCTCTTATGGTGAGCTCTCCAAAACCCACCAGAAACCTAATTTACCCAACTGTATACTACTACAATAGCCCTTATGCTTGCATGTGTTACAGATCTATAGGTACAGTAGGTTTTTGGTGGGCTCACACTTTCCACAACAAGTGTACCAGAATGGGATATGGGCCTGGGTCCCATTCTCTGCACTGCACTGACCACTAGGCTATTCCAGGGATCTGCATGCTGCTGTAATAGGACTGACCATAAAACCTGAAGCTGTCATAGAGGCTGGTATGTACTGTTTCTTTCACATCTTTTTTTTTTTTTTTTTGGGGGGGGGGGGGTGAGAGATAATCAGTGACCACTGGGAGGAGAGTAAGAAGAGGTCATGACTTAATCTCTTCAGTGGTCATCTAGTCATTTAGGGAACCTTTTTGTGACAGGTGTGATTGAAACAGGTCTAGACCAAAATATCTTAACTTTTAGCCCTGGATGTTTTTGTTGTGTTCCATTATTGCAGAAAAATGTCCAAATTTGATCTGCCCCAGACACACCCCTTTGTGATTTGGATGCACAACAGAGAAAAAAAATCTCAGATCTGAGGTTTGAAAATCGCAATTTGGACTTTTTTGGAGAAAAATGTCAAAATGCCACTTTATGCTGTTTTTGAGATTTTTTTCTGTTTTAAAAATGAGCCCCAAAATGAGATGGAGATCAACAGAAAAAGAAATGAAAGAAAAAAAGAGAGAAAAGGAGAAAACATAAGAATGTAAGTGTTGGAGACGTATTCAAGATGGCGTCGGGGTAAGACGTGTGGTATGAGCTCGGAGGACTTTTTCAATTTTGTTTAGTCTGTTTTCTATTGCTATGCCCAAAAGAAAGGGAAAAACGAGAGGTGGTAGCTCCTTACCCTCCAAGGACCCTCCTAAACGGCAACCTCCGATAACCGACTACACAGCTCCAGTTACTACATCGGGCATCCTGCAGATTGAGGCGGAGAGGAGCCTTGATCAGGGGAGTGAATTATCACTCAGCCCAAGGAGTCCGTGTTTGCCTCGAGCAGTGGGTATCGACGCGAAAGGAAGTCCCGCCCTACAGTACGAAGCTGGGGAATCGGGGAAGGAGCACTCCCTTAGCGTTGCGCTGCTACAAGCGGGAATTTCCCGCCAAGAACCGAATCAAACATCTACCCCCAGAGGCAGTAGTAGTTTGATTAACATCCAAGAAGAAACCCGGCCCGTTCAGGAAATGGCGGACCAACGGTTGGAACCTGCACTGCAACTACAGCCACTGGAGAAACCAACAAAGGTGACGTTGGAATCTTTGTGGGGGGCGATGGAATCCTTGCATAAAATATGTTTTTCCTTAGTTTCTAGTTTTCAAACTAATACTTTAAAGACAGAGACCCTTCAATCAGAATTGGTATCCCAAGCAAATAACCTGAAACAATGTGAACTTTCTATCTCACAATTGAAAGAACAAGAATATAAATTACTTCAAAATGCAGACCTGATGCACAGGAAGATTGAGAACTTAGAGAATGGATCTAGAAATTTAAATTTGAGGTTTTTGAATTTTCCTTTTGTCAAATTTATTCCACTGAGAGATCTGTTCAACAAGTTCTTGAAGGAAGTCTTTAAATATCCTGAGACAAATTTTCCACCTATACAAAAACTTTATCTATTGCCTGTTCGAGATATTAAAGGAAAAGATAAAGCAGTGGAGAATACTGCTGTGGAAAACTTGGATGTGTCTGCTCTGCTAGAGCAGTCACAGGAAGAGGTAGAATTTAGGTCTACATTATTGGTATCCTTTGTTTTCCTCACAGACAAAGAGGCAATTTTGAGGCAATACTTAAAACAAATTCCTACTGCTGTTTTCTTGGGAGAAAGAATTCAAATTTTCCCAGATGTGTCAAGGACTACACAAGAGCGTCGGAAAAAGTTTTTGACGATGAGGCAAGAGACTATACAATTGGGAGCTAAGTTTCAGCTTCACTTTCCTTGCAAATGTGTAGTGTCTTATGAAAACAAGATATTTCATTTCTTTGATGTTTTGCAATTGCGATCCTTTTTAAATGCAAGGTTACCTAAACCACCACAGGAACCAATGGAAGGACTTTAATTATTATTAGTAGTGACAACCCCAACACATTCTTGATTTAAATATATATATTACTTGTAGTATTCTTATCCTCTTATAAGATTTACTTAACGTCTCCCCCTTTCTGTTGAGGACTACAAATAATGACACTAATTTGATGAGAATATTTTCTCTAATTATGTTTCCTTATTATGTAAATTACTTATTATTTCTTGACAAAGCTCAGCTTTGGAATGTAATTGAAAAATTTATAAATAAATAAATAAAAAAAAAAAAAAAAAAAAGAATGTAAGTGTTGCCATATTGGGACAGACCGAAGGTCCATCAAGTCCAGTATCCTGTTTCCAACACTGGCCAATCTAGGTCACACATACCTGGCAAAATCCGAAAGATTAAAGCAGATTTTATGCTGTTTATCCTAAAAATAAGCAATGAATTTTCCAAAGTCCATCTTAATAATGGCATTATCCAAACTTTTTTAAAACCCTGCAAAGCTAACGGCTTTTTATCACACTCTCTGGCAACAAATTCCAGAGTTTAATTACACATTGAGTGAATAAATATTTTCTCCAGTTTGTTTTAAAGTTACTACTTAGTAGCTTGATCGTGTGCCCCCTAGTCCAAGTATTTTTGGAAAGAGTAAACATGTGATTCACGTTTACCGTTCCATTCCACTCACTATTTTATAGACCTCTATCATATGTCTCCTCAGCCATCTGTTCTCCAAGCTGAAGAGCCCTAGTTGCTTTAGCCTTTCCTCATAGGGAAGTTGTCCCATCCCCTTTACAATTTTTATCGCCCTTCTCTGTACCTTTTCTAATTCTACTCTAACTTTTTTGAGATGCGGTGAGCAGAATTGTATACAGTATTTGAGGTGCAGTCACACATGGACTGATATAAAGGCATTATAACATTTTGAATTTTGTTTTTCATTCCTTGCCTAATAATTCCTAACATTCTATTTGCTTTCTTAGCAGCCGCTGCACACTAAGCAAAGGATTTCAATGTATCATCAATGATGACACCTGGGAGGTGAACATTTTCCTGGGAGGTGACTCCTAATGTGGAACCTTGCATCATGTAGCTATAATTTGGGTTCTTCTTTCCCACAATCATCACTATGCACTTGCTTATGTTAAACGTCATCTGCCATTTAGAAGCCCAGTCTCCCAGTCTTGTGAGGTCCTCTTGCAATTTTTCACAATCCTCTTGTGATTTAATAGCTTTGAATAACTTTGTGTCATCAGCAAATTTAATTATCTCACTATGTCTAGATCATTTATAAATATATTAAAAAGCAAAAGGGAGAGGAAAGGTAAAGTGAAAGACAGATGCAAGAAGAGAGAGGAGAAATTTCTGTAATCCCAGTAGGGCATTTATTTGTTCATTTGCCTGCACTTGAAGGCAGCCGTCTCTGAAAAAAATGTGTGCAATAAATGATCTGAGGATAATGCTTTGATTTATAAATATTGATTCTGTAGTCATTAGGAGGAGCCGGGAAGCTGTCGGTTCAAATTCAGGGCAGTTCTTGAATGACATATCTTCATTTCTCCAGCAAAAGCATTGAGCAGTAAGACACAAAGGAGGTAGGCAGGAAGTCAGAACTTTAATGTTTGGGTTCACCCTCTTGGTTGTATTTGGCACAGTCATACTGCACTGTGAGACCCTGTCATCGGGATGGGAAGTTTATTGCATCTTCTGATAAGCAGAAATTGAATGAGTCCAGCATTCAAACTTGGAATGCCTAGGGTCCTCAAGCTGTGCTGGTACTGTTTAGTGGCAGTCACTATCTTTTCAACCTGTGACCATCTTTGAATTTCCTTTGGGTTTTTAATAGTAGACCTTTTTTTCCACACATCACTGATCTCGCCTTTCTTGGGAAAAGAGCAGTAGGAAGCCCTTGATTACTCTGTCTTGTACTTTTCTCTCCTAGAAAGGCTTATTTTATTTTACTTATTTATTTGTTTATTTATGACATTTATACCCCACATTATCCCAACGTTTGAGTTCAATGTGGCTTACAATAAACAGTAAACAAAGAATAATGCATAAGAAAGTAATTTGTTGTAAGAATCCAATTTTACAATACAGTATCATAAACATACTGGGATAGCTATGGATGTTTAACAATTAGAAAATCTATTATGAATGAGAAATTGTACATGAAGCAAAGAGAAAGTTAAATAGAGTAATAACCAATTCAGGTAATAATTGTTTGAGATATGGTCGTTCTTTGTGAGGGTTCGTTTGAATAGGAACGATTTGAGGATTTTGCGGAATCTAGTATATTCCTGTATATTTCTTATTTTGGGTGGTAAGGAGTTCCACCATTTGGTTCCTAGGTAAGTGAAGTCTGCAGAGTGGACAGTTTTGTAGATCACTTTTTTGCAATTTGGGCAGGGGTGTACTGGTAAATTTTTAACAACAGGCTCTCTCTCCGGGCATAGCCGGCCCTGAAATTTTGCTTTTTTTTGGGGGGGGGGGGGGAATACATGCCTCTCTCTCCCTTCCCTTGTGCGGGCACGCTAGGCATACCTTTGCCGAGCCCCACCAGCCAATAAATGGACTGCCACCATTCTCTGCTGCTTGTTTCTGGCTCTGAGCAGCATGATGGAACCTTCTTGCGCTTGCATAAAAAGTCCCAGCCTGATGCTCAGAGTCAGAAACAAGGAGCAGGGAGCAGCAGCAATCTGTTTACTTGGCTAGTGGGGCCAGCATCACTGCCAGCAAAGTAAAAGAGAATTCAGGATGGGGCCCAAGCCCACATTTTGGGAGTCAGTTGTTAAAGTAGCCATGGGGAGGCCTACTTTAACAACCGGCTCCCAAAATTCTTAAAAACTTAACAAACGGCTCTCGCGAGCCTGTGAGAGCCCGCTCCAGCACACCACTGAATTTGGGAGGTGTAATCTGAGATTGCTTCTTGCCTCATATTTAGTGTTTCTTTGAGGTAAGTTTATTAATGGTACCATATAGTCTGGAGCTGTGTTATTTAGTATTTGAAAGATAAAGGTACATAATTTGAAGGTGATTCTCGCTGTGATGGGAAGCCAGTGTAATTTGATTAATAAAGGGGAGGCATTTTGAAAACGAGAGATTTTATATATGAACCTTGCTGCAGTGTTTTGAACTGTTTGGAGTTTTTTCAACAGGTACTATTTACAGCCAGCGTGTATGGCACTACTGCAAAATGTAAAAGAGGGATCACCCTGAGAGCTCTATGAAGATATTTCTGGCTGGAATGAAAGAAAAAAAACACTGAACCAAAGGTCTCACTCAGACAGTGATCCTCATTAACAATGTTGTGATTTCCCTGAAGTCAAAAGTATCCTTATGTAGGTAAGAAAGGTAGTGGCAAATGCACCAACAGTGGGGACTATAAAGTGTTACTTCAAGAAGTGTTCATGGATGAAGCCCAGACACATGAATGGTTAAGGAGAGGAGAAAACTGAAACCTCTGGATAAGATATTGTTAGTTGCAGCCCAGGACAGTGGATAATGGACGAGATGGTTCACAGCGAGCATAGAAAAAACTGGTACAACACATTTGTAGGTTCTGTATAAAACAGCTGGAAATGGTAACTCATCTTGTAACTGGCTGCGAACATTTCTATATGGAAAGGCATAACGAGGTGACAGGTCTCATTCACTGGAAACATGGTAAACATTACAAAAGCAGGCACACTTGGAAGCTCCTTTTGGCACAATGCAAGTACTACAGCCAGCGCTAGCAGTAAATTTGTCAGACTGAGATCACACTCCACATACCCTGGCTTAAGAGTGATGTTCACTACTGTCATGGTATGTTCAAAAGCTAATCCATTTGGAGACATTGCCCCAAGTGGGAAAGCAAATGTTTTCCATATTTGATGTTGCTATGAACATCAAATATGGAACGTATCACGTTCAAAACATGCACCCTAGTTCACAAAATTATTCATGGAGACGCACCAGCCTACATGTCAGACCTAATAGACTTACCACCCAGGAATGCTAAAAAATCATCCTGTACATTCCTTAATCTTCACTTCCCAAATTGTAAAGGTCTCAAATACAAACTAACGCATGCGTCAACCTTTTCCTACCTGAGTACACAATTCTGGAATGCGTTGCCGCGAAACCTAAAAATGATCTATGAACAAGCCAACTTCCGAAGTCTATTGAAGACCCATCTCTTCAACAAGGCATACAACAAGGATCAACAATTATGAACTCCTGTACACATACCCAGAACTGCCCTTACAATATCTGACAGCCAAACCACTATCATGTTTTTTTCACTATTACTAAATGCCTAGTAGTAATGGCATAATAATAATATACATTCATATCTGCAGCATTTTACATCCACATTAATTTAAAATTGTAGTGCATCAGAAACAGATGCAGCTGCCACTGGAATGGATGACTTTAGAGCTCATTTTTCTTTTTTTAAAATGTTTTATTTATTCATTTTATTTCATTTAACAAGTATTCCACTTGACAGGAAATACAAAGAGAAACTTCAAATTATACATGAAAAAATAACTTTCTGTTACATAAGTACATAAGTACCGCCATACTGGGAAAAGACCAAGGGTCCATCAAGCCCAGCATCCTCCGACAGCGGCCAATCCAGGCTTCAAGAACCCGGCAACCCCCCCCCCCCCCCCCCAAAAAAAAGAAAAAAAAATTAATAATGTTCAATGGTTTCTCTTCCTTAGACCACAATTATGGGGGGAGAATCTTTAAAGAAAATTAAAGGAATAATAGAATATAGAAGAAATGCATAACACGATTTTCTATCCTAAATCAATAGGATAATCATCTTTAGGAGCCGACAGTCAAACAATCTTCTTCATATTTATGTATGTTTTTAACTGCTCAGGTTGATAAAAAATATATTTTACACCCACATGTTTAATTACACACTTACAGGGGTAATTTAAATAAAAAGAGGCCCCTAAAGCTACTGTTTTTGCTTTCATTGAATGAAACAATTTCCTCCTTTCTTGAGTCTGTTTGGTAATGTCCGGGTACATCCAAACTTTTTTCCCCCAGAACAAGAGTTGCATTTTTTTTTAAGTAAATGCATTTAACAGCCCCAAGATCTTGTTGAAATATAAATGAGACTATGAGTGTCGCTCTCTCGGAGTCCTCATTTAAAGTTGTTTCTAATATTTGGGAAATGTTCAGTTCTTCTTCTCTTTCTTTTTCTTGAGGAATAGCTTCCAGAAGACTTTTTCCTTAGGTTTTTTATTCTGTATATAATAAATCTTGTTTAGCGGGGGAATAGTCTCAGGGGTAAAGAGCTCATTTTTCTTCATTAAAGAAAAGGACATTTTTTTGTGTTATCAGGCAGAAATGGGTAAACTGAGAGTAAGATAACAGAATGCGTCCCCCCAGGGTCAGCTAAAGAGCAATTCTATAACTGGGCACCACCATGTAGGTGCCATCTGGCGGATATTCAAAATTATTTAACCAGCCAGTTAAATAGTGTTTTAGCGCCTAACCGTGGATATTCAGTGGGAGATAACCGGTTACCATCGCTGAATATTTGTGGTTAGCTGCTAGTCGTTAACCGGCTATATTGTGACATTGCAAAACTGGCTATGTTTAGCAGTTAAAATAGGCCACATTAAAAACAGGCTGATCTTTAACCGCTAAGCACTTAACCGGTTAACGACGAATTTCAGCTTAACTGATTACGTTGCCGCAGTCAAAAATGAAATCGGATTCAATGCCAGCCACCAGAAACAGACCATCATTGAATATCCGGTCTGACCGCCAGCATCGGGCAGTCACCGCGCAGCCTATTGCCGGCTGAATATTGGGGGAAGGGGGATACTTCCATGGGCTGTGAACCTATTCTATAAGAACATTTAGGCATGTAACAGTTCTTATGGAATACTAGCATAAACTGGCATTGGCATTCCTAAATGTTGGCACACTCACAATAGGTCTGTGGATGGCGTAAATGCACACATAAGTTTGGCATTTACACGCGGAACTTAGAATATTCTATAAGCAGCCCACATGGCCCTGCCTATGACACACCCATACCCCTCCCCATGAATGCCCCTCTCAATTATGCATTACACTATTTTAGCATGTAATTATGGAACAGTGGTTAGGCGCAGTAGTGTCATGTAAACGCATACGTGTACACTTACCTGTGTGGATGGAAGCATTCTATAAATTTAAGTGTGCAAATGGCACTTAAATTTAGGCACAGTATTCAGTATTGATGAGGAAGAAAGAGACTCTATAATCATAAATCACTAAACTCTTTCAAGTCAAATCAAAATAGCTTGCAGTATTTATAACTATCAAACTCCCACAGAGCCCTCTCTTTACTTCTGATAAACAGAAAATTTCTTATGTGGCAAAATTCCTGAGGATGAGTTCACTTCATAGGCATTAAAAAAAAAAAAAGACCTGAAAAATATAAAACTGGAGTGGTTACAGTTTATCTCACAGGGATCCCAAATCATGACTTTAAATGCAAAGAAAGCAAAACTTAGCTTTCGATTATACCGATTTGGACGCCCACAGGAGAAAGACACCCATCTCCCGATTTGGGTCGAAAAATGGGCGTCTTTCTCTTTCGGAAATAAGCTGGATAGGGTTCGTTATTCAAAGCAATTTAAATGGCCAGAAATGGCTTCTGGCTGTTTAAATCACTTGTCTAGGGCTAACCGGGCACATGCAGTGGCACTTATTCAGATAGAGTCTGACGCTGCAGGAGGGAAACTGGTTAACTCCCATGGTTGGCAGCGAACTCGGAAATTTGATGCTGTGGCTGTATCCAGCGACCAGCATTGAAATTCCGGGGTTTTTTGGCCACTAAAAATATAGCCAGTTAAGGCCATATTTATTGGCTCACTGCCTAAGTTATAGCAGGCAAAGATAAACCTGCTATTTACGTGGGTCTATCTGGCTGTTAAACTTAGCCAGTCATCCACTGAATATTGGCGCCAACCGACTATGTCATGTGCCATAGCCAGTGACCAGGCTAGCCGCTAAAAAGTAATATTCAGCAGAGATAGCTGGGATATCTCACACTGAATATTGGTGCTCAGCTGGCATATGGGTATTTAACCAGCCAAGAGCAGTTCCTAGCCAGTTAAATAGTTTTAAATATTGCCTGGATAGTGCCACTGAGAATACCTAGTTAGCACCTAAGCTGAAGCTGGCTACTTTGTGGGAATTCCAGGGGTGAAGTCACTGGCTAGGATAACTGCATAAATAGGACCACATAAAACACAGTCCATCATAGTCGATTAAGTGCTGAATATCAGACCGGACATGGCCTGGCATTGAATGGACAAAAAATGCTGACCACTACTGGCTGAATGTCTACCCCAGAGATTTTATAGGTCAGACCTCCCCCACCACATGAAAGCTCTTAAGGAGATAATTTGGCAAGAGAAGGATGGTAAAGTCTTAATTCCTCACCGAGTTGAACTGGAGGAAGAGGGAAAATAGAAGTGAGGCAGTAGAAAAACAGTAACATTCTGAATTGAAAAAAAAAGTAGCAGAATCTTTCAGTCTTTCTTTCTCTGCTGCGCATAGATACATTTTCGTTTTAGCTAGAAACAGCAGGATGCGTGTAATGTCTCTAACAGGAAAAATGACCAACCATCTTAACATCAGTCATACGCCTCCCATCTCTTCCACAAGTCTACTTTCTGCATCATTTCCACATGGCCTCCGTTCTCTATCATCCGCACATCCTCCCTCATTACTCACCCCAGTCTTTCTCTGCAGTTCACATGTTTTATCCTTTTCCTCCATCTCTTTCACAAGTCCTCTCTCCTTCCATTATTTGCAGAAGCTCTTCCATCATTCAAACAAGCTCCTTCCTTCATTGTTCACATATGTTTTGCCTACTGTCACATGCACACTTTCACCTCTTTTTCTCTCCATCATTTACAAAAGCTTTGATTCTTCTGTCATTTACAGCAGTTCATGCTTCATCAGGTTCTACTGGCTTTAGGGGAGAAGCTACGGATTTTACTAGGTCCTGCAGGCTTTGTTAGGGGCTGGGAGACCCATCTTATCTTTGACCCAGGATGTGAATTCAGTTGTGAAGCCAAAACACAAACATTGGCATAACACCCTATTAGCTGTAGTTCCTGAGGGTTAAGAAGCCATAATAATGTGGTTGGAAGCTGTGCCTGGAGGTTCTACTAGTAATTGACTCAAGAAATGCAGAACTTCAGTGTGGCAGTTTTTGGAGTCCAGCAGTTTGCTGGTATATGAACTGGGAGTTTTGGTAATTCTTTGGGCTTAGGGGTCCTGCTGGTGTTACAATCATGTGAAAATTCCTGTAGCAAGCAGCTTTACTAGGTCTTTGGGTTGAAAGGTATGAAGGGAACCTGGCTAAGATATAGCTACCACAGCTGCTTCAATGGCATTTTAATATTACTTAGCCAATAAGCTTTTTATTGTTTTTTAAACAAGTTCATTAATCATTGCTTTTTGATACAATGAACAAGTTTGGCTCACTCACTCAGGCAGGAGCCCATTAGACCATCATGTAGACGTGGAGCATGAAGCACAAGGCAAGGAATTCAGGGAAACAATGAACATAACCAGCTGGAATCTGAGATGTAAAACAAGAAATCCAAGCCCAGCTGGAACCTGGGATAGTAAAACAGGGATAATGACCTAGCACAAGATGAGTCCAAATGCAGGGTAGATGATCCCCCAGCTCTTTGCTGGCCTCAGCAAGACCAATGAGGACAAATCAATATGCAGGAGATACAAGAGCAGATATACAGCAAAGGCAAGCAAGGCAGAACAGCAGCTCTCAGAATCAATCAGGAAAAAGGGAAAGGGAAGGGGAAAATGGGACTTGATCATAGGAGCCGACTCTGTAGGTGCTGTGGGTGCTTGAGCACTCCCAATATTGAGAAAATTCCTTGTATGTGTCCAGGGAGGGGTTATTTCCATTGGGCTTAGCACCCCCAATAATTTTGAAAAGTTGGCTCCTATGGACTTGATATACCACCTTTCTGAGGTTTTTGCAACTACATTCAAAGTGGTTTACATATATTCAGGTACTTATTTTGTACCAGGGTAATGGAGAGTTAAGTGACTTGCCCAGAGTCACAAGGAGTTGCAGTGAGAATTGAACTCAGTTCCCCATGATCAAAGCCCACTGTAATAACCACTAGGCTACTCCTCCACTCTAGAGGAGAGGAGGGAAAATTCTTAGTGATAATCTGCCAAGTTCAGTCTGGCTGCCCATCCTGATATATACCAGCTCCCTGTTGGCCTTGAAAGAAGGTCCTGCTGGCTTGGGACTTCCAGAAGCTGCAGTAGAACCTGAGTCTTGAAGGTTCCATTTGTGACGAGTCTGTGGAATTACAATGGACCATGGTGTCAAGCCTGGGAGTTACAGGAGGTTTTGTGATGGCTGTAGGAAGGCAGGCTAGCTCAAGGAATGTGCCAAAAGGTGTGTAGGATAAGAGAAGAGTCTAAGTGAAGTAGCATGATGAGGAGATAATTTCTTCAAAAGATTTTACCATGCAACAATTTTCTGAAAATATCAAGTTGGGAGACCCTGCAGGCATTAACTACACTTAGATTCACAGTGCTAGTAAAGATGTGTTTATATGAGCATATAACAGGAACATAAACAAGATGTGCCTTATATACTATAGAATATTAATTGCATAAGAACATAGGACTAGCCATACTGGGTCAGACCAATGGTCCATGTAGCCCAGTATCCTGCTTTCAGCAGTGGCCAATCCAGGTCACAAATACCTGGCAGAAACCCAGATAGTAGCAACATTCCATGCTACCAATCCCAAGGCAAGCAGTGGCTTCCCAATATCTGTCTCAATAGCACCTACTTGTAGAATTGCCCTCTAGTTAGGTGGGAGTAGCCTAGTGTTTGGTGTGCTATGAAGAAGGGAAACCATATTTTATTTTTTCTTTGGGGCTTTGGGTAGGTCACATTGCCTCAAATATAATCTTACTTGTCAACTCCTGAAACAACTTTGTAAATCACTTAAAAATGAAACTAGAAACACAAAGGGGCCAATATTCAGGCATAGGTTGGCGTTGAGCCCAGATATTCAATGCCGCACCGTCTCCAGTGGCCAGCCTTGAACATCTGGGTATTCTTTGGCTGATTAAAACATAACCAGCCAAGCCGATATTCAGTGCTAGCCAGTTAAGGGGTCCTTTGACAAAGGCGCACTGAAAAATAGCTTGCGGTAGTGTAAGCGTGGGTTTTGGGCATGCGCCAATCCATTTTTCAGCACACCTGTGATAAGGGCCTTTTTTTTGCCAAAAATGGATGTGCGGCAAAATCAAAATTGTCATGCGCCCATTTGGGGTCTGAGACCTTACCGCCAGCCATTGACCTTGCGGTAAAGAATCCGGGCGCTAATGACCTACCCGCATCAAATGCCACTTGGCGCATGTCCGTAACGTGCGTCAAAAAATAAAAAATATTTTTCAGATGCATGTATCGGACTTGCGCCAAAAATTAAATTACTGCAAGAGTCAAGCAGTAGTCAGGTGGTAACTCCAGTTTCGCGCACGTAGACGCTTATGCAGCTTAGTAAAAGGGCCCCTAAGTTTGCTTGTTTATTTATTTATTCAAAAATTTCTAATCCACCTACAACTAGAATTAAAATTTAAACCAGCTAAAGATAGACCTGCTATTTCAGCGGCCTAATTTGGCTGCCATACTTGGCCAGCGATGCACTGAATATTAGCGGGTAGCCAGTTATATCATGCAATATAGTGGTTATCTGCTAAGCACTAACCGGTAATATTCAGTGGGAAATAACCAGCAATCTCTCACTGAATATTGTCGGAGAGCCAGTTAAGTGCCATTTAACCAGCCAAGAGCCGTTCCTGGCCGGTTAAATACTTTTAAATATCGGGGGGGGGGGGGGGAGTGCTTATTTATTTTTATTTTTTAAAGTTATTTTTTAGCATTAGCTAGTAGTTTTACACACTAACCCCTCATTCTATAACAGGCTGCCTAAAGTTAGTTTCTAATTGCATGCATAAATTATTAAACATTAGCACTTACAAACATGAATGTTATAATTATGTGTGTAAGTGCAAGCTGCACACTCAGTGGTATTTTATGACAAACACACAATCCACTCAGTGTGTAGCTTCAGGGGGTGTACATGTGAGCGGGGCATGAGTGGGCTTCACATTTGCATAACTTACAGAATACTGTATGCTATGCACCAAGGTTCCACATTTAGGTTCCAGTATTTATACCTGCTATTGACATGGCATAAGTGGGCATGACTAAATTTTGGCATGTAAATGTTATACTATTATTTTATAATGGAATATGGCCACCCAGATGCTGTTACAGAATTAGCACTTGGTGCGCTGCATCTTGACACTTAACATTTTATGCTTTTTATGTAATTGCCCCTAAAAGTGCCCACATATTTTTCTCCTGCTATTTGCGCTGACAGTGGGAGGAGATAGGAGGAATTAAATTGTACACACACACACACACTTATGGTGATTAACAGCTACCACAAAGTGAAGGAAAATAGAACACTACGGAGAAAGGGTACTGAAAGGGCAGAGTAGTGTAGTCAACAGGACACTTCCAGAAGATGTGATCAAGTAGAATGATCACCAGGATCAGTGGAACCAATATCCTCTATAATATAGAATACATTTTATATAATATTTGAACTACTTAGGAGTAACAATCCAATATGTATTATTGTATTTCTTTCATTGAGAATGGAGTAGAATACAAAAAATGAGGCAGTACACATGACAAATATAAACAGATCTTATATGTAAAAAATAAATAAATAAATAACAAGCTTTTCTTATAAAACAGCCTTTTTACTTCTGTAAACTTCCGTCCATTACAATGAATTAGTACAATGCCCGATTCAATAACATTGGAAGAATCAGCATTGTGGTAATATATATGATTAAAATTGTGTATTATTCATTTAAACAGAACTATGTGTTTTGAAAATATTAGTTCTGTTTGCAAATACCCATAATTAGATATTCAAAAATAATAGTAATAAATGTGCTGTTTAAAAGAGTATATTTACAGAGTAGCAGTTTGTACCAGCTGCAGATCCAATGTCATCCAATAGAGTTTCAACCATTAAGCGCTATTGATAGGTGATTTCAATATGCTAGATGTTGATTGGGTCACCCCTGCTGTGGTGTCATCTAGAACAAGGGAGATCTTGCATTCTCTACATTGAGAATGTTTCCAGTAACTGATAACAGAACCCATGTGAGAGGGGGCCATATTGAACTTGGGGTGAGTGTTTCTGATGTTATAGTAGATGATCATCTGACATCCCTTGGTCACTGGATGATATGGTTCAGTATTATGACATAT
Source organism: Microcaecilia unicolor (assembly GCF_901765095.1). Lineage (NCBI taxonomy): Eukaryota > Metazoa > Chordata > Amphibia > Gymnophiona > Siphonopidae > Microcaecilia > Microcaecilia unicolor. Next base: position 71,719,176 of record NC_044037.1, read on the forward strand.
GTAAAGGGGATTCATTCAAAAGTGAGGGTCCTAGACTTCAAGAAAACTAACTTTGTCAAAAGTTGAGAGAATACCACAATGAGTCATATGCTGGATGGGAATATCTGGGAGAAGTAGATATGCAGTGGGTATATCTAAAAGGAGGTATTTTAAGGACGACAAACCTTTTTGTTAAGAAAGTAAATAAAAGAAAGAGGAAAAAAGGCTGCTATGATTTTCAAAAGAAGTAGGTGAAAAGATAAAAAGATCTTAGCCTTTATAAATTAAAAAAGATCAGTGAAAGAGGAAGACAAGCAACAACCTCCCACCTCTTTTTGTTCATTTTTCAGCAGGCTTCTAGGGATTATCCTTGCAGGAACACTATCATACTCCACTGATGAGTCTCGCTATTGAACCTTTCACATTTTGTTTGGAAGAAGCTGGTGACCCCTGACAAAGGCAAAGTGGAAACTTGGCCAAGTTGGATCCCTCTTCAATAGAATTTGTTTTGGTGAACTCTCTCATCTGTCCTTCGTTCCCTGGATCACTTTTGCTGTATGTGCTGCTTGTGTGTTACTGAAGATGTTTCTCTCCTGATTCTTTTGCTTGTCTTACTTTTTTGTTATTTTGGAGTTCCTGACATTTGCTTTATGAACATCTAGACATTTTGTAGACCAGGTGATATATCAAGTATTAATTAAAAAAAATAAACAAACACCTGGAAAAGTTAAGAGTATCTGGTAAAGTAGACAGGAAAGCACAGTTACAAATGGAGGAAAAAATAGTCAATACAGTTTAATGGGGAGACAATACTTTTTTTTTTTTAAGATAGTAATAGGAAAAAGTACAACAGTGGTATTGTCAGAATCAAGGGTGAAGAGGAAGAATAGGTAAAAAGAGATGAGCATAAGGTGGAATTGCTTAACAAATATTTCTGTTCTGTGTTCACAGCTGAAAGGCTGGGGGTAGGACCACAGAAAAAAAAACTCACAAATAGGAATGCAAGGGAGTAGATCTTGAAAGATGTTTGTGAGGAGCTAGCTAAACTAAAAGTAGAGAAAGTCATAGGGCCAGAAGAGATACTTCTGATGATATTTAAATTTTCTGGTGGCTTCACTGTCTTACCATTTGAATGTTTCTTTAGTGTTAAGAGTGGTCTCAGAAGACTGAAGAAAAGTGGATGTGGTCCTTCTCCACAAAAGCGGTAGGGGGAGGTTGAGAATTACAGGTTGATTAGCCTGACTTCTGTGGTTAGTAAATTAATAGAAACACTGCTAAAACAGAGATTGCAGGTCTTGTTTGATGAATCTAATTTCTTTATGACCAGAAAGGTGGATTGAGAGAGAGAGAGAGAGAGAGAGTGCTAGATGTGGTGTATTTTGATTTCAAGGCCTTTGACACATTTCCACATAGGCAACTTATAAATAAGCTGACCACCCTTAGTAAGGGCCCTAAAGTGACTGACTATGTTGAGTGGAATGCAAGAAAGAGTAGTGGTAAATAGAGGTCAATCTAAGAATAAGGGTGATACCAAATTCTTTTTTAAATATTTTTAGGTGATATTGCAGAAAGGCTGTCAAGTAAGGTATGCCTCTTTGCAGATGACTCCAAAATCCGTAACAGAAAGGTGTAAATAACATGAGGATGGATCTAGTAAAGTTTGAAGAATGGTCTAGAATTTGGTAACTAAAATTTCATGCTAAGAAATTCAAGATCAAGCATTTGAGTTGTAAGGTTCTAAGGAGTGGTGTAGTATAAGGGGTGAAATACTTAGGAATATAAAAGAAGAGCAGTAACTGGGGTGTTCATATCTGATCATCTTAAGGTAGCCAGAAAGGTAGAAAACATGAAGGCAAAAGCCAGAAGGATGCTTAGGTTCATAGGGACAGGAATGGCCAGTAGGAAAAAGGAGGTGGTAGTGCATTTGTATATGTCTCATTTGGAATACTGTATACAGCTGTATACAGTTCTAGATACCACACCTTAAAAAAATATAAACATGAAGAAGACAGTTTAGAGAGTGGCTAGTAAATGGTCAGTGGTTTTTGTCATAAAGCAAATGGAACAGCTGTAAATGTCTCATTAGTTTAGAAGAAGGGTAAGAAATGAGAGATGATAAAGGGGTCCTTTTACTAAGGTGCGCTGGAAATGGCCTGCGGTAGTGTAGGCATGTGTTTTGGGTACGCGCAGAATCATTTTTTAGCGCACCTGCAAAAAAGGCCTTTTTAAAATTTTTGCCGAAAATGGACGTGCGGCAAAATGAAAATTGCCGCGCATCCATTTTGGGTCTGAGACCTTACCGCCAGCTATTGACCTAGCGGTATAGTCTCATGCGGTAAAGTCTCATGCGGTAACCGGGCGGTAATGACCTATGCGTGTCAAATGCCACTCGGCGTACATCCGATATGCGTGTCCAAAAATAAAAATTATTTTTCGGATGTGCGTATCAGATGCACGCCAAAAATGAAATTACCACAAGAGCCATGCGGTAACCAGGCGGTAACTCAATTTTGGCGCACATTGGGTGCACGTAGATGCTTATGCGGCTTAGTAAAAGGATCCCTCAGACATTTAAATACCTCCATGGAATAAATGTTTAGGAGACAGGCCTCTTTCAATTGAAAAGAAGCTCTGGAATGAGGGTTCATAGGATGAAGGTGAAAGGGAATAGACACAGAAGTAATCTAAGGAAATATCAAAAAGGTAGTGGATATGTGGAACCAACAGAGGTGGTACAGGACTGTATCTGAATTCAAGAAAGCATGGAATGAGCACAGATATCTAAGAGACAGAAAGGGATTGTAGAGCTTAGTAATAAGTATGGATAGGAAGTCTGGATAGGCTGTTTGGTCTTTGTCTATAGTTATTACCCCCAAATAATACTTGAAGCATATCTTAGAATGATAATACTCCAAAATCATTGGTTGCATGGCTGTGCATATGGTACCATTTCCAACACCTGCCTCATGTTTGGTCTCTTTAAATTCCTTTTGTCCTTGTGATATCATCTAACCTGAATAGGAGAAAGAATTTGAATGGGGAATACCATTTTCATGTAAGAACGATGAACTATTCCTAGAATAGGAATGAACTGTGAGCAGCAGCACTTGTGCAATGAATCTGCTGATCTTTTCATACACATGACTTGCCAATCGTGCTGATGGATAAGCCTTCTGATGCTGTGATTGACCTTGCAACTTGCAGGTTGTTCAGGGGAATCAAATCTGGAAAACTCTGTTGATTACGATAACAGAGAGGAACAACAGAAGAATTTGAATAAGGCATATAGTGGAATTAGAAAAGGTGCAGAGAAGGGCGACAAAAATGATAAAGGGGATGGGACGACTTCCCTATGAGGAAAGGCTAAAGCAGCTAGGGCTCTTCAGCTTGGAGAAAAGGCGGCTGAGGGGAGATATGATAGAGGTCTATAAAATAATGAGTGGAGTTGAATGGGTAGAAGTGAAGCATCTGTTTACACTTTCCAAAAATACTAGGACTAGGGGGCATGCGATGAAGTTTAAAACGAATCGGAGAAAATGTTTCTTCACTTAACGTGTAATTAAACTCTGGAATTTGTTACCAGAGAATGTGGTAAAGGCGGTTAGCTTAGCAGAGTTTAAAAAAGGTTTGGACAGCTTACTAAAGGAAAAGTCCATAGACCATTATTAAATGGACTTAGGGAAAATCCATTATTTCTGGGATAAGCAGTATAAAATGTTTTGTACTTTTTTGGGATCTTGCCAGGTATTTGTGACCTGGATTGGCCTCTGTCAGAAACAGGATGCTGGGCTTGACGGACCTTTGGTCTGTCCCAGTATGACAACACTTATGTACAATATGCTCTGCTTTCAAGGATGCACTTGGGTGAAGGCAGAGATAGATTGAAGGATGGTGACTGAGGCAAGAGATGTACCCTGAGAGTTCTCACTGATTGAATTAAAAGGAAATGAAAGCAATATAAAAACAGAATTACAGAATATAACATGCAGCATAGATAGCACTTCATCATTCCTGGAATTTACCGCAAATTCAATTGTAATATAATACAATAGTTATAAATTACATGGTAAGCTGCTTTTAGATTTCAAGCAGCATTTTTCTCCACATTTCTCTTTCTTTTTAATTTTCTCTCTTTCATTTATTCTTATTTCTGTCGTCTTTAAAAAAAACAAAAAAACAAAATAAATAGGCCTAATGTTTCTTTCAGGGATTTTAATTTTGCAGACCTCAAAGGACAACAGGATTTCAGAGCTGCTAGCAAAGCCAATCCCATGGTTTTGGATTCAAAATCACTGCACCTTTGGGCAGCAGCTGAGAGTCTCTTTTGGGCTTTCTTGCTTGCAGAAATAGATTCCTGAAAAAACATAAGTTCTAAAATAAAAAATGATTACATTCTTAAATAATACATAGTAAAAAATAATCTATAAGCTCAATAATAGGTTTTCTGGTAGCACGGGGTCTCCCACTACCCATATAGGGCTACTAGAAAGTATAGTCAACCTAAGGGGTCCTTTTACTAAGCCGCAGTAAAAAGTGGCCTGCGGTAGTGTAGGTGCGCAGTTTTTACCGCATCTGCAAAAAAAGGGCTTTTGAGAAAAGGGCATGCAGTAAAACTGAATCTGGTGCACATCCAAAACCGACCTGTGCCCTTAACACCACCCATTGATCTAGCGGTAAGGGCTCATGCGCTACACATGTGATGACCAGTTGTCGCGCGCCAACTGCTGATTACCGCCGGAAGCGATACTCATAGAAGGAAATAAATAAATCATCCAGGCATTATAGGCATGTGCCAAATTTAAAATTACCACCAGGGGAGTGCATCAGCCTGGTGGTAGACTCATTTAGGCACGCACTGCAAGTGCAGAGCGCCTAATGTGCCTTTGTGAAAGGGCCTCTAAGATACTTGTACTATAAATGTTAAGAAAGATGAACGTGTTAGTTCCATAGTCATTTTTTAAGTCACCAATAATTAAAATTTATCTAAGGGGCCCTTTTACTAAAATGTGGTGAAATCTGGGCTTAAAGTGCTTTAACTCGAGACTTTCTAGCACGCTAAGCCCCAAATTATTATGGCACTCTTTTATTAAGTGCTACTTCTTTTCTTGTATTTGCAGGTCATGTGCTAATTCTCCCATTAGCATGCGGTACCTGTAAAAAATTAATATTGGGGCACTTATTACTTCCTATTTAGGAGGAACTAAGTGGTTCCGCATTAACTCTGCTTTATCCAGTTACCCCCAGATTCTATAAACGGCGGCTAAAGTTGTGTGCAGATCAGCATGTGTAGCCAATTTGTGCATGCAACTTAATTGCTCGACAAGCTAATCAGTGCCAATAATTGGCTGCTAACAACCAATTATTGCAGCTAATTGATCTTAATTAGGATTTATATGCCGATCATATTCTATAACGATCCATGTGTAAATCCTACCATGCATAAATTTTGGGTGGCGTGAATTGGGGCATTTCAAAATACAGAATTCAGCCAAACCACACCTAATTTTGGTGACAGCATTTACACCTGTTTTAAGCAGGCATAATGGCCAGCGCCTGTAAAGGATACATACACTTTATGGAATAGTGCTCACCCTTGGATTCTATGTAGTGTGCTAGCACTGATAACAGCAGTTAACAAGCAATAATGAGCACTAATGGGCACTGATTAGAATTTAGGCACACAACTCACTAAGCATATTCTATAATCGGTGCCTAAATCTAGGTGCTAATTATAGAATACGCATTAGTCGGCACTGATTTCAGAACCAATTTTTTTTAGATGCGATATATAGAATCTTCTCGGTGTGTAAAATTTTCAGCGCCAATTTATAGACGCCACTTACAGAATTTACCTCTTAGTGTGTACGTTGGATAATGAAGAATGCCCATTCTCTACCCATGACACGCTTCCAGCGTTCTGTTTTCGCTTTTTTTTGTGCTGTTTGTGTATGTTCTTATGGCTTTTCTCCATATGGTTTTGTTTGCTTTTTTTTTTTGTTTTTGGCCCATGCTCTTTTGAGTTTCCTACAGAATTTCTTCATGTGCAGTAGTTTGTCATTAAACTAGGGATGTAGTTGATTTATGATTTTTGTTTTGCGTGGTGATATTTTGTTTAATATGTTTTCACTTATTTTGTCCCAGTTTCTCATGAAATGTTTATCCTCAGGTGGTATGTCGTTGAGCTCATTTATTGTTGTTGTCCAGAATGTGTGGTGCAGATGTTTGATATGAAGTCCATGAAATCATCTTTGGTGTTTGTCCAGCTTCCTGGAGGGTGGTAGAATAATGTGATATATAGTTGGTCAGGTTAGTGTTTTGTTGGTGATTTTGCTTGCCAGGATTTCGATGTTGAGGATGTGTGTTTAGCGATAGGTTCTGCTGTGAAGTAGGATTTTGTATATTATTGCAATGCTTCCTCCCCTTCTTTTGGTTCTGTTAATATGTATTATTTTGTATCCTGGTGGGCATAGATCCAGTAGTGCATGTTCGTCTTTAAGGTCCAGCCATGTTTCAGTTATGAGCAGTAGTCCGAGTTGTTCCATTTCTATCCAGTCTCTTAGTAGTGTTGTCTTATTTGCTGCCAATCTCACATTTATGTAACCTATTTGTATTGGGACATTCGTGTTGTGTATAATGTTGGTGTTTTAAACAGTTTGTAGTTGTCTGTGTGGTCTGCCTGTTTTGCTGTTGTGGTTTTGTTGGGTATTGTTCATTTGTACCCCGCGATTTCCCACTCATGGCAGGCTCAATGCGACTTACATGGGGCAATGGAAGGTTAAGTGACTTGCCCAGAGTCACAAGGAGTTGCCTGTGCCTGAAGTGGGAATCAAACTCAGTTCCTCAGTTCCCCAGGACCAAAATCCACCACCCTAACCACTAGGCCACTCCTCCATGTTGCTGGTTGTTTGTTTGGCCACTGCATTGTTGTTTAGGTGGCAATTGGGCTCTTCCAGTTGTTGGAATGGGCGCCTTCTTCCTGTGATGCATACTGGTATTTTGTTCCATTTGGTTGGATTTGTTGCTGGTATCCCCATTATCCCCATTGTTATTGTATAGTAGAAGATCCATGCCCTTAGGTTGGTCATTTTTGGGGGTTACTTCTGGCTTGGGGGTGTTTGCACGTGAATATGTGCATGTTTGGGCTCTGAGGTGCTTGTGTTTGTGTGTTGCATGGGGCTTTCTTTTTTCTTTTCTTTTACCTTGGCTGGGGGTTTGCCTGAATCAGTGAGAATGATCAGATAGAAGAGAGGTAGTGAAAAATGTCCTTCAGTAACAGTCACATCTAAAAAATAAATGAGCAGTTGAAGTTTTTGCTCAGAGTGTGGAGGACGCTGTGTCTAATCATGGCAGCCAAGAGGAGCAGTGTAGAGGGCACATACTTGCCACACCACCCCCAGGTGAGAGATCTTGGTTCTGGGATGCCATTCTTCATTGATGGGTTGTGAGCTCCAAATAGGGTGTCTGCAACTTTGTGTAGGATGCCTGCAATATGGATGGCAGGCCATCCAGAACTGGGCTCTCACAGGGCACGGACCCCAACCCTGAATAGCCGTTCACCTTTTGCAGTTCATTTACATCCAGTGTTCCCACTGCCTTGGGGTGTGCTGCTGTGCTGACTCCTCAGCTGGTCGTCACCGAGCATGGTGAGGGTGAGACTATGCTGTCCTTCTAGTCTGGAGTAAGCTGTGGTGTGCCGATTGCACTGCCGATCCGCGTCTCCCTGCTCTGGTCCGCAGACGCCGGACTGCTCTGTCGAGCTGCACAGTCTATTGGTCTGTGGGATAAGGATGTCTTTTCTGCTAATTTTGCTCCTAGGTTCCTCCAGACAGGTTGTAGCTTTGCTCTCTGTCTGATTGAAATTTACACTGTTTAATTTTTTGCTGCTTTTTTCCTTGGCATTTGATACATATTTATAGACTCGGGCCCCAAGCCAAACTCCACCCACTTTAGCCTCCCCAAAAAGCTAAGCCACCAACTGTCTATGACTGTGGCCCAATGTGCTGAATCAGTCATGGATTCTATGTGTCATACCTTGGAGAATTTGGTTTACCATCACGCTCCTTGCTCACTCATGTACTGTAACTGAATAATGTAGTGACTTCCCAAATCTGTCCTGGTGACCTCAGTTGTGTTTGACAACCATGCCCCTTTTTGCCTGCAGATGTTAGAAGTTAGGCACAGTGCATCACAGAATAAGCTTAGTGAGTTATGCGTGTAAATTCTAATTATTGCCAATTAGTGCTCATTTTTGCTTCTTAAGTGCTATTATCAATGCTGAGTGGCCAATTAAGTTATGCACGTTGTTATAGAATGTGCTTGAATTTCAGTGCGGATCTCTAGACATGCTAAACAGAATCCGGGGGATAGCAGGTGTGCAGTATATGCACATTTATCTCACACATTCAAATTGTATTATTATAATTTGTTGTCGGCCTTTGCTTGCATAGGCTGGAGATAAATGTAAGAAATTAAATGAAATTATCCAGAAAAATATCCTCTGACTGGGATTCCATGGAGGAGGAAGAATGACTTCCCCATTTACTGACACTTTTCTCTATTCCCTTCGCCCCTCCATCTCGCAGCCTTTTTAGCTTGATCTGACCTGCCTTGTGAGCACAGCTTACAACTTACTTCTTTTACCTGTTCCTCTTGCACATCTCCCTCCTGCAGTGCCCACAGTGTTAAATCTGAGGTTTCTTTCTTTCTTTCTTTCTTTCTTTCTTTCTTTCTTTCTTTCTTTCTTTCTTTCTTTCTTTCTTTCTTTCTTTCTTTCTTTCTAGATGATATTAGTGATTACCTTATTTTTCAGTTCATCATCTTGGATAGAGACATTTCCTTGTGCAGACTGGTTAATATTTTCCTCCCTTGGTTAAATGAATGTTTTTTCTCTGAGACAACCTTCAACTAACATGTGTAGGAATAAAAATAAAAAAATCAGTATAGTTGTCAAACAAAAAGAACTGAAGTTTCTTGATCACACTGACAAAAGAGCTTTGATGCCAATCATTACCAGCAGTGGATGACAAATTAGGAATTTTGAATTTGGCTCTCTTCTTATAAGTCTAATTCCTTTCTTGTAATCAAGTCATATATATGGTAGAAATGGCAGTGATCTTATGCAGGCATCTAAGGCAAGGGTTCTCAACCCAGTCCTCGGGACACAACTAGCCAATTTGGTTTTCAAGATATCCTCAACGTTTTTTAAGCCTTTTGCACCCATGGGCTAAATTAACCCCAGATATGCAATGCTAGGTCATATCTAGGCTCCGGCATTGAATATCTGGGTATATGCGGTCATCCAGAAGTTAACCAGGTACCAGCCAATACTAGCTCATCAGATAAAGTTAGGACAGCTTTTTTGAAGTTCTAAATTTATCTCCCTACTTAGCTGGTTAGCGGACCACTCCAGCACTAACCGGACCATTCCGGCACTAACCAGACAGAGTCTGGGCAGTCACAGGCAATATCAGCACTAGTCGCTTAAGTACCACTGAATATTGCCAGATAGCCAGTTCAGTAGGATTTAACCAAGCAGTACATTCTCCTGCCCAGTTAAATCCTTTAGAATATTAGGCCCTAGATTCTCTCAGGGGCAATTTCTCCAAATGGTTTAGTTTTGAACATAAAATCACTCTTATTGACAAAGCACTGTTGGTGATTTGTTAATAAACGAGTGCTTTTATACCTGTTGTGCTGGAAGTTCCTTGGCCCACCCTTACTTTGGCTCTCTGTTTTGCCATTTTTTTACGTAGGAGTTTCTTCTCTTCTTTTTTCAGTTTTGCAAATACCATGACAGGAATGAACTTGCTGCTAAGCTCGGGCATGTGAAGTGTGATCTCAGTCTCACAAATGTGTAAGCCACACTGAGCCCGCAAAAAGGTGGGAAAATGTGGGATACAAATGCAATAAATAAATTTACTGCTAACGCTTGCTGTACAACTTGCATCATGCCAAAGAAAGCTTCCTTTTGGAGTTCATAAAACGTAACCTATTCAGGTGTATTTGATCAAGCCTGTGGAACTCAAATTGATAGGACATATTTCTGTATCTTTCTGCCACATTTTCTTAGCCTCAGACTGCATTTTGTGGTATTGAGGCTCTTCTCTCTCTCTCCACCTGATTCACAGAGTAATTGCTTGGGACTGACACCTCTATGATTAATAACATTCTGGCTTTTTACCACTATGTCTGGAGACTCATGTTGCTACTGTAAGGTCCCAGAGGAATCCCTCCTGAGCAGTGCACCCTTGTAGGAAGGTGATGCTAGATAGAGTAAGTTAAAGAATTATACCATCTCTGGTACAGCAGCCTCATGGGAAGTTACTGCAATGCCTGATTCCTTATTCCTGAGAGATTAGGAGCAGTTTTGGATTGGTGTTGGTGAGTACATGAATAGTCTTAAATTGGTAAATCCAACATTATTCCTTATAATTTAATACAGAATATTGATAGAATTAGAATATTAAATTATAAGGAACCACGTTGGATTTACCAGCTTAAGACTGTTCATCCAGATGGGTTGAATGCTGACTTTGGTTTAGCCCACGGGCTCTGCTCATTGGTTCTTTAGAGTCACATGTTTTTGATATACGGGAAGGTAGTAAACTCCGCAGTCGTCTTGGAAAAGTATTAGTTAAAAGTCAGTTGGCTTAGTCGGCATTTGGTAAGACTATTGTACTGTTTTGAAAAACAGATGTATACCTTTTGGTTATGGGTGCTAGATGATTGTGAATTATTAGCATTATAATGATGATGCATTCTTGTAGGGGAAGGCCCTTGATACAGCCCTATGGCGAAACATGTTGTATATAACCCCTGGCTGACTGAAACGTTTTTGCAGACATTAAGATGAGTATTGCTGCTAAATGTATTAAGGTTTCATTCTATTTATAACTTTATAATATTTTGAAGAGCAGATATTTATATTGTATTTTTGGAAAATCATTTAGAATTATTGGACCAGTGATGAGGTAGGTGTATAAATCTTAGAGGTTTGACGTTGTAGCCTTAAGTTACACCAATGAGGTCCATATAAATTCTTTAAGAGGAGTGTTCCTATGATACTTGTGTTGTACATATTCACCCATACAGACTTTTCCTCCCCCAATCTCCCTTCACCAAAACTCCATCCCTGTTCCAGTGAGAGTAAAAGCTTTGCAAATTACTCTCCCTGGAGTGAATAATATATTGGATACCTCCCAGGCCATGGCACAAATCTCCTATGTCCCACAAAAACTCCTGATAGACGTGGATGGGCATTTTCAATAGAATGTCTAAATCTGAATTTGGACGTTTTACACAAAATGTCCAAATTCTGAACAGGAAAGAAGGTCATTTTCAAAAAAGAAAAACATCTATTTTGTTTTCGAAAATACTATGGACGTTTTTTTTTTTGGGGGGGGGGGCATTTTCGGAAAAAAAAATGTCCGAGTACAAAACGCACAAAATCAAGCCATTGGGATGTAGGAGGAGCTAGCATTTTTAGTAGACTGGCCCCCCTGACATCCCAGGACAGCAATAGGGCACCCTAGGGGGCACTGCAGTGGACTTCATAAACTGCTCCCAGGTACACATCTGACCATTGCTCCCTTACTTTGTGTGCTGAGCCCCCCAAACCCACTACCCCCAACTGTACACCACTATCATAGCCCTTACAGGCGAAGAGGGTACCTATATGTGGATACAGTAGGTTTCTGGTGAGTTTTGGAGGGCTCACAGTTTCCTCCACAAGACATGTTGGTTGGGGGAGGTAGGAGCCTGGGTCCACCTGTCTGAAGTGCACTGCACCTATTACTAACCTACTCCAGGGACCTGCATGCTGCTGTAATGGACCTGAGTATGACATCTGAGGCTGGCATAGAGGCTGGCAAGTAATGTTCTTAATCACAATTTTTGGGGGTGGGAGAGGTTTAATGACCACTGGGAGAGTAAGGGGAGGTCATCCCTGATTCCCTCCAGTGGTCATCTGGTTATTTGGGGCACCGTTTTGTGCCTTATTTGTAATAAAAACAGGTCTAGCTCAAAATGTCTAAGTTTTAGTCTTGGACGTTTTTGTTTTGTTCCATTATGGCTGAAAAACGTCTAAGTCTTAGGAACGCCTAAGTCACACCTTGAACATGCCCCTGGCATGCCCCCTTGAGATTTAGATGGACTTCTGACGGACTTCAGAGAAAAACGTCTAAAAAGAGGTTTTGATAATACTGATTTGGACATTTTTGTGAGATAAACGACCAAATGCAGGCTTATGTCACTTTTTGGACATTTTTCTCTTTTGAAAATGAGCCCCACAGTCTTCTCCAAAACTGTCACTGATTGCAGGCAGTCTTAATTATCTGAAAAAGCACTGCATCAGTTGAAACATAGCTGTATGCTAAAGACTTTTTCCTTGGAAATAACTCTGGCTTTGCCTTTTGTTTATTTGATCAATTTCTGAGTGAACAGATGGCTCATGAACACTGTACCTAGCAGTCGACTATCAACCAGATTTTTTTTAAATGGATGTTTGCCTTCAATCAGCTGGCAGTCTTAGACAATTTGTGTTCGACCCTTTTGGAACCACTCAATGCACACTGACATTTTTGACCAGTTATTAAAAAAAGAAAAAAAGAAAAAGAAAAACGTACACCCCAATATTGTCTGCTGTTCAAATGTTGGATCCTATATTTTGTATGAATTCCAAGATTTCAAACATGCATTGAAAAAGAATTTATTGAATTGACCAGAACCTCTGAAAAATGTGACTGAAGCATCCTCAACACCATCACTACCAAAATAACATGTGCCTCACGTGCAGGAAACACAGTGCACCCATACAATATATTTGCATTTTGGTAGGAAATCATATAATTTAAGCCTTGTCTCTCTTACCGTTAACACAACATGATTTAATGACTGTAATGTAAAGAAATTCATGTGAATTAAATGGATGGAAGAGATGCTCTATTTACAGAAGTCCCCTACCTTCCCTCATATTACCCCCTGGTTGTTTTTTTCTCATGATTTGGGTCACTTTCCAGCTCATTTTTGAAGGAGATTGCTGGCCATCTTCCGACACAAATCGTGAGATGGCCGGCAATCTCCTGAACCCGGCCAAATTGGTATAATCGAAAGCCGATTTTGGCCAGTGCCAACTGCTTTCCGTCACGGAGCCAGCCAAACTTCAAGGGGGCGTGATGGTAGGGTAGTGAAGGCGGGACGGGGGTGTGCTTTGAGATGGCCAGTTTCGCCTGATAATGGAAAAAAGAAAGTCGGCCTTGGCGAGCATTTTGCTGGCTTCACTTGGTCCCTTTTTTCCAGGACCAAGCTTCAAAAAGGTGCCCCAACTGAAAAAATGACCACCGGAGGGAATCGGGGATGACCTCCACTTACTCCCCCAGTGGTCACTAACCCCCTCCCACCCAAAAAAAAATTTGTTTAAAATATATTTTTGCCATCCTCTATGCCAGCCTCAAATGTCATACCCAGCTCCCTGACTGCAGTATGCAGGTCCCTGGAGCAGTATTTAGTGGGTGCAGTGCACTTCAGACAGGTGGATCCAGGCCCATCCCCCCTACCTATTACACTTGTGGTGGTAAATGTTAAGCCCTCCAAAACCCCCTGTACCCACGTGTAGGTGCCCCCCTTCACCCCTAAAGGCTATGGTAATGGTGTACAATTGTGGGGAGTGGGTTTTGGGGGGGATTTGGGGGGCTCAGCATAGAGTTGAGGAGTGGCCTAGTGGTTAGGGTGGTTAGGGTGGTGGATTCTGGTCCTGGGGAACTGAGGAACTGAGTTCGATTCCCACTTCAGGCACAGGCAGCTCCTTGTGACTCTGGGCAAGTCACTTAACCCTCCATTGCCCCAGGTACAAATAAGTACCTGTATACAATATGTAAGCCGCATTGAGCCTGCCATGAGTGGGAAAGCGCGGGGTACAAATGTAACAAAAAAAAAAGTAAGGGAGGTATGCATCTGGGAGCAATTTTTGAAGTCCAATGCAGTGCCCCCTAGGATGCACGGTTGGTGTCCTGGCATGTGAGGGGGACCAGTGCACTACAAATGCTAGCTCCCCAAACGACCAAATGCCTTGGATTTGGCTGGGTTTGAGATCGCCGGCTTCAGTTTCCATTATCGACGAAAACCGATGCCGGCCATCTCTGACATTTGGCCGGCCCGAACTATATTATCAAAACGAAAGATGGCCAGCCATCTTTTTCGATAATACGGTTCGGGACTGCTCTTTGCGGAGCCGGCGCGCCGTTTGATTATGCCCCTCTTTGGGAGTTTAACATACTTTACTTATGCACAGGAAAAAAAAGAGGAGAAACAGTAATTACAGATTACCACAAGATTTCATTTATGTTTGCATTCATGTTAGAATTTGTAAGGAGTTACATTTTAATTGTTTTGAATTTGAAAAAAAAAAACATTCTCACAGGAAAACATTTCTAATATATAGTCATAGCTTCTCCATGAAAATAAAGAGTTGAGATTAACAAATGTTTCCCTTACTATGGATTACAAATCAGCCTGAAACATAATAGAATCTCATTAAGAGTCCATGGAATGAATTATTCAGTACATCAGGGATCTGTGGCTCATGCTATCTGTCTAGTGGTTTTCTTGACAATCCTATCACATTAGGTGGATGCTTTCTTGTCAGTGTAGTTGTTTGCAAGTAGTACCGTGTTTCCCTGAAAATAAGACACTGTCTTATATTTATTTTTCCTCCCCAAAACGAGCTAGGTCTTATTTTCGGGGGGGGGGGGGGATGTCTTATTTTCTGGGAAACATCGGTCGTCGTCCCCCCACCTGAGGTTGCCGGGCCCCCCCTCCATCGCTCCCGGAACTAACCTGAAGCTCCTTTCACCTTCGCAAGTTCAGATTCGGATTCGAAGCAGCAGGGCAGACCTCTCCTTCCTTCCGTGTCCCGCCCTCGCCTGATGTAACTTGACGTCAGGCGAGGGCAGGACACGGAAGGAAGGAGAGGTCTGCCCTGCTGCGCTGCTGCTTCGAATCCGAACTTGCGAAGGTGAAAGGAGCTTCAGGTTAGTTCCGGGAGCGATGGAGGGGGGCCCGGCGACCTCGGGTGGGGGGGGGAGGGGGCGACCTCAGATGGCTCTCGGCGGCCCTGCTTAAAAAAAAAGTTTGGTAGGTCTTACTTTTGGGGGGATGTCTTATATTTTAAATTTGCAGGAAAACCCCGGTAGGTCTTATTTTCGGAGTAGGTCCTATTTTCGGGGAAACACGGTAGTACCGTGTGTGCCCTTGATCAGGAATTTATAATTGCCAAGTGATATGTACAAGATAGATGTGTATTTTGAGAGTGCCTGTGTGGCAATGTGGATGAGGGCAGGCCTTAGGCCCAGGATAAATTGGAGCCACATAGTGGTCAAGATCAGCAAAATAATTATACTTTATTAAGGGGCCCTTTTACTAAGCCAAGTAAGCATCTACGTGCACCCAACATGTGCCAAAATGGAGTTTCCGCCAGACTACCATGTGGCTCTTACGGTAATTTCATTTTTGGCACGTGTCCGATACACACGTGTGAAAAATATTTTTTATTTTCAGGTGCGCGTAACGGACGCGCACCAAGTGGCATTTGGTGTGCGTAGGTCATTACCGCCCAGATTCTTTACCGCTAGGTCAATGGCTGGTGGTAAGGTCTCAGATCCAAAATGGACGCATGGCAATTTTGATTTTGCCACACTTCCTTTTTCGGCTAAAAAAAGGCATTTTTTGTGGGTGCACTGAAAAATAATTCTGTGTGCGCCCAAAACACGTGTCTACACTACCGCAGGCCATTTTTCAGTGCACCTTAGTAAAAGGACCCCTAATGTTGCTAGTGATGGGGCCCTCTTAGCTTCACTGGCTAGGGTAAAATAACACAAACTAGTCTTTAGGTTTAAGCAAAAGTCCTCCCATGGTCGTGGATGACCCTTGGCTAGATCAAGAGAATAGTTCTTCAAGTTTCCCAGTGGCACTGGGCCTACCTATCAGGGCTGCAGTTCACACACTTTTATTTTTATTTTTTTAGTTTCATACTTTTATTTGTTGCATATTCAATATTGTTTTTATTTTTGATTGTATATTGTTTTAAATCTTATGTTTTTAGAACCCTAAAGAAGACTTTTTCTGCCGAAACACGGACCATGTAGGCAGTGCATTTTGTCTAGCAAAAAAGGTGCCGGTACTCAAATGCCAGGTCACCCTTCAGGGGTGGAGTGATCATTGAGGGATCCACCCTACAGTAGCCAGGATCCCTGCAACCAGTCATTGAATCTATGACAAGGCAGAGTTTGTATGTAGAACCTGAGCTCTTTCATTAAAATACGAGAACCGTGGGTCAAGTTTAGCAGACAGTGGAAAAGGTGCCGGTACTCAATACCCCCAAGTACCCCCTCAAAAAAAGCCCTGCATGTAGGGTCCCAATAAACTCTGTTTGAAGCTCTTACTTCTGAAAACTGGCTTGCGGTAGTATAGGCGCGGGTTTTGGGTGCACGCAGATCCATTTTTTAGCGCACCTGTAAAAAAGGCCTATTTTTGCCAAAAATGGACGTGCAGCAAAATCAAAATTGCCATGCGTCTATTTTGGGTCTGAGACCTTACCCCCAGCCATTGACCTAGCAGTAAAGAATCCAGGCGGTAATGACCTATGTGCATAAAATGCCACTTGGTGCATGTCCGTTGGGCGCACCGAAAATAAAAAATATTTTTCAGACGTGCATAACAGACGCATGCCAAAAATGAAATTACCGCAAGAGCCACATGGTAGTCGGGCGGTAACTCCATTTTGGCACATGTTAGGCACGTGTAGATGCTTAATTGGCTTGGTAAAAGGGACCCTCATTGACGGATTGCTCCTAGGGACACCTGCCGTTATACATTCGCTCCCTCACACAGCATAACAGTATTAAATTGACCAAATCCTATAGAATAATTTGCACCTCCAATGTTTCTTGTCTGGCTTCGTAACATCTCCAGACGTCAGCCAGCCTCCAGCGTTCCATTCCCCCTCACTGTCCCGCCCTCGTGTCAAGACGTAATGACGTCAGAGGGCAGAACAGTGAGAGGGAAGGGAACGCTGGAGGCGAGCTGACGTCAGGAGGGGTGTTACAAACAGAACGGAAGCCAGCGCCAGCCAGCCAGAGAACATTCAGGTACAAATCAAGGGGAGGAGAGAATTGCGGGACATCGAGGGGAGGGAGGAAGAGAAGGGGAGGGGAGGGCAGGGCAGAGGAGAATTGATGGACATGAATGGGATGGGAGGACAGTAGAGGAGAGAATCACAGGACACGGATGGGAGGGTAGGGAAGAGGAGAATCGTTGGACATGGAGGGGAGGGAAGAATCGCTGGACATGGAGGGAAGGGGAGGGCAGGGGAGAGAGAAAAAAAAAGCTTACATGACAGCCTTCCTAGGGCCTGTTTCATTGTTGAGGAAACGGGCATGGTTCCACTAGTGTCAGCATAAAACAATGCCTGTTCAGTCTATTCAGAAAAATATTATTTTGGCTACTGTTAAGGCCTGGTGGTCCATTGCGTTGTGTTTCCTGTAATTGAGCTTGTCTTTGTCTAAATTTCTGAGGGGCTGTTTTTTCTAATGTCATTGCTAAATGTGAATTATAGATGTCTACCTGTTCTGACACTTTTGTCATCTTTTTACCCATATGGGCTAGGACAATGCCAATATGTAAATGGTTGAAAAAAAAATTTAAAAACAAGGTATGGTGCTTTACACTCCAGCTTGCCAGATGATTCCAACGGCCATTAGATTGTAAGCTCTTCGAGCAGGGACTGTCCTTCTATGTTATATTGTACAGCGCTGCGTAACCCTAGTAGCGCTATAGCTCTTCGATTAGGGACTGTCCTTCTATGTTATATTGTACAGCGCTGCGTAACCCTAGTAGCGCTATAGAAATGTCAAATAGTAGTAGTAGTAGTAGTGTTAATCTGAGTATTCTCCAGCATTTAGTGATTTTAAAACACTTTGCTGCATGATTCCCTGAAGAAGATGAACGAAACGGGACCATTGGAATCATCTGGCAAGCTGGAGTGTAAAGTTGCAAGATAAGTGCATTTGAGTCATTGAGAATTGATACATTTACAGATTATATATATTTTTCTCAGTCTGATTGACTCATCAATATATGAACTTTGTTCGCATTTATAATTTTGAAAAATTATTTTAAAAAATATTACACGAGGGTTTTTTAGTCTATGATGACTTTTTGTACATGCAACATAACAGTTTAAAGTTGTTGCCGTAAAGTTGAGACTTTTCCCTCGCAAACATAATTAATCTGTTCAGCGTGGTATTTTTGAGAGTATCAATTTTTGTGAACAGTATCGATCTTTGGTTGGATTGAGGGAGATAGACCTGTATGCTAGGGGTGCTGCAGGTGTGTGTAGAACTTTGATGTTAGTGAGAAGAGGGAGATAGACCTGCATGTTAGTTGTGCTGCAGGTTTGTGGAGTTCGGGTGCTAGTGAGTGAGAGGAGTTACTGCATGGCAGGTGTGCTGCAGGGGTGTGGAAAATTTGAGTGTTAGAGGGTAAGAGATGCAGCGGATGTGGGTAGTGTAAGGGAGAGAAAGGTATATGATTTTGAGAGTGAGTGGACCTGGCTATGAGAGAGTAATTACAAATCAACAAATGCCTTCTCATTAGTAGTGAGGGAAAAACAGTGAGATCAGAGTACAGAAAGGGAATAATAATTACTATTGTTTTAAAATTAGAGATTTGGCCATCATTTTTGTTTAAAATTCCCAGAATTTCTGCATATACTCGTCAGGGAGTCAGGGTTTTGTTCCCTTTTATTTAATTAAAGATCAGGTATCATCCACTCTAAAATAATCTGGACCGGAAGAGCGAGCTCCAACACAAGAAAGAGAAGAAGGCTGAGGAAGTTTTGCAGCAGTTTTGCAGCTAAGTACTTACCTGCTCGAGCTTTGGACAAAAGATTTAATTCAATTAAAAGGTTACAAGGGAATAAATTGAAAAAACTGCATACTTACCTTTAGGTTCTTGACTGTGAGACCTGGAAAAAAACACAACAAACAACACAACGAATCAGTCCTTTACATCGAAGATAACATTATTGCTCAATATTTTAGGTTTAAAAAGTTGAATACTTATCTGATGTATTGATTGAAAGTAGATCCAAGTTACTAGGATTCATTGCTGTTAAAGAAAAGAAATAACATTTCTTTAAGTTAGTAGTTCTGTTAGTATATGAAAGCAACTGAAATGCTGAGATAATTCTCTGAATTAACTTTAAATAAACTTTAATTTTTAACAATTTCCTTGATTTGGCAAAGGCTCTGATCATTTTTTCTGTGGGGAAACACTGTGACATTTTTCGGGGCCTGTTCCTTCAAGTGAGCACTTACAGTATGACATCATAGTGGGGGTTTACATATAGGAAACTCTCAGCAGTCAGCTTTTTCATAGCTTGAGTTTCCTTCCAAACTCTCCTGTTTTAGGTTGTCCTATATAGGAAATTTGATCAGAAAATGATCTGTTCATGATAGGGGTGTTATCTCGACACCACCAGCCTTCTGTTCAAAGCTATCTATCCTATTATAGAAAGAATACTATGGATTATCTAGGCCCCACAGTTTAAGTACAAAATCATCATAAGTATCACTTACATTACAGTTATTTGAAAATAACAGAGGATATGCAGAATGAAAAATGTTTGTTTCACAAATATTTTGCTAGAAATCACTCCTTTTCTTCCTTATGAAATATTTTGACAAGCATTAGTGCTAAATCTTTCATGCAATCTGTCAAAACCTGCAAAACTTTTTGTGACAAAGCAACATGAGGCAAATTCTCAGAAATTTTCACAATATCAATGAGGCATTGGTAATATTATCAGAAGCATCTGAAGTTAAAAGACTGATATGACAAGTGGCATTATTAATGAATAGTTTGGAAATATTAAAAAAAACCCACAGACCCAATATCCAGCCTGCAGTGGTCAGTGAATTCAAAGGTGCTGACTGCCAACTAAGGCTTAAATTTGGTCCAGAAACTCAATACTGGGCCTAATCCAGGCACCGTCATTGAATATCTGGGTCTGGCTGGCCACCGGAATCTATATGCATCCCTGGCAATATTCAGACTAGTGCCCGGATAAAGTTAGGACAGCATCTTCGCTGTCCTAATTTTATCTAGGCACTTAACCTGGTTAACAGACTGAAAATCACCACTAACCGGTTAAGTCCCAGCTCTGCCTTGATTCTGTCCAGCACTAACCCCTGGATTCTATATAGGTCACCCAAAGCTGAGCAACAAAATTTACATACTAATCCAAGAGCTACACACAACTTAATGAGATAATGGACACCAAATGGCTATATAATTGATGCTTAATTGAAGTTACGTATGGATCTCCCCTTAGCACTATTCTACATATGATGCCTAACTTTCCCCATGTACAACCCAAAAGGGATCATGCTCATGGAAGGTGCATAGGCAGGTCATAGTCATTCCCAAAAGTTAGGTTCCAAGTTATAGAATAGAGCCAATCCACACCTAACTTTGGGTTCCAGACTTACACCTGTTTCTATGTCAGTATTATATAAAGGTTAGGTGCCCTTTACATTATAGGGGCTCACTGCTGATCTTTCTGGTGCTGTATAGAGAATTCCCCACCCCCACATATAGTCCTTCATTTAAGTATTTATATACCACTTAGACCTAAGTGGTTTACAGTTTCTTTTTACAGGTACTGAGTCTGTCCCTAGTGGGCTCACAATCTATGTAGTACATTGTACTACTGTTGTTCCTTGTGCAACAGAGGGTTAAGTGACTTGCCCAGGGTCACAGGGAGCTGCAGAGGGAATTGAGCCTGGTTCCCCAGGATCTCAACCCACTGTCAACCATCAGACAGTAGCAGGAATCAAACCCAATTGCCCAGGTCCGCAACCTGCTATACTAACCATTAGGCCACAGTAGTCTGTGCTAAGTGTTTAGTGCCGCAGTGGTCTGCACTGATAGTTAGCAGCACTATCTGGCTAAGTGCTGCAGTGACAGAGCTGATCGGTAGGATTCAACCAGGTAGGGGCTTTCCTACCCAGTTAATGGGGGGAGATATCAACATGGGCTACTATTAAGATGTGTTATTTTACTGTTAGCACCAGTTATTACTAACTAGATCTCATTGCATAGAATGGTACCTGTGCTAAAATAACAAGAGTCAGTGGTAAACTAAGACATCATAATAGCAGCCCATGTTGATGACAATGCCCCTAAATCCTTTTAAATATCTACCCCCATATTTTTGTATGTTTAGTTTGTGATGTAAAATTGTACACAGTTCCCTTTTATAACAAGTACATCCCTTGGGCTAAATATAACAAATGTCATTCATGTTTCTCATTGGCCTTGGGCTATTGTCAAGCTCCATGTTCAGCATGGTTATATAACAGGCCCTTACTGTCTCAGCTAAGCTGGGGAATTTCTCATTTTATACAAGAGATATGGTGTACTCAAATGTCCTGATCAGCTGCAGTGTTCTTGAATGAATTGGCTACTAAAATGATCAGTGGTCTTAGTCATAAAGCGTACAGGGACAGACCTTAAAATCTCAATATGGAGGAAAGAGAGGGAAGATATGACAGAGACATTTAAATACCTATGTGGCATAAATGCACAGGAGGAGAATCTCTTTCAATTGAAAGGAAGCTCTGGAATGAGGAGGCATATGATGAAGGTGAAAGGGGATAGATAGACTCAGAAATAACCTGAGGAAATTTTTCTTCATGGAAAGGGGGGTGAATTTGTGGAACTGCCTTCTGGTGGAAGTGGTGGAGACAAAAACAGTTTCTGAATTCAATAAAGTTTGGGATAAATACATAGGATCTCTAAGGGAGTGATAGGGAGAGTCGATGGCATGGATGGGCATACTGGATAGGCCATATGGTCTTATCTGTCTACATTTTTCTCTGTTTCTATGGTCTATGAGATGGCATAGTGAGTCTATCTAGGGTGGAGAATATTTATTGTAAAGGAGTCAAGCCTTTTCTTGAGCCTCATATAATAATGTGCATTATCATTACTGCGCACCAAAGCGTGTAAAAAGCAACTCTATAACTACGCACCTGCAGTTACGCATGACTTGTGTGCGTAAATACAACAAAAAGTGTTACTTAAAAGTGCAAGCACCCTATGCACTGTTCTATAAGGGCTCATGTAAGTGGTGTGGCATTTTTGAAAGGACATCCAAGTCAGAAGGTCCCAAACAGACATATATCTTATATGTATTTTTGAACAGGATACAGCCTGTTAAAAAATATTTGAGATGAATGTACATGCACTGGAAACGCCCAGCACAAACATCCATTTTACAAGCTGAAATATCCAAATTTTGAATGGAGGCAAACAAGGGTTATAGATGTCTGTAAAGCAGCGTTCTTAGAAAATGGCCACACAGACATCCAGCCCCCAAAATTAGGACCTTCAACTGGGAAATTTCTCAGAAGCTCTGCACTGTTCTCACCTCCTGCTAATTAGGGAGTAAGATTAAATTTGAATTGAAATGGCTCCAACTGATGCTACATATAGGAGACCACACATTACCATACATACTCAGGACTCCAGGGAACATGAGGGATATAGAAGACTGATATGAAAACTTCATTATTAAATATGAAGAGGCTGATATTCAGTGGGACTTATCCAGTTTCCACATTTCCTTCTGGAATAGGATTATCAGCTATCTTGTTATAGATGGAACAGACTTGTTTGGACTCCTGATGCGGGCAGCAGTACCAAATCATGGCCCATGTCGAGCCCCACATAGAAGTTGAATAACATTGTTTACTCTAAAACCCTTTAAAGGACTTTGGTGTACACACTATTTTCTTTTTGTCAATTTGGCGTATTGGTTATTTTCACTGTTTGGTGTTTGTACAGACATCCGTGCAGAGCAGAGAGGCAGCCAAGTGGTTAGTATAGTGGACTGCAAAGCAAGGGACTCAGGTTCAAATCCAACTTCAATTGTTTGTTTATGGGAATTGTGAGCCCTTCAGGAACAGAAAAATACCTACAGTACCTGAATGTATACCACTTCAATTGCCTTCAGGCGTCTTATATATTTAGGTACAGTAGGTATATTTCTGTTTCTGGAGGGTTCACAATTTAAAAAGAATTGAAGTGGGATCTGATTTGAACCCAGGTCCCTTAGTTTACATTCTACTGCACTAACCACTAGGCTATTCCTTAGACCTGCTTCCTGCTTTAAGAAAGACAATAATACCTGAAGCTGTCACAGAGCCTGGTATCCCCTTTCAGTTTCACTTTCAGGTGACAGGGAGGGGGACAGCAACCACTGGGAGATTAAGGACCTGGCATGCCTTAATCTCTCCAGTGGACAGCTGTTCAATCAGAGCATCTTTCTGTAACCTGGACATTCCTGCCCCTTCTGTAATCACTGTTGAGCAAAAAGGTTTCAGGACCTCCCTAGTCCTGACTAAAACACATCCAGAACACTCCCCCTTGCTAGTTGGATATTCTGCAGTGTTAGAAGTCCCTGTTTGTCCCTTTGCAAAATCAGGATTTGGACGTTTCAAGCACATGGACGCAGTGGCGTTCCTAGGGGGGGACGGTGGGTGCGGTCCGCCCCGGGTGCACGCCACTGGGGGGTGCTGCGCAGTGGCATACCAAGGGGGGGCGTTGGGGGCGATCCGCCCCGGGTGCACGCCGCTGGGGGGTGCCGCGGCGCGTGCCTGTAGGCTCCGACTTTGCTAACTTCACTCGTTCGCTGCAGCTCCCTCTGCCCCGGAACAGGTTACTTCTTGTTCCGGGGCAGAGGGAGCTGCAGCGAACGAGCGAAGTTAGCGAAGTCGGAGCCCACAGGCGCGCGCTGCGGCACCCCCCCAGCGGCATGCACCCGGGGGAGGTGTCATTTCGCAGGCCGGGGGGGGGGGGCATGCTGCACCCGGGGGGGCACATCGGCGATCCGCCCCGGGTGCCATCCAGGCTAGGAACGCCTCTGGTGCAGCGTGCCTGTCCGTCGTTCGTTCCATGCTCCCTCTGCCCCGGAACAGGTTACTTCCTGTTCCGGGGCAGAGCGGGAGCATGGAACAAACGAAGGACAGGCGCGCGCGGCATCCCCCCAGCAGCGTGCACCCGGGGGGCTTCTCTCGCGGGGGGTGTCCTTTCACCAGGGGGGGGGGGGCGCTGCACCCAGGGGCGGGGCGCATCGGCGATCCGCCCCAGGTGTCAGCCCCCCTAGGAACGCCACTGCATGGACGCCTACTTCGGCCTTTTAAGACATCTGTATACTTCAAACATGAGCACCATAGTATGCACTTGCATGGACATGTCTCCCATTTACATGCACAATTTAGGTGTGTCTATTTATGCCAGCCATAGACTTGGCATAAGTGGGTGCACCTGTATGTATGTATGTATTTATTTTATTTTATTTCCATTTTGCTCACACCTTTTTCAGTAGTAGCTCAAGGTGAGTTACATTCAAGTACACTGGATATTTCTCTGTCCCAGGAGGGCTCACAATCTAAGTTTGTACCTGAGGCAATGGAGGGTTAAGTGACTTGCCCAAGATCACAAGGCACACTGATATGGATTTATGCTAATATTCTATAATGGAATCTCAGCATTCAAATACGGCACCTACATCTAAATGGTCCTTTATAACATTGTTCCTATTTGTATTCTAAGCCCCGTTTTATGCAAGAGAAGCCTGCAGTACATGGCATGTTGGTGCAAGGTAGCACTTCTTATCACACCAGTCACCTTGTTTCCCATTACAAATTCTGTCTGTTCACGCCCAATAAGTAACAACTATTCTGTTTATATTTATTATAGACTTGATACAGTGCCTTTCTATACATAATCGAAGTGATTTACATATACAATTCGTAAAAGTTAAAAACAAAATCAAGGTAAGGTATACACAAAAAGTAGCACATATGAGTTTATCTTGTTGGGCAGACTGGATGGACCATGCAGGTCTTTTTCTGCCGTCATCTACTATGTTACTATCCAGCTTATAATCGAAAGTGATCGCCGGCCATCTTTCGACACAAATCAGGAGATGGCCGGCGATTTCTTAAAAGCGGCGAAATCGGTATAATCAAAAGCGGCATTTTTTATAGCATTGCCGCTTTCCCGTTGCTTCGCCGGCAAAAGTTCAAGGGGGCGTGTCGGTAGATTAGCGAAGGCGGGACATGGGCGGCATGGGCGTGGCTACCAGATGGCCGGCTTTCACCGATAATGGAAAAAAAAAGCGGCATTAAGCAGTATTTCGCCAGCTTTACTTGGTCCTTTTATTTTCACGACCAAGCCTCAAAAAGGTGCCCCAACTGACCAGATGACCACTGGAGGGAATAGGGTATGACCTCCCCATACTCTCCCAGTGGTCACCAATCCCCTTCCAAACTAAAAAAATAAAACTAAAAACCTTTTTTGCCAGCCTGTATGCCAGCCTCAAATGCCGTACCCACCTCCATGACAGCAGAATGTGTTGTATCCTCCGACAGCCTTTCCCTGGTTGCGATGTGGCTCTCGGGTGAGTGTGACACCTTTTCTGTTAGGTGCCCTGCAGAGTCACATTAGCAATGCATTATGGTGGGTGTAGGGTACTGGGCTCTACTCCCATGGTGCTTTTCCCCCTTCCTAACTGGGTCAGAGTGTGCCCTGTTTTGTTTCCTGTTGTAGTCCATGCGGTAGTGGCCATTTTTGTAAGCCAGTTTTAGTTCCCTTTGCTGTGTTACCCACGTTAGAGAACATAGTTCTTACCTTGAATGGTGCTGAAAGAGGGCATTGTACACCATTGTGCCAGTTCTGACCTACTGCTAATCTTAGTACCAGGGAACTCTTTGCCAGTGGGGCACAACCTCTGATCTGCAGTTAACTGTGAGTAAACATGCTTATTTCAAGAAAGGACTTTTTCAGAGAGATTAGTCTTCAGGTGTGAACTGGTGTGCCAAAGTTATACAGCAGCAATAAGTCCTAGAGGCTGTATGCAGGTCCCTGGAGCAATTTTAGTGGATGCAGTACATTTGTGGGTAGTGGGTTTGGGAGGCTCAGCTCCCAAAGTAAGGGAGCTATGCACGTGGGAGCTTTTCTGAAGTCCACCGCAGTGACCCCTAGGGTGGCTGGTTGGTGTCCTGGCATGTCATGGGGGCCAGTGCACTAAAAATGCTGGCTCCTCCCACGGCTAAATGCCTTGAATTTGGCCGGGGTTTGAGATGGCCGACATAACTTTCCATTATCACTGAAAAACCAACCCGGCCATCTCAAACCCGGCGAACTCCACAGCATTTGGCCGGGCTAAACCGTATTATCGAAAAAAAAAGATGGCCGGCCATCTTTTTCGATAATACGGTTCCGGCCAGCTGTAGCACCGCCGCCAACATAGATTGCTGGCAATCTATTTGGCCGGCAACGTTCGATTATGCCCCTCCACGTTACTTTAAAAAAGAGCTATTAGGGTGGTTCTAGACTGATCAAATTTTATGTATAACAGCATCTGTTAAACAGGCCGCACTCCACAGAATGCTTTTTAAAAGTTCTCATTTTCTGTGTAGAGCAATGAACTGTAATACAAAACCTCTGTGCAATTTCTTTATCACAAAGCTATGTTATCTTCTCTTATTTTCCTTTACCTTCAGAAACAGCTTTTCAAGCAATCTCAATAGCTTTCTTTCCGAAAGGGAAAATCCCATGGTAGTCATAATTCTGAGCCTTGGATTCAATTAGATCCTTTACTGAAAAAGACTCCACTTCAACTTTCCTATATAAATCTTCCAGAACTTTAAGAATTTGATCAACCTAGGAGCTAGATACAGTGGGGGAAATAAGTATTTGATCCCTTGCTGATTTTGTAAGTTTGCCCACTGACAAAGACATGAGCAGCCCATAATTGAAGGGTAGGTTATTGGTAACAGTGAGAGATAGCACATCACAAATTAAATCCGGAAAATCACATTGTGGAAAGTATATGAATTTATTTGCATTCTGCAGAGGGAAATAAGTATTTGATCCCCCACCAACCAGTAAGAGATCTGGCCCCTACAGACCAGGTAGATGCTCCAAATCAACTCGTTACCTGCATGACAGACAGCTGTCGGCAATGGTCACCTGTATGAAAGACACCTGTCCACAGACTCAGTGAATCAGTCAGACTCTAACCTCTACAAATGGCCAAGAGCAAGGAGCTGTCTAAGGATGTCAGGGACAAGATCATACACCTGCACAAGGCTGGAATGGGCTACAAAACCATCAGTAAGACGCTGGGCGAGAAGGAGACAACTGTTGGTGCCATAGTAAGAAAATGGAAGAAGTACAAAATGACTGTCAATCGACAAAGATCTGGGGCTCCACGCAAAATCTCACCTCGTGGGGTATCCTTGATCATGAGGAAGGTTAGAAATCAGCCTACAACTACAAGGGGGGAACTTGTCAATGATCTCAAGGCAGCTGGGACCACTGTCACCACGAAAACCATTGGTAACACATTACGACATAACGGATTGCAATCCTGCAGTGCCCGCAAGGTCCCCCTGCTCCGGAAGGCACATGTGACGGCCCGTCTGAAGTTTGCCAGTGAACACCTGGATGATGCCGAGAGTGATTGGGAGAAGGTGCTGTGGTCAGATGAGACAAAAATTGAGCTCTTTGGCATGAACTCAACTCGCCGTGTTTGGAGGAAGAGAAATGCTGCCTATGACCCAAAGAACACCGTCCCCACTGTCAAGCATGGAGGTGGAAATGTTATGTTTTGGGGGTGTTTCTCTGCTAAGGGCACAGGACTACTTCACCGCATCAATGGGAGAATGGATGGGGCCATGTACCGTACAATTCTGAGTGACAACCTCCTTCCCTCCGCCAGGGCCTTAAAAATGGGTCATGGCTGGGTCTTCCAGCATGACAATGACCCAAAACATACAGCCAAGGCAACAAAGGAGTGGCTCAGGAAGAAGCACATTAGGGTCATGGAGTGGCCTAGCCAGTCACCAGACCTTAATCCCATTGAAAACTTATGGAGGGAGCTGAAGCTGCGAGTTGCCAAGCGACAGCCCAGAACTCTTAATGATTTAGAGATGATCTGCAAAGAGGAGTGGACCAAAATTCCTCCTGACATGTGTGCAAACCTCATCATCAACTACAGAAGACGTCTGACCGCTGTGCTTGCCAACAAGGGTTTTGCCACCAAGTATTAGGTCTTGTTTGCCAGAGGGATCAAATACTTATTTCCCTCTGCAGAATGCAAATAAATTCATATACTTTCCACAATGTGATTTTCCGGATTTAATTTGTGATGTGCTATCTCTCACTGTTACCAATAACCTACCCTTCAATTATGGGCTGCTCATGTCTTTGTCAGTGGGCAAACTTACAAAATCAGCAAGGGATCAAATACTTATTTCCCCCACTGTATATTTCAGAGATCAACCACTGAAGCAGAGGAACAGGAACACCACGAACATATGAGGAGGTCAAAAGAGTAGTGTAGACAACCAGACACTTCCAAAAATGATGATGGAGTCAGATAATGTCATAAATAGAATTTATTCTAAAAAACAATAGATGACTCAACATGGCATCGTGTTCAGGAGTCTTTTTAAACCACACAGCGAATCTAGTGACAAGTCAATATATCGCTGAGATTAGACAGTCTTAAGAAAGACGTGAGTGCACCTCAGGATAATAGTACAATCTGCCGATAGGCTCGATGCATACACGCAGTGAAATGTGCATTTCACTGCATGTATCGACCACACCTATTGTTGTCAGATTTTACTATTAACCTGATGGCAGATAAAGACCTGAATGGTCCATCCAGTCTGCCCAACAGTCACATTCATTCTTGATTCTAGATTAAATCAACAATGAACGTGATATTATATACTTGGTTATAGTCTTTCTCTGTTGTTTCTGGGACATAGACCATAGAAGTCTGGCCGGCTCTGTCCTTATGTTCCAACTACTGGAGTTGCCATCAAAGCCTATCTGAATGCATCTTGCCATTTGGGGGACACAGACCGTAAACGTCTACCTGGCACTCTTCTCACATTCCAAATTACTGGAGTTTCTGTCAAAGCTCTCTACAGCCCATCCTAAACCAGATTGCTATATGTGTCACTCAGAGTGTATAAGCCAGCCCAGCATCAGGCTTACTTGATACAGCCAGAGTTGCCATCTAAGCACCACTTGATATGCAAACACATATGTAACCCTTTAAGTTTTTTTCTTTTTTTTATACCATTCATTTTAAAATAAGAAATCCTCTGTGTTCATCCCACGCCATTTTGAATTCCACCACAATTTTTTTTCTCCACCACATCTCTCTGGAGGACATTCCAGGCATCAACCACCCTCTCCGTGAAAAATAATTTTCTGACATTACTCCTTAGCCTACTACCCCGCAACCTCAATTCATATCCTCTAGTTTTACCATTTTTCCTATTTATTTCAATTTCACTTACCATCATTAACTGCACCAAGGACATAGGTCTCTCAGCAGATATCAAGAGTAGGCAACACTGTGCATGTGCCTTAAATACCCCAGCAGTGGAAGTTACTTAATAGCAAAAATCCTTCCCTATTGTTTATTATAGTAAGTATCATAGGTGCCCCGTATAAGAGGCTTGGGGAGGCTAAGCCTCCCCAGCCCAGTTGTGACCTTCTCCGCCTGTCTCCCCCCCCCCCCCTCTGAAATTTAAAACTTGATACCTGCTCAGGGTTAAGGGAAGGCGGCATCGGCAGTGACACAGCATGTCAGCACCAGTGAAACGCGTGCTGGCTCAGCGCGCCTTCAGCTTCCCTTCGTTCTGTCTCTCAAGCACTGGTCCCACCCTCAAGGGAAGCTGAAAGCGTGCCGAGCCAGCACGCATTTCACTGGTGCTGACGTGCTGTGTCGCTGCTGATGCCACCTTCCCTTAACCCCGAGCAGGTATCAAGTTTTAAATTTCGGAGGGGGGGGGGGGCGGGAACTGGACCTGGTGCTCGGTGGGAGGGAGGGAAGGAGGATGGCCTGATGCTGGGTGGGTGGGTGGGAAGGAGGAAGGTCTGATGCTGCTGGGTGGGAGGGAGGAAGGAAGGAAGACAGGCAGGCCTGATGCTGGGTGGGGTGCCTGGTGCTTGATGCTGGGTGGGTGGGAGGGAGGGAGGGGTGCCTGCCTGCCTGCCTGCCTGATGCTGGATGGGAGGGGTGCCTGGTGCTAGGTGGGTGGGAGGAAGGGGTGCTTGATGCTGGGTGACAATCATGGGTTTAAGCTCCGCCCCAACCCCACCCCCAACCCCACCCCCTTTAGCCTCCCCAAACAGTTGGGCCACCGACTGCCTATGATAAGTATATAATTTTATTTGGAATTATATGAGTGGAAAAGCTTTATTGCCAAACCTAAAACATATAAAATATATGTTTAAAAATCCTTCGGTATAAAGTCCTAAAAATTGCAGCCAACACGTAAAACAGAAGTTCCACAAAACAATATTTGATGATGTGTATTTTAGGGAGGATACTAAAAATATTCTGTAAATTGAAAAACATGTAACAGAAACATTTTTCATATATGTTTCTTATATCTATCTATCTATCTATCTATCTATCTATCTATCTATCTATCTATCTATCTATCTATTTATCTATCTATCTATCAGCATTTTATACACCATACAAAATCCTTTAGCTCTAAATCAATATTCAAACCCAATGGAATTTTGGTGTATAATTCAAAAATCACTCCTTTCAACAACGGCTTATTTATATTGTCCCTTTCCACAAGGGGCTCATAACGAACACAAAAAAGGATAATTCATCAAAACTATGACTAAGTGACACTCAGTGATCTACTAACGGAGCTGAGAGCACTTTCCATTTGATGTTGCTCTTATGTTCTAGCATCCTTAATCTGACTGTCCTACTAGTTTTTAAGAACTCGTGGTACTCCAAGATATGCCAAACTTTCTCAAAAGCTTTTGTATGTCATTTTCTAAACCTGAAAAACAAAGTGCACAGGTTGGGTGTCCATTTCTCTCACATATAGTGTTCTGTAGATCTTCCCCATTTACTAATTTCACTCTTTGATAGCCTTCATTAATGCCTGAAGGGCCCTTTTACTAAGCTACATAAGAATCTAAGTGTGCCCAATGCCAAAATGGAGTTACCGCGTGGCTTTTGAGGTAATTTAATTTTTTCCGCGCGTCCAATATGCACGGCCAAAAAATAATTTTTTTTGGATGCGCATATCGGACGCACGCAAAGTGGCATTTGGTGTGTGTAGGTCATTACCATCCGATTACTGCGTGAGACTTTACCACTAGGTCAATGACTGGTGGTAAGGTCGCAGACCCAAAATGGACGATTGGCAATTTTGATTTTGCTGCATGTCCATTTTTGGCAAAAATGTTACAGGCGCGCTGAAAAATGGATTGGCACGCACCCAAAACCCGTGCCTACACTACCGCAAGGCATTTTTCAGCGCACCTTAGTAAAAGGACCCCTGTAAGACATATCCTTTCTCAGCAAAAAGGTTCAGCCATTTGTCCAGATTCATTCACTACATAATCTATGGAGCTTCAAGAATTGACATTATGGAAGATAATGCTTGAGGATCCTAGTATGATAACTTTCAAAATGTAAATATTTATTTTTGTCAATAGGTTTTCTATATATAGGAATTTTGCTCATTAAAATATCTGAAAACAGAATGCTGCTGTACTTATATTACATATTAAATCTCAAATTTGTATGTTCAGATTTTAACCATTGAATACATTCTTCTAACCTATTTTACACTGCCTCTGTAATGTAAAAGGACATCATCTATGTACCTTTTCCAAAATCTGATCTCTACTTGGTAAAGGTTATTTCTATATGTTGCTAATTTCTAGAATTGCGTCATTGGAAATAACCCTTACCAATGCATGTCAATTTTGAGTTACCGCCCAGCTCTACTGTGTGGCCATTGTGGCAATTTCATTTTTGATGAACGTCTGCTATGCACACTGGAAAATAATTTTTATTTTCTGGCGCATGGCAAAAACGGGCAGTAATCGTCATTCTATGCATGTAGATGATTATTGCATGGTTACTGCATGAGACCTTATTAGATTGTAAGCTCTTTGAGCAGGGACTGTCTTTCTTCTATGTTTGTGCAGCGCTGCGTATGCCTTGTAGCGCTATAGAAATGCTAAATAGTAGTAGTAGACCTTCCCGCTAAATCAATGGCTGGCGATAAGGTCTCAGACCCAAAATGGACGTGCAACAATTTTTATTTTGCTGCACATCCATTTTCAGCAAAAATTTAAAAAAGGCCCTTTTTTTATAGGCGCACTGAAAAATAGATCTATGCATGCCCAAAACATGCACTTACACTAGCGCAGACCATTTTTCGGTACACCTTAGTAAAAGGGCCCTTTAATTTGGCAACATCTGCTGGCATAGAGGCACCCAATGTCATGCCCTTAAGTAATTCCTAGCAAGAGTTAGAAATGCTGGTTGAACCTAAAAATGAGAAGGATCTCTCAAATGTGAGAAACTATTTCCCAAAACCTTTTCAAAAACAAAGTGCTGTTTTTGAGGAACAATTGCATATAGTGATTCTGGATCAAAAGGAACTAACAATAAATCAGAAGTGTCACCATCAAATTATTCCAAAAGATTATTGATATGGCTAGAATCTCTCACAAAAGAGAAAGAGAGCAATACTACCAAGTAATCAAAAAAAGAAAAAAGCTCTCAAAATAGCTGTGGCACAGAAAAAAGTACTTGAATCTATCCAACTAAAGATTCTGTGGAGGGTATCTGTTCTAATTTTGAAAATACAACAAGGGAAAAGCCTCAGAATTCCCCAACCTCCAGCCTATATATATATATATATATATATATATATAAGGCTTCACATTGAAAGCCGTAGTGCTCTTCTAACATCGGAGGGGGTTCTCATCACAGACAGAAAAACCCTTGTGTTTCAAAAGGTAAAGAATACTAAAATGCCAGAACTGAATTTCTTGAAGACCGCATGTCTGCATATGACGAACTTCATCAGGAAATGAACCGTAAGATGAACAAAATTGATCTCATGCAGTGGGAGTTAGAGGATCTATCTAATCAAATGAGAAGGAACAATATCCGAATATTAGGGGTACCTGAACAAACTGAGGGTAAGGACATGATTCAATTTTTAAATTTGTTCTTTGTGAAAATCGCTGCTCTTTCAACCGACACAAGTTTTGAAACAGAATGTGCTCACCAAATTGCGGCCTATTCCTGGGAAAAACTATCTGCGACCTATAGTCACTAAATTTCTTCAATATGATCAGTTAATGTTCCTACTGATGGCTACTCATTCAAAATCTCCTTTGATGTTCGCTGGAGCGAAAATTCTTCTAATGCCGGATTCCTCCAAGCGCACTGCAAAAAAAAGGAAGATGTTTCTTGAAATGCGCCCTAAACTTAAAGCTATTAGTGCACAATATGGTCTTTTGTATCCTGCAACTATGAGGGTAACCTTTCAAAATAATACTAAACATTATAACGATCCTGCTGAGCTACAAAAATTATTAATGATAATGAAGGCAGATGGTCTAGATTGGAAAGATCTTTAGAGGGCAAACCTATAATATGATTCAATGTTTATGCTCCAAATATTGATGATCCTAATTTTTTCTGCAAAATTAATATCTCTGGATCAAATGCTCTTACTTGTCACAAACCAATGCATAGCTGCAATTCTATCACCTATAGGAGCTTCCTTGACCTCTTCTTCTCAAATACTCGAAGCTTGTGAATTATTTTATACATCATTATATTCTTCAGAATGCATAGCTCATGATTCTGAAATTTCTAAATTTCTTTCATCATTAAATCTTCCTCACCTCTCTGAGCAACAAATATGTCAACTGAATCAACCCATTTCTCATGAAGAGATAATCTCTGCAATCAAAATATTGCCTTCATCAAAAGCACCAGGTCCCGATGGGCTGCCAGTAGAATTTTATAAATCATTTTCTGCTTCTATTTCAACTCATTTGATGTCTTATTATCAAGCTTTACTAGACTCATCATCTCCAGGCCATTTTTTGGACATCAACATTGTAGTGCTTCCTAAACCTAATAGAGATTGTACCCTTGTGCAGAATTCAGATCTCCTTGCTAAATTCAGACTAAAAAATTTATTCAAAGCTATTGTGCTGCAGAATGGAGACCATTATCCAATCACTCATACATAGAGATCAAGCTGGTTTCATAAAACTCAGATATGGTGCGGATAACATAAGATTATTGTGTCATCTTATCCACTCTGCTCAGTCTATAGATTATTCTATCCTATCTGTTTCCCTAGATGCTGAAAAAGCCTTTGACTGGGTGGAGTGGAAATACCTGTTTAATGTACTCAGAGATTTTGGTTTCCCTGAACCCTTCCTACACATGGTACACCTATTGTACTCATTACCAACTGCACGGATTGCAGCTAATGATGAGCTTTCTGCTCCATTTATATTACATAGAGGCACCAGACAAGGTTGCCCTATATCTCCTCTACTATTCAATTTGGCTCCTGAGCCCCTTTTGGTAGCTATCCATAATTCAAATGATGTTGTTGGCATTTCCTTGGGTAGGGAGGAGTTCAAGCTTTCAGCATATGCAGATGATATAATGATATATCTTGCTAAACCACAGACATCTATGAAAGCACTTATTAAGCTAATTTCTCAGTTTTCAAGGTTATCTGGCTATAAAATCAATTGGGATAAAACTGAATTGATGCCTTTAAATGATATCTGTATTCCCTTTACTATTCCAGGTTATCCCCTTAAATGGGTTATATCCTCTATTAAATATTTGGTTGTTTTTTTTTATAGTGATCTCCCTACTACCATCAAAATCAACTCTGATAAAATTATAGCTAAGGTTGAAAATTCTCTCTTATCTTGGCCTCCACTCAATTTAACCTGGTGGGGCAGACTTGACACTTTCAAAATGATGATAGTTCCTAAAATTACATATGCTTTGAGTATGATTCCTTTCCTTTTTCCTACTATTTTTTATAAAAAGTTGGAAAAATTACTCTCTAATTTTCTGTGGAATCTTAAGTCACCCAGAATTTCCTTAGGTAAGCTAAAATTACCTAAATTGCATGGAGGGGTAAGATTTCCTGATCTCTTATCATAAAGCGTTTATTAATTGTCAAGAATTAGAATGGATTGCTCCCTCTAATGTTGCTTCCTCACCTAGATGGGTATTATTGGAGCAATCCATTATAGATCCATTAATACACTCGTATTTAATTGGTATGCATCTTCCTAGATATATTGCTTCTAATCCCATTATCAATACTACTCATAAATTAATATCCTCTTTTGATAAGCAACTAGGCATTCCTTGGTCTTCTACCACATATATGCCTATATGGAATAATCCTAAATTTACAATTAATAAAAAACAAGTCTCCTGGTCACATTGGCAACACATAGGTATATGGGATCTTAACATTTTTATTGACATGAACAATCACACTTGGAAACCAGTTTCAGCTATGAAAGTTGAATTTTCTTTATTAGATACTCAATTGTATCAATAGCTACAGCTCAGTTCAATGTTAAAAAAAGCAACTTATTAATTCAGAAGATGCATCATACTCCTGAGCTCATTGATATAACTAAGAGACTTCAGTCTGCAAGACATGTTGCATCCCATATTTATACTTTCATCTTAAGTAAATCTCTTATTAAATGCATGGGCTTACGTAGATGCTGGGAAGAGGATAATCAGCAACCTATTACAGATAAAAATTGGGAACAGATATGGAGTTCACTATTTAAATGTTCCAGATGTTCTTCGATAACACAATCTCTTTATTTCTTTACACATAGATCCCTATGGACACCTCTCAGGTCACACTTAATTGACCCTCATATCTCAAATTTATGTTGGTCCTGCCGTACTCAACAAGGCACTATTAAACATCTTACATTTGACTGTATTTGTATTCAAAAATTCTGGAAAGATATATGGCTTATTTTAATAGATGTATTCCATCTCACTGGTCCAATATTGTATAAATATGTGTTACTTAAGGATCAATGTTTTAGAAATATGTTAAACTCTAGTTAATACCATGCTTACTTTAGCCTTGAAGGTAGTTTTTTCACATTGGAAAGCTCTGCACCAAGTCACTTACCAAGAGTGGTGGAACTTATTGTTTCAACCTTATAAATATGAAACATTTTGCTTTAAAAATTACCTAATTTTATCTTATATAAGGAAAAATGGTCTCCTTTGTTGTCTTACTTTAAAGAAGTAAAATGAAAAGTGTTCCTATTGCTAACAATTGTGATATATGCATGAATTGTCTTAAATCCTCAGTGGGGGGGGGTTTTCTCCTTCTTTCTCCCTCTTTTTCTTTCTCTTCTTTAAGCTCCTAATGTTGAATCTAAACTTTATAGTTCATTGCATTGTATTGTATTACTATTACTGTTATCTGTTATTATTCTTTGCAACAAAATTAATAAAAATACTAAGACTAAAATAAATTCTCATTGTTCAGCTTACTTTGACCCACATTAATATAATTTACCATGTTCATTATAACTGTACCTCCCTCTTTATCTGGTTGTTATTATTCACGAGACTTTTAATAGCCTAATACTCTTCAATAGTTAAGTTGAAAAGCATCCATTTTTATGTTCCAAAATGTCAATGTCTTGTAACACTGGCTGTATGTTTTACTAAGATGGGATATCCTCTAAAATGCATTAATATAAGTTATTCAACAGTAAACATGAGGCATTTGATCTTGTGTGTACTTCTTGTTTTTCAGGTTTTATTTATTTATGTTAGTTTATTTATATTATCTGTTATATTGTCATTCACCATCTGACATCATAGTGGTATACAAAGCTCCGGGCTACAATTGTTTTATAGCTAAACAAGATTAAAACAAAAAGCAGACAACACATTACAGGGAACATGGGGGAAAAGGGATGAATAGCACAACAATAAATCAATTGGAACCAATGCAATTAAATACTGTGACACAAATTGGTTGGGAAGAACTGTTTATACTGCTTGCCAGGAGAGATATTCCTATGAGTTCAAAGCAGCCAGGACCATAAAGACTAACAGTTGGTAAAGGTTTGCATAAGGGTCTCTTTGAATCTCCAGTTAGATGACTCCAGGTAGAGATCCGAAGGTAGGGAATTCCATAAGGAAGGGGCAATGTAGCTGAACTACATGAAGAATCCAGACAAGGGGTAACATAGAAACAAAGTAGATAATGGCAGATAAAGACCTGTATGGTTCATCCAGTCTGCCCAACAAGATAAACTCATTACATATGGTATGTGATACTTCATCCAGTCTGCCCAGCACTGTCCTTGTTCTAAAATTTCTGAAGTGAACATCAAAGCCCTTAAAAAGCTACACTCCAGTCCATCCAAATCTATTCAGCCATGATCAGGGCACAGACCATAGAAGTCTACCCAGCACTGGCTTTGTTTCCTAATTGCCAGTGTTGCCACCCAATCTCTACTACGGTTCTGTGGATCCATTCCTTCTAAACAGGATTCCTTTGTGTTTATCCCACGCATTTTTGCATTCCATTACCATTTCCTTCTCCACCACCTCTCATGGGAGGGCATTCCAGGTATCTACCACTTCTCCGTGAAAAATACTTCCTGACATTAATCCTGAGTCTGCCCCCTTTCAACTTCAATTCATGCCGTCTAGTTCTACTGCCTTCCTGTCTCTGGAAAAGGTTTGTGTGAGGATTAATACCTTTCAAATATTTGAACATCTATATCATATCACCCCTATTTCTCCTTTCCTCCAGGGTATACATGTTCAGTTCGGCAAGTCTCTCCTTGCACTTCTTGCAATGCAAATCCCATACCATTTTGTAGCTTTTCTTTGAACTGCTTTAAGTCTTTTTATATCCTTAGCAAGATACAACCTCCAAAACTGAACACAATACTCCAAATGGGGCCTCACCAACAAATTGCAGAGGGGCATCAACACCTCCTTTCTTCTGCTGGTTATACCCCTCTCTATGCTGCCTAGCATCCTTATGGCCATGGATACTGTGCCTTGTTGCATTGATGAGAAGAGTGTGATGAGAAAGTTAGCAATGAAATATCTTAAAGATTGGGACAGATGGAAGAAAATCAGGAGAGCAGAAAGATAGAGATGAATACCAGTATAATGAATCCAGTGCATAAGAATTAAAATTTTAAACTGAGTTCAATAACAAATGGGAAACTAGTACTGATCAAATAAAAGGGTAGACACATGGTGCTATCTTTAGGTGTTATAAATTAGTTTTACTGTAGTATTCTGCATAAGGTGTAGGCATGTCAAGTGATAATATGAGAATGCCTACATGTCAGGTGATAACCATTGAGAAGCAAGTTGCTGTAGTTAAGGTGGTTCATAACCAAGGCATGAAGCAGAATTTGCAAAGCTTTGTGGAGGAGTGGCCTAGTGGTTAGGGTGGTGGACTTTGGTCTTGAGGAACTGAGTTCAATTCCCGGCAGAGGCAGCTCCATGTGACTCTGGGCAAGTCACTTAACCCTCCATTGCCCACTGCATTGAGCCTGCCATGAGTGGGAAAGTGTGGGGTACAAATGTAACAAAAAAAAAGAATTTTAAAGATTGAATCTTCCTAAAAGGACATCCAGTAACAAGAGAGATTCTTTGAGCAGGATAGGAATTCAATTAATATGGTTGAAAGGGTGTAGAATGTGTTTTACAGGATATCCATAAGACTTCAGATTTGTTGGGATTGAGGATACGTTTGTGCTATCTGATCCAAGAAGCTGTTTTGTTTAGACCAGATGCGAGAGCATCCCTAAATAGTTGATCCCAAGTATCATGGGCAACCAGAAGCTGTATATCATCAGCATATAAGTAAGCAAGAGTACCCTGATTCTGGATAAGTGTAGCTAGAGGGGCTATGAACACACTGAAAACGAGTGGTGATAATAAAGCTGTAGGGGACACCACAAGATAGTGGGAGTCAGAGAATAAACTGCCCTGGAAAGTATGCAGGGAGAGGTAGGATCAAAACCAATTCAATGCTGTTCCTTTTAGACCTATTTTCTGAAGCCAAGCTAGCAATAGTGAGTCAAATAGATCAAAAAACAGCACTTAAATCTAGCTGGATCAATATGTTGGAAATAAATTGCTTGAAAGACAATTTTCTCTGTTAAATTTGCAAGGAGAGAAAGGGCAACGATGGGCCAAAAAATCTGTAATGCAGAGATGTCAGCCTGAGGTTTCTTTAACATTGGCCTAACAAAGGAGAGTTTCATTTTTTATGTGAGTTGCTTGTTTCTGCTAATCAAGATATTTAGAAAAAAAAGGATAATTTTGATCATGTTTGACTTAAACTCAATTTAATCAGGACTATAAAAACAGGTGTCAAAATGGTCCAACATTTTTTCAATAACTAAGCAAGAGCTCCATTTATACGAGAGCCAATGTCTTCATAGAGGCAATAAGCTTTGCCAACGAGAGAGCAAGTAAAATCCCTAAAAGAACTTTGACCATTTAAAAGGGATCTGAGGCATTAAAGTGTGGGGGGGGGGGGGGGGGGGGGGGGAGAGAAGATGAGCTTGCCAAATGGAACAAGGGGCAATGAAGGTTAATTATCCTAGATAAGAAGCATATTGACAGGACTGCCAAGAGGGGGGGGGGGCAAAATTCCCTGGGCCCAGGCCTCCAAGGGGGGCCCGAACTGGGGGTCTATCTCTCTTTTCTGCTCCTGACAGGAACCATGATCATGTCCCAACAGGAGCAGGAAAGAGGGAGAGAACTCCAGCGCCGGGCCCCCCTTGGAGGCAGGGGAAGACCTGGAGCTTCCTCCAGCGCTGCTCTGCTGAGCGGCTGCTTTTCCTCTCAGGCGCACATGCTCAGTTTTGAAACCGAGCATGCCCTGAGAGGAAAAGCAGCTGCAGGGGCAGGCAGTCAGTGCTGGAGGAAGATGTCTTCTGCTGGTGGGGTCTCGGTATCCCTGCCAGCCAAGGTATTTCCTGTTGCGGCAGCGATAGTGATGGGGGGTGGCTGCGATTGGGTGGGGAGAGGGCAGCAACAGCAGCGATGAGGGGGCAGCAGCAGACGACGATTTGTTTGGAGGGGTGGCAGCAGCCCTTTCCTGGGCCCAGCAGTGGCAGTCCTGCCCCAGGCCCAGTTCAGTCTCTCGGTAGCCCTGCATATTGATTGGGAGTAAAAGTAGTAACAGACTCACAAAAGTTAACCTTTGTGCAGAATTTACCGCATGACATACAAAAGCTTTTGAGAAAGTTTTGGCATAATGTGGAGGGCCATGAGTGTCTTAAAAATAAAGGATTGACTGTAGCCTATTCTACAGACAAAAAATTTTTAAGAATTTAATAGTTTCATGCATATTACCAATGCATATTACCAACACTGAATGGCATATTTGTCCACAAGAAGGGATATTTCAAATGTGGGTGATGCTCAGTATGTGCTAATTCTCTTCATATCTCAGTATTCAAATATCCTAGAACAGGAGACAATACTTCATTGCAGTGGCACTCAAATTGTAGTACTAAATAATGTAATACATATTAGTGTATATTCATGCAATCTTTTATACGTGGAAAAAAACTAGTAGGAAGATCAGAATAAGGATATTGGTACAGAAGAGCAACATCCTTTGATTGATCACTGTGTGTTACATTGTCAGAGGTTTGATGAATCATCCTTTTTTGTTTTCAAGGTTATGAGCCCCTCTTAGGAGGGGGTAATGGAAATGGAAACAAGCTGTTGTTGAAAGAAGGAGCAGGAGTGATTTTTGAACTAGACACCAGAATTCCATTGGGTTTGAAAGTGAATATTGATTCAGATCTACAGGTTTTTGTATGAAGTGTATGAAATACCAAAATAAATGCACTTTCTGGAGCTTTTCTTTAAATGCTGGCCATAGCTTTTAAGGGTAGACGTGAAGCGTCTGTTTTCGCTTTCCAAAAATACTAGGACTAGGGGGTATGCGATGAAGCTACAATGTAGTAAATTTAAAACGAATCAGAGAAACTTTTTCTTTACTCAACGTGTAATTAAACTCTGGAATTCGTTGCCAGAGAATGTGGTAAAGGCAGTTAGCTTAGCGGAGTTTAAAAAAGGTTTGGACGGCTTCCTAAAGAAAAAGTCCATAGACTTTATTAAATGAACTTGGGGAAAATCCACTATTTCTGGGATAAGCAGTATAAAATGTTTTGTACATTTTTGGGATCTTGCCGGGTATTTGTGACCTGGATTGGCCACTGTTGGAAACAGGATGTTGGGCTTGATGGACCTTTGGTCTACCCCAGTATGGCAATACTTATGCTAGTTATTTACTTAACTGTGGTTAAGTAAAATAATACTTCTTAATGGTAGCCATCTTTGATAACTTCCACTCTTAGGGGTCCTTTTACTAAGGTGCACTAATGGATTTAGCACATACTAATGATTAGTGCACAGTAAATACAGTGCAGCCCACTGGCACTTAACACATGGCACGTAATGCACACTAATCTGTTAGCACATGCTAAATGTGTTAGTGCACCTTAGTAAAATGACCCCTTGGTGTGCTGATAGATAACAGCAGTGAGCTATGACCCTTTGTTGTAGTTGGTATTCATGTCATAGGGCTGATCTGATATTTGATAGGACTCTTTGAAATTTAAAGAAGTCTTTATTAAACAGTTAG
The DNA here is from genome assembly GCF_901765095.1 of Microcaecilia unicolor. Classification (NCBI taxonomy): domain Eukaryota; kingdom Metazoa; phylum Chordata; class Amphibia; order Gymnophiona; family Siphonopidae; genus Microcaecilia; species Microcaecilia unicolor. The sequence goes on from NC_044037.1 coordinate 71,760,830, forward strand.
AGACAATATAAATATCAAGAATATAGCAGTTACAGCAAGTTATATAACTTAAAATAAACAGCAATAAAATTCCCAAAAAGGAACAAGTCCCAAAAGCACTTATCATTACACAGCCTAGAAACTTCCATAATTTATAACAATTTTAAGAAAACAAAAACTAAACTCACCCACACCAAAAAAGCAAAAACAAAAACCCATAACCCCATCACATTACCCCTTAAACTTCTGCAAACTGTAATTAAAATGAACAATGTGAAGTAAAAGGTTCTCAAACCACCTCCCACTTAGAGTTTTACCACTAATAGCTCTCAGTCTCTCCATTTCACAAATACATCACAACTTATCTAACCACTTAATCAAAGAAGGAACCTGAGGGGACCCTTTGGATGAAATGACTGGGCGTGCAGAACTGGCAGTTATGTTGTATTCATAATGAGAATCCACTAGAACAGATATATAGATCGTGGTGTGGAATCATGACACATTCAAACAAACAATCAAAAAATCCACTTCTTTAAAAAATGACTTGGTTTAAAGGAAAAGGCCTCAAAGAGCTCCAAGATCAATTTCTCACGGAGCTTAAACAGACCTAAAAGGTCTTCCCTTCATCCCATGTACTGTGAAATCTTGAGCCTTTGCGTTTATTTTCTAGATTGCAGATTGATATACTGGATCATACGACTGTGTTTTTCCTTTGATGTTGTAGCTTTAGCCCGAGACCCTGAAGAAACAGCGAAACGCTGGCCAACGTCGGCTCGGAGCGGGAAGTGAAGGACTACACAGCGCAATACCTGAACGAGCAGCATAATCCATTATACAGCACTTCTAAAAAGATAAGTGTAATAGTGTATAATGGAGATGGTTTAGTATTAGTCTAGACCTACAATATTATTAAGAAAAAAATGCAAGACGATCTATATGTTTTGACCACAGATATTGCAGAAAGTTTAAGCCTGTGGTACTATAAGGTTTTTTGGCCTATGATGAAGAGAAGACCTTTTAGGTCTGTTTAAGCTCCGTGAGATTAACATTGATCTTGGAGCTCTTTGAGGCCTTTTTCCTTTAAACCAAGTCATTTTTTGAAGAAGTGGATTTTTTGAGTGTTTGTTTGATTGTATTCATAATGAGAACAGTTGCAAAAATTAGTCACTAAGGGCCCTTTTTACAAAGGTGTGCTAACTGTGTAGATGCCCATAGGAATATTATGGGCATCTACATGTTTAGCGCACACTAAATTTTTGTGCACACTAAAAACACTAGTGCACCTTTGTAAAAGACCCCCTAAATGCTTTCATGTTATACAGCATACTTTTTGCTGTTAACACCACCTTGAGTGAATTTCTTTATAAAGGCGATAAATTAATCATAATAAATAAAGATAGAGAGGCATTTTCGAAAGAACATCCAAATCAGAATTGGGACAATCCTGCTCATAATGCCAAAAAAGATTCACCTCACACCCATTTTCGAACAGGAAACACGTCAGGATTTTCCGTTTGAAAATATGAGAGAAGGACGTTCTTGCACTGAAAACATCTAAAATGAACAGCTGTTTCCCCAAATTTAAATGTCCAAAATATGAATGCCAAAAAAGCAGGCACAAAATCATCTGTCTGGTATCATTTGTACAAAAATGGTCATACAGATGTCCCTGCAGGGCAGAGGGGCAACCTAGTGGTCAAGTCCCACCTTACTTCCTTTATATATTATTGTGAGCCCTCCAGGAATAGATGAGAACCTACTATACATAAAAGGTACTCCACTACAATAGACATCACACTTGCAGGTGTCTTTTAAATTCAGGTACTGTACGTATTTCTATATGTGTTCCAGTAGGGCACTCATACTTTTATAGAAATAAAAGAGTTAATGTGGGAGTTACATCTGGGTCATATTGTTCAAAGTCCACTGCACTGACCACTAGGCTACTCCTTATACTTGTTTGCTGCACTATTAGGAATGGCCATGATACCTGAAGCTGTCATAGAGCCTGGTATCCATTGTCACTTTCATTTCTTAGGGGGTGGGAAGGAGTCATGCCTTCATCCCGCTAGTGGTCATCTTGCTCAATCAGGGTATCTTTTTATACCCTAGATATGACTAAAACAAGTTTAGATAAAAATGTCCTTTTTTGCCTTCGACATTTCATCACGTTCCATTGTTGCTGAAAGAGGTCCTAATTTTGGGCCTACCCTAGTCCCATCTAAAACATGCCTCCAACTTGCTCTCTTGCTATTTGCATGAACTACAGCCTTTCCACATATGGGCAGCGTTTCCTGTTGGGCTTGCAATGATCTCCTGCCCCCACCCTTCTAGGATACTTCTCCCATCTCTCTTTCAGCTTGGACCAGAACTCATAGTTGCTCTGGAAGTTTTATGCTCCAGCAAGCCTTCCTGGGATTTGTAGTCCTCCCCATTTCTTCTCTTACAGGGAAATCACCATTTCGTACTATTGCAGGTCCTGTACCTGCAGTGGTGTGCTGGTAAAATTTTAACAATGGTCTCTCTCTCTCTCTCTTTCTCTCTGTGCATAGCTAGCCTCCAATTTGGAGGAGCAGCAACACATTCCTCTCTTCTCCCCCTCTGTGCGAGTGCGCTAGGCATACCTTTGCTGGCAGAGATGCCAAGCCCCACCAGCCAGATAAATGGACTGCTGCCGCTCCCCACTACTTGTTTCTGGCTCTGTGCAGCATGCACAAGAAGTCCTGGCATGCTGCTCAGAGCCAGAAACATGCAGAAGGGTGTGCAGCAGTGTATTTATTTGCCGGACGAGCCTTGGCACCCCCACCAGCAAAGTAATAAGGGAGTTCAAGAGGGGGCCTGAGCCCGAATTTTGGGAGCCAGTTGATAAAGTAACCTCAGGGGACCTACTTTAATATATGGCTCCCAAAATTCTTAAAAACTTAACAAACAGCTCTTGCGAGCCAGTGCGAGCTGGCTCCAGCACACCACTGTGTACCTGTCACACCTTAAGGGAAACACCATTTCTTTTACACTTTGAACTTTCACATGTGATTAGAGAGCCAGAGCCCTGTGGCATCTTCATAACAGGGCACCAGCTGTACCTGTCACACCACATGTATATAGATGCTATACATGTGTGTCTAGAAGCTGGAAAGCAGCAAAGTGATACCTTGACTGACTTGGACAATTGTTTTTCTGAACTATCCTGTTGGTTAAATATAGAAAAGACTTATTTTTTGTGGTTTTCCAGACAACACAACAGACTGAATCAAGCATTTGTTTTGGATGGAAAAGTTTTGGTTGAGAAAACAGTAGTAAAGTAGTAAAGAACCTGTGGTTAGATAATAAGCTGGAATTTGGAGAACAGGGTTTGCAAGTATCCAGATGATAAAGAAGGTTAGATTTTGTCACAAAAAGCCTAGCCACCTGCCTGGGGCTACACGTAGAGAGTCTATCCCCAGCACAGCTCAGGTCCTCCTGAACGTGCTGCTTGTGCTCTACACTAACACCTTCCCGCACCGACTGGGTCCCAACCACCTCTGGGCGAGTCTCCCACTCTCAAATTATCCCCAGTGATTCCTAGGTTACTGGGGCCACACTCCCAGTGGTCCCACAGTTCCTAGAATGTACCCATAGATCCAACACACAAACTACCAGGATTCTTAGTCAGTTCACACAAGCAGAGGCAATAAACTAAAAATGTTTATTGTCATGAAAAAATTAGAACAATGAACTGAAAAGGTGCAATCAACAAACAATAACAGGTAACTGAAATATGGATCAATTATAACACTATCTAAACAATTGTTTACTATCTAAATAGTACCTGAGGAGTTCAGGACATATAGCTGCTCACATGTTATCAAATATAACTGTTCATATGGCCTCAGCAAAGAGATCTTTCTCTCTCTTCCCCCTGGCTAAGACTGGAGAAAAAGCCAGTACATCCTACCTTAAGATGAGCTCCTGGGCCAATCAGAGCCCAGAACAACATTTTTAAAAAGTATCTGGCCACATCACTGCAGGCTAACAACTTCTCTGTTGTCCAACTAAAGAAGGAACAGTCATTTCTCTGTAACAGCTTTAAACATAAACATGAACCACCTGCTGGCCAAACTAGAGAAATACACTTCATGTAATTCATCTGCTGAAAAATTCACCATTTTGCCACAGATGTCTTCCGAGTACAAAGGCTTTGTCTTTACTGGTACATGCTTTTATAACAACTCGAATAGGTTATTGTAATGCTCTCTAAGTATCAGGTAAAAAGACTTCAGTTGCTGCAAAATACAGCTGCATGGATGCTCATGCAGAAAAATATTTATGACCATCTAATACCACTTTTGATAGACCTATATTGGTTACCTGTTGATCAATGTTTAAAATTCAGAGTTTTTGCCAGGATTCTATATAGCACGACTTAAGTTGTGCATGCAAATCCAGTTGTATTCTGGATTTGCGCATGCAACCTAATTAGTTAACAAGCCAGTCAGCGCCAATAATTGCCACTTAACAAGCAATTATTGACAATAATTGGCATTAATTAGAATTTACATGCAGAACTGTCTAAGCGTATTCTATAACATGATGCACATAAATTCTAAGTCACATAGTTGAAAAGGGGGTGTGGCCATGGGCGTGGAATGGGCAGGTCATAGGCATTTCTAAAATCTATGTGCATGGTTATTGAATACACTTTATAAACTAACCAATTTATCGAGACATGAGCTTTTGAGGACCAGAGTCAATTTCATCAGACATTTGTCCTGGAAAGCTCATGCTTCAGTAAATTAAGTAGTTCATAATATACCACCTTGATCATCATTTTTGTCATACCAGGCACTCTGCAAATTAAAAAAAAATAGCAAAATATTAACAATCTAATTCAGTTTTGTAATTATCAAAATATTTTGCCTTCAATTTCCAATGCAACACATCATACTACTTTATTCCTGTCACCTTGCTTCTCCACCATGAATCAAGCAGACCTTTCCCAGCTGAAGGAATAGCAGGTTTCATTCTCTTGGCTTCATTTTACCCAAAGGAGAAATAAACATTGAAAGTGAAATTCCATTTGTGGAAAGAGCAAAGTTAAAGAAAACAAGCATTATGTTCTGGGAAACAAATGTTTTCATTACTCTAAAGTAATTTTAACGTGAAATCTGCTCAGCATTACACTGTTCAATAGAGTCCAATTAGAGTACATAATATTAGGTCTAACTCTATTAGTAGCTTCTGGCAAATCATATATAACTGGAATTCAGAGTCCTTTTCACCAGAATCTTGTAAAAATACACTAAAATAGCCTGTTTCTTGCTGTAGCAATGTCTTGGGTTATTCATATGGTTGTGGATCAAGTTTTATAACTAGAATCTTATCAGGTCACTTGACAACAATACAACCATTGTCAAGTATGCCAATTCTACCTCTATGAACAAGTTGGCATTAAAGAGTAAACTATGAGCAGTTACATTACCAATATCAGACTGTGTTACACAGTAGTGGATATTCAGACCATAATATCACCTTGACTTCAATTCCAAGGATCACTTTTGTGCCGTTGTTGGTGGTTTGCCTCTGATCAGCAATCAGACCCCTCTGGTCTCACTCTCCCATTCTTTCTCAGAGAATATATTGCCACTCACTCAGTGCTACACTTAAGGGTCCCCTTTTTTCTGTAAGAACAACTCTTTCTCATGCCTGCAGCAAGCTTCTGGAATTCTTGTTGGTTGTATAGTGGTGCGATCAGCCTTACAAAGAGCATGCTCCATTCAGTATCCTTTCTTCTTCTATGCTGAGAATCAGCAGGAAAAATGCTCATGATAACAAAACCAGCAAACTAAATTCAAATGTTCCAAAAATCATTTTAAAAATTTTCAAAATTGAGACCAGAAAGGCCCTATAGGTGGAATTACACAATCCTGCTTTCCTATTACACTGGGTTCAAGGCCTGCAAAGTATAAATACATTTTCTTTCAATACTTTAATTTCACCTCTGCTGTCAGGAACAGTTTAGCTTTTACTACTGCAATCTATTGAATTTCTACACAATAGCAATCTGTCTCCTACAACATTTGCTTTATTTCCTGGTAGTCAAATTATAACAAAAGAAAAATAAAAATCTCTGCATTAGCAGATTTGGCAGAAAATATTTCCTGCATGTGCAGATTCAAGGTAAAGGTAGTAAAAAAAGAATGTTAATAGCCGAATGCTGATCAATTCAGATTCAAAGAGAACATATTTAAGCTCTAAAACGTTACTGGCCTCTGTTGCTACATCATAAGAACATATGACTCATGGATGAATGAGTGCTTTCCAGAAACAATTTTAAGAACCAGTCACAGCTATGCAAACCACTTAGGATGCTAGAATATTTGCCTTCCTCTCAGATCAGCATTGTTATGGCGTGCTCAGTCCCAACCAATACATAAATTTTACTTACTAAACCTGTCAAAAGTAACCTCCCAAGGTGGTAATAGAGAAGCACAATTTCCAACAAGATCAAAGTTAGCTTTTTAAGGGCACAGAAACATAGGCGCCCGGTATAAGAGGCTTGGGGAGGAGCCGCAAGCCCCAAGTGTCTCTCTCTCATCCCCCCCCCTCCCCCCCGATGCAGCGTTCATAGGCGCCCGGTATAAGAGGCTTGGGGAGGCTAAGCCTCCCCACCCGCAAGCCCCAAGTGTCTCACTCTCTCACCCCCCCACCCCCCCGATGCAGCATCTATCTCTCTCACTCCCTCCCTGCAGTCCCTCTAATTTAATCAGATCGCCGCTACTGACAGGCTCTCTCTCATCCCCCACCCCCCAATGCAGCGTCTATCCCTCTCACTCCCTCCCTGGCCGTGGTCCCTCTAATTTGATTTAGATCGCCTATCGCTACCGGTAGCAGCACGCCAACATGGAACTACAGCTTGCTTCGGGGCTGCTTCGGCCTGACGTGCCCAGCCCCGCCTCCTCTGACCAGCCTTCCTTATGATGCGTCCAGCCCTCGCGGAAGCAGGAAGTTTGGTCAGAGGAGGCAGGGCTGGGCACATCATGCTGTCAGGCCGAAGCAGCCCCGAAGCAAGCTGTAGTTCAATGTTGACATGCTGCTACCGGCAGCGATGGGTGATCTAAATCAAACTGCATTCCAAGCAGCTACTTTTAAATGCATTCCAATGACGCTAATGACATCATCGGAATGGGAAGGACACTAAAACACATAATTCTTTTCTGTATACCTCAAAGCAGTTCAAAAATAATATTACTGTAAAAAGCTGCTATGAAAAATACAAATAAGAAAAACTTGATAAGTTTATAGGTAGCTATGATTTAAGCATATGTATGATGGATACAACATATCTATGATAAAATAATTTATACATAAAAAAGTATAAATTAGTAACCATAAATAAACATACAAATGCATTTTGGGGGGGAGCCTTTACCACCACCCATTGAGGTGGCGGTAAGGGCTCCCCCACATACCTGGCGGTAACCGGACAGCGTGCAGCACTGGCCGATTACCGCTGGGTGCACACCAGTGCTACAAAAATAAATATATTTTTGTAGTGCCGGGTATGACAGTGCGCTGGGAGTGGGAACTACTGCTGGGTTGCTACAGCAGCCCGGCGGTACTTCCTTTTTAGCGAGTGGTAAGCTTGCGTTGGGCTTACCGCCGCTTTGTTAAAGGGGCCCTAAGTGATAGTTGGTCAAATGCAATCTTCTCCATAATTTTAGATATAGTGCTCAAATTTAAGATCATCCTGTAGTGGGATGGTGCAATTCAAAAATGGGTTTTATAAGAAAAAAGTGATTTAAACAGGTCTATGTAATTCATAGTATCTGTCAGGTTCAAAATTCCTTAATTCTCTTCAACTGGCAGATCCTCTGAGTTTGCTAATTTTGCGATTTTGAAAACTGGGAATTCTGACAAGGCTAATATACTTTAAATTAAAAAAAAAAAAAAAGAACAGCTGGAGTTTTATGAGCTGAGAGTCATTTCTTTAGAAGAAAAGAAACAGAAGTCCCTAACATGTATTGTTAGTAATAAAAAGTAAAACAGGTAAAAACTGACAGCACCTGAACTGACAGTGAGAACAAACTGGCAGCACCTGAGCATCTAAAATTAAAAGAAAAAAGTATGAGTGCATTTAAATCTGACAAGGGAGCTCTAAGTGAATGTTTGGAAAGGTTTAAAACTCTAACCCCCAGTGTCGGCACTAGCACATAGCAGCTGCTTAGTAAACAGTGCAGCTGTAAAATGGCTGCATTTCCCTTTTTCTATTAATGACCAGGCGCTAATTTCCAAATTAGCTCGTGGCCATTAGCGTGTGAGCCCTTACCGCCACATATTTAGTTGGCAGAAAGGGTTTATGAGCTAACCATGCTCTAATCAATTGGCATGTGACAATGTAGCTTCGCTAACCAATTAGCCTCCGCTCCACCCCAACCACTCCCCAGCACTAAAAAATACAAAGTATTTTTTAGCACCGGGAAAGCATGTGCGGATGCCTGAACTACTGCAGTGCACCTGAGCACACCCCACGGTAGTGCATTTTGGCATATGGGAATCAAGTGGTAGTGCTTATCACAGTTTAGTGAAAGGACCCTTATTTAATAGATCCTTGGAGACAGGAGAGGTTCCCAGACATAGAGAAGAATGGTGGCAGAGAAAAAGTGGGAAACAACAGGCCTCACATTGCTGGTGGCAAAAATAATGGAGGTGCAGCTGAAGGAAAGGATAAAAAACTTCCTAGAAACTAGCGGGTTATAAGATCCAAAGCAACATAGTTATCCCAAAGGAAAATCATGTCAAATGAATCTGATTGATCTCACAGAAAAGGGTGGCAGATAAAGGCCATATGGCCCATTCAGTCTACCCATCCATATCATCCACTATCTCTTCCTCCCCCTAAGAGATCCCATATTCCTGTCCCACACTTTCTTAAATTTAGATACACTCTTTTTTTTCCACCACCTCCACCAGGAGGTCATTCCATATGCATACCACCCTTTATGCAAATAACAATTTCCTTAGATTACTTCTGTGTTTATCTCCTTTTAAGTTCATCTTTTTTGACTGGGTGACCACAGAACGAAATCAAAGGCACACAGATTTACTCTACTTGGATTTCAGCAAAGCCTTTGACATGGTTCCTCATGAATAAATTGACTGGGCTAAAGTATGGACCTAAAGTGGTGAACCGGATTAGAAATTGGTGGACTGACAAATGTCATAGGGTGGTGGTAAATGGAATTCATTCAGAGGAAAGAAAGGTGAGTAGTGGAGTGCCTCAAGGATCAGTATTGGGGCCAATTTTATCCAATATGTTTCTGAGTGACATTGCTGAAGGATAATACAAAGATTTGCAATGCAGGGCATGGAAAACATGAAAAATGATCTACAAAAGTCAACCTTTTTGCGGACAGCACAAAGATTTGCAATGGAGGGAGTGGACAACATGGGAAGTAGTTTACAAAAAGTAGAATAATGGTCCATTTGGCAGTTAAAATTTAATGCAAAGAAGTGTAGAGTGATACACGTAGGAAGTTGAAAACCAAAGGAGCCGTATGTACTAGGGGACAAAAGGCTGATTTGCACAGACTGCAGCCCTGCCCTCCTCCCCAAGATCCCAGCCCACACCCAAACCATCATGCTGTGCCTCCAGTAGCCAAAAATTAGGTGACAGCAAATGTCTTAGGGCCTGCCACAGCCTGCGATACCAGTTGAACTAAGCACTTGATGCAGGTGCTGGGTCTATGGAAGCTTTTACCTAGTTCCCGAGGAGAAGGAGGGGAACCACAGGCCTGCAGTCTCCCTTACCACTCCCTTCTCCCAGCTCATAAGGCATCTAGGAGTGGAGCCTTTCCTAAGCAGTGTCAAGAGGGCAGATATTAGCCTGCCAGGACGTGGGGGAAGGCCAGCCGCTCAGTTGGTGAGGAGATGAGCAAGACAACTGTATGAGAGATGTGTGCACATGTGCAGGGAATTTTGCCAGTGCATGCACAGATTCATGGGCCAGCTCCTCATCAATTGGGGGGGCCAGCCAGCTTCCAGGACCTGACAGACCAACATCTGACCTCCACCTCTAGATAACTTACTGCCATGAGCTCAGCCAGTGTCCCTCTTGTGATTAGGGGAACTTTATGAAGGTATAGGGAGTAAAGGAGATTATCCCCTAATGTAGCTACAGTTAACTGGACATAAGAATATAAAGTATCATGGGTGGAGTCTGGGTAGCAGGCATACACATCCATAGTCTCCACCTGGGCATCATACACAACCTGTATGTTCATAGAGAGAAATGATTTTCTATTTCTATAGGTCTCCTTATGTCCCCGAGGGGGAGGGGGGAGTCTGAGTTCAATGCCTGTGCAGTCGATGACACCTATGACTGAGGCGAAGTGTTCTATGGCATGAAACTGAGCCATGTTGTTCTGGAATGCCTAGTCAGTAATGGGGAGGGTAATATAGTCAGAAATGTGAATGAGGAAGGCATTGAGGAACTGAGCAAGGCAATTGGAGATAGTGGGCTGGGTGAGGTCTGCATTCACTACTAGCACTTGGAAGCTGCTGGTGGCCAGAAAGGTGAGGATGATGGTGACCTTCACATGGACTGTGTGTCCTGGGTTGGAGAAGGGGTTATAGCTGGTCACAAAGGTGCTGCATGGCAGCCCTGTCGAAGCAGAACCTAGTCAGGCATTCCTGGTCAGTGAGATCCAGGAAACGGGTGCAGGGCCTGAAGACACTCTGTTAGGGAAATCTCTTCCGAGGCCTCCCCTCCAAACTCTCATTCACCTGAAGCAAGGCATGAGCTACCAAAACATTTAGCCTATCCATGATTGACATGCAAGTGTCCCACCACCACAGGTGCAACCCGCTGACCCCAGAAACACCACTGTGCACACCTCCACCTACTGCACCTTGTGAGACCCTGCATCAGCCCCTGTACCAGCACAAAGTCGTAAGACACACACCAGGTGCCCAAAACACTCACTTTCCACCACCAACAAACAATCGATACACACACAACTGCAGTACAAAGCACTCACTCTCCATGCACCAGCAAACAGTTCTCATATACAGCAGCAGCAGCACACAGCACAGTGAGAAACTGGGATTGGACATACAGAGGAACACGGAGACAGAGGAGAAGCAGGCAGAGATGTAGAATGGGAGGTGTGGGGGTTTGGGGACAGTGAGAGTGTTTTTGAAGGAAGGGAGAGAGATACAGAGGGGTATGGCTGGGGGTCTAGCAGGTGTAGACAAGGAGTTGAGGAGGTGAAACACACAGGAGGCAAGTCAGAAACTATAAATGTGAAAAGGTTCAAGCTGGGACAAACAGATAAATGCAAGCAGGTTTGATAACAGGAGATAGCATTATATCACAAGGCTGAAGTCAGTCTCCACCCACTCCACCAAATGACGTTCTAATTCTCCCCAATACAGCGGCTGTCATCTTGGTACACTCAAAACAATGAAATTGATAAGGCAACAAGCTCCGCCTACTGGCTTCAGCCCACATAATGGGCCTATTATCAAACCTCCTTGGACAAAGGTAACAAAGTACTCAGCAACTCTCCACTTCTTCTCACAGACCACCACTTCCAGTTCTCCACTCTCCAACTCGGCAAAATCACAAATGGGTCTAAAGACAGTTTTTCCCTTACTCTAGATGCTGTTAAAGCAGGTCTAATTCTGGATGATTTTTTTTCTCCCTCTAGGAAGTTGTTTGCTCTCCGTTATGGGCTGGAAACATTCATCACATAACAATGCCCATGTCACATCCATGAAATGCCCCATCTGGGAATGTTTTCTTATAAACGACTAGTAGTCTTTGGCATTTTTTTCCTTTGTTTGATTATATACTTTATATGTTTTTATACTAGAAACCTTTCTGCCTGTTATGCCATTTTTTGGATGATTTCTGTTTCAAAAATGATCCCATTCGTATCTCCACTGTGACCTTCTCCTCCATGAGTGTCCCCTTTACTCCTTGATGATCTAATGGTCCAACTGATGCACTCAAAGGCTTTCTGTTCAAAGTTTCTGCTATGAGTTTTTGCCTTTATGGCAAGCATCTTTTCAAATTCTTTTAGCCTTTCTTATCAATCCTGTGCATCAAAATAGCCAGTGCTTGTGCTGCTTCCTATTTTCTTTGTTCAAATCCTTCTTCCATTTTTTTGAAAGAGATTTTTTGATTCTACTAGCCTCTGTTACCTTACTTTTTAACCATGCTGGCTATTGTTTGGCCTTCCTTCCACTTTTTTTTAATATGTGGACCGGGCTTCCAATCTGATATTTTTAAACAAAGTCCATGTAGGGCTGGTCTTAGCAAGTGCCCCATTGACAAGATTATTAAATGTTTAATTTTTTTTTATTTATGAAATTTCAAATAAAGACAAATTATTGAGACTCAGACTTTGATTACATTGTTCTTCCATTCCAACCCCCCCCCCCCCCCCCCCCCACACACACACACAAGTGCACCAAAACATGGCCCATGTCGGGTCAATGGTGCTAGATTGATGTATAAGACTCATGCTGTGCAATTAAAGGATTTGTTCCGCTTGTGAAGGCTCCTAGTACTTTCTTGGATTTAAACTCCTAACATTTGTAGCTGCTCCTTTTAGCTTTTTTTTTTTTTAAACCATTTTCCTCATGTTATCATAGTTGCCTTTTTGAAACTTAAATGCTGTTGCAGTGGACTTCCATAGTGTTTTCACTCCAGTTATTTCTAATTTGATTATTATGATCACTGTTGCCAAGTTGTCCCAATGCTGTTTACCTCTTGCACCAAGTCCTTCATTCCGCTACAGAGTAGATCTAAAATAGCTCTCCCTTTTGATGACTGGGTTCATGCTCATTTCAAACTAATATTTCCCAATTTTCAGGCATGTTTTATGTTTGTTTCACCTATTTATTCTTTGCAATCACATTGTATGCACACTAGAACTTTTTAAGCAGGCAAATTGATTGCATGAGCATATGTGTTAATTTATAAACATGTGTAAAAGTAATTTGCATACATTTTACTACATTTTAGGTGTCCAGATGAACTGAATGCATGCTTACAAATGCACATCCCTATATCCTTTTGCTCCCACTATCTCATTACGTCTTACCTCTTCATCATCTTCCTCCCATTTCCCTTGAGACACATATTTTTCTTTTTTCCATATCATTATATGACCTTTTATATTAGTGCAATAAGAATTCCAACAAATTAGAACCTAATCCTTAATATTCTGGTTTCCAATAGATTAAAATGTTTAATTCCTAGTTATCAACACAAAATTAGCTTTTCTCTACTGTAATGGATTTATAATACAGGTAACTCAACAAAAAGAAAACCCTCAAAACTTGCAAAAGAATAATGAAATCTGAAAACAGGCAATTCTTATTTGTTGAAATGGAACACTAACTGCAATTCTAAGAATGTAATCTACATGATAGAATGTCCTTGTGGGTTGTTATATATAGAACAAACTTCAAGAGCATTCAAAACTTGGTTCATTAAGCACAGGCACTGCATTAAGCATGCAAAAATGAAGGACTCTTTAGTGAAGCACTGCCAGAAGGAACAACATCTTTTACGATGTATGGTCATTGATCAAGTCAGTAAGTCTGAACGCAGGGGTAATATTCACAGATGATTGCAACGATGGAAGCATAAGTGGATTTTTCCCTTAAACATGGCAAAACCCAATGGTCTTAAGTAGAACATTGAATGGAAGGCATTCATCTGAATTATATATATATATATTTTTTTTTTTTTCTTGCAGGATTGTGTGTTCATGATATTATCACCAGGGAGCTAAGAGATTGGATAGTTTGAATGCTGGTGTCTATTTAACTTCCCATGGCCATTTTGGTTTTCAGACTAGGTGGCATCAATATGAGTTCCCCTGAAGCAACTTGCTAGAGAAACAGGGACTCCTGTTGGGATATTGAAAGACATATATAAGTATATAAGAACAAGTGTTGCCATACTGGGACAGGTCGAAGGTCCATCAGTCTGGATCCTGTTTCTAACAGTGGCCAATCCAGGTTACAAGTACCTGGCAAGATCCCAAAAGAGTGCAATATATTTTATGCTGCTAGCACTGGATTTTCCCCAAGTCCATCTTAATAATGGCTTATGGACTTTTAGAAAGCTATCCAAACCTTTTTTAAAACCCCACTAAGCTAACTGCTTTTATCACATTCTCTGGCAACAAATTCCAAATTCTAATTACATCTTGAGTGTAGAAATATTTTCTCCAATTTGTTATAAATTTACTGTTATATACCTTTATGGATCTATTTCCAGAAAAGTTTTTGACCTAATATAATTTGTATTTTTGAAGGTATGTGATGCTGACATCAAGATCTTTATATGACTCTAAGCAATTTATAATGCTGAGTGACTATTCTTTAATGATTGGTGATACATGTTGGTTTTATATGACGATTTAGATTTTTGAAACTTTTTTTCAAAAAGAGTATTTGAACAAACTTTGCAACTGAGGAAAATAAATGTTTTTTGGCCATTGATTATAACTGCCAAATGTCAAGATCCTATAGTGTCGAAGTTCATAGGCACTGTTAGACTGAGGCCTTTTTCTCCGTTATTGTTTTGCAAATTGCGAAGGGTTTTTTTTTAAGTTTGAGCTATCTGTATTATAAATCCATCACAGCAGAAAAAAAATTCTATTGTTTTTTTTAGATTCTTTTGCTGTTTTTTATTACATGTTTTTTAAAGATTCTTCTGCTATTTTTTATTATGTTTGTCGAATGTCAATGAACTCTACACTAATGATACGAAAAAGACAGTCACTCTACTCATCTCAGCAGCAAGACCTTGGTTTTTATTTCCTTCTTATTGATATCTTTGTTTTGTTTCTCCTCTCTGCCATTTCCCTTCTCTTTTCTTTCATTAATTTTACCACTAATGGACACTACCATGGCTGTTTTGTCTTAAAGTTTCCTTGAAATGAAGATATGTTTGCATTGGTATATATGTGGCTCTTTCTTTACCTGTGGTTCAATCAGATTTTACTATAATCGTGGTATAATACCAACTGGCTAATACCAAAATATTATTTCCTATAGTTTATTGGTGTGCTTAATGTTGCATAACTGGGACACAGTCAGGTGTCAGTTGTTAGTAGATATTGAGACGTATTTTCAAAGCACTTAGATTTACAAAGTTACATGAAGGGCCATTTTCAATGTGACGTCTACATCTGACTTTGAACGTCTTATTAAAAACATCCAAAAATCTAATATTGAAAATGACCATTTTCAAACTAGAAAAACGTCTAACATTTTTCTTTGAAAATGACCATTTATTAGATATTGTTGTGCTTAGTATGTCTATCCTTTTGGGCCATTTAAAAGACAAAACCTTCCAAGTGAAAAATAAACAAAATCAAGCCATTGGGACGTAGGAGGAGCCAGATTTCCTCGTAGATTGGCCACACAGGCATCCTAGCAGAACATAGGGGCACCCTAAGGGGCACTGTAGTGGACTTCACATAAAAGGTCCTAGGCACACATCAAGGTCCTAGGTACACATCTCACCATTACCCCCTTATATTGTATGGTGAGCCCTTTAAAGCCTATGAAAAACATATTACACTCAATTATACACCAGTACAATAGTCCTTATGGCTGCAGGTGTCACCTATATGTGGGTACAACAGGTTTTGGAGGGGCTGACACTTTCTACCATAAGTGTAATAGTTAGAGTGGATTATGGGTCTGGGTCATCCTCTCTACCATGCACTGCAATGAATACTAGGCTATTCCAGGGACCTGCTTGCTGATCTAATAGGACTGGCCATAACATCTGAAGCTGTCATAGAGGCTGGTATGTATTGTTTCATTTACATCTTTCCCCCTTGTGATTTGAACGCACTTCTGATGGACTTCATAGAAAAACGTCTAAACATTGGTTTTGAAAATACCAATTTGGATGTTTTTGTGAGAAAAACATCCAAATGCAGATTTATGCCACTTTTGGAACATTTTTCTCTTTTGAAAATGAGCCCCATACTAACCTATGTAACTTTGTAGGTCTATGTGCTTTGAAAATAAACCCCCTTGGCACTCCTTTGATGTATCTATTATGAGGCTCGATGTCAAGGTTTGAGGTTCTTCAGACACTCAAGAACTGCTGCTATGCAACCTTTATTCTGGACTTCCTTACCGCTATTTTGCAGAAGCATTTGGTATTATACAAGGGGTATGTTATAGTGTTTTAATCAGCCACTATCTTTTTGCAAAGGACAAAAAGTACAGGATGGAACATTTAGTAATCAATCATAAAGCAATGATTTTTTCCTATCACTTTATGATTAGCAATAAATTGTGACTGCAGAGTAATAATTTAATGCTAATTGAGAAGTGTATGATCTGATATCAGATATTGATAGTACTACTACTACTACTAATTATTTCTATAGCGCTACTAGACGTATGCAATGCTGCACACATTATATACTGGTACTTTCTCTGTACCTAGGAAGCTCACAATCTAAGTTTTTTTTTTTTTGTAACTGGGACAATGGAGAATTAAGTGACTTGCCCAGTGTCACAAGGAGCTGCATTGGGAGTTGAACCCAGGTTGCCAGGATCAAAGCCCACTGTACTAACAATTAGGCTACTCCTCCTGCGTTCTTAATATTTAGTTGTGAATGGGGAATCATCCTCTAATGCTGTATTGTAAATGGGAAATCATTTAGGGCTTTTATAAAAGGGTGACCATGCAGGATGTCTAAAAATAAAAAGCATCTAAGCATTCATTAATTTGCACCTGCTCTGAAGGTATAAACGTGTGTCCTCTACACCCTTCATTCTATAATCTGAGTACCTGAATGTAGGTGCTATTTGCATGCTTATATTATAGAATACCAGCTGCTATGTGCATGAATGTTACAGATTTGTGCATAAGTGCTAAGCAGTATTCTGTACTTTTGTGCAAGTTGCATAGCAAGGAAATACAAGGGGGGGGGGGGGGGGGGTTCCCATCTGCAGGGCATGGACATCTCCCACAATTAAAAAAGGAAAACAAAGTCCTCCCGAAAACAAGACAAAAAATAAAAAGGAACGGAAGTCAGGATGTCACTAAATGACTCAGGGGCCCTTTTACTAAGCCACGTAAGCGTCTATGCGTGCCCAAAGCGTGCCAAACTGGAGTTACCGCCCGACTACCATGTGGCTCTTTCAGTAATTTCATTTTTGGCACATGTCTGATATGCGCATCTAAAAAATATTTTTTATTTTTGGGCGCGTGTAACAGACGCGCACCAAGTGACATTTGGCACACATAGGTCATTACCGGCCGGTTTCCACATGAGTCTTTACCACTAGGTCAATGGCTGGCAGTAAGGTCTCAGACTGAAAATGGACGCGCGGCAATTTTGATTTTGACACATGTCCATTTTCGGCCCCCCAAAAAGGCCTTTTTTACAGGTGCGCTAAAAAATGCATTGGCATGCACCCAAAACTTGCGCCTACACTACCGCAAGCCATTTTTTCAGCGCGCCTTAGTAAAAGGACCCCCTCGATTTCTTAAAATGTCTTCAGGGAATGATATCCAATAAGAGCGTACAATGTCCAATAAAGTGCATAAAAATAGCGTGAAGTAGGTACTTCAAGATATAGGTGACCCAACACTGCAGTGTTTTTGCAAAAAAATAGTAAGCAATGCCTTCCTTGGGGGTCCTTAAAAAAGAAAAGATGATTGAAATATTGAAATATATAAATCTTAATTCTGAAAACATATACTAACATTTGCATCACATTCTATCTATCTATGTATATATCTATGTGTGCAGAAAAAGAAGGTGAAGATCTCTGTAGGCATTGTTTCTCAGGGCAGCTGCTGATTAGAGTATCGGCGTAAAACCTGCGAGTATAAGTACACATGGCTTTAGCAAGTACCCATGTAGTTTTACTAATTACCTTCTTAATAGTGGATTGTGATGGTACAGTCTACAGTTAATATTATGCTATAACAGTGCAGTTATTTAACACTTAATTGTAATACAGACAGTCATTATTTAACATTACACTGTAATTAATGGAGTCATTATTCAATATCAAATTATGACAGAAGAATAATTATTTAATATTACATTGCGACTACTGTGATCACTATTTAACATTACAAACCAGGCATAAACAGGGCTGGAGTTAGGCATGCAGGAGCCCAAGGCAGAGACTGGGGAGGGGCCCCAAAGCCTTAAGCTACGCCACCTTCAGTTGAAGGCTGGCTTGGGGCTCCCTCTGGCATGGGGCCCATGGCCGCTGCCCTTCTTGCCACTCCCTAATGCCAGCCCTGAACAGAATGTTGAACTATGATAAATTCTGGGCAGTCCAACAGGTGAAAGCACAAAGCACTGTCCACCTAGAAAAACCCTGTTTCATTGTTCAAAATGTTTATGTGAACAGACTCTGTTGTAAAGGCAACATGCAAAAATGTTCAGCTCTCACAAAAGAAATGCATTTCCGTTTATAATAGCAATATTCTCTTCTGACCAGGGCATTTAGGGGGCAATACTATTGAGGGCAGTAAAAATTAGGCATCCAAAATTTGTGTGCTAAGATAGTATTCTATAATGACTTCTGGGAGTCCACATTTCATCCTACTATATAAATGATGAGTAACCGACGTGCCGCGCATGCGCAGAACAGCGCAGCTGTTCTGCGCATGTGTGGCACGTCACAGGTCTCTCCACACGTTCTTACCAACCGCCCGGGATCGGCGCCCTGCCCCCGTCCCTGCCCTGCCGACATTGCGACCGCTTCCAAGTTCCCCCATAAAGTCGCCGCCGGCCCCCCTCCACCTGGGCCAGGCCCTCTCCATTGAACTCACAGCGCCTGACCTCCGAAAGCGCAGCAGGCAGCACCAGATCACCTCCCTTCACCCTTCCTTCCCTCCCTGTGTCCCGCCCTTGATGAATTTACGTCACAAGAGGGCGGGACACAGGGACAGAGGGAAGGAAAGGCGAAGGGAGGCGATTTGGCGCTGCCTGCTGCGCTTTCGGAGTTCAGGCGCTGTGAGTTTAATGGAGAGGGCCTGGCCCGGGTGGAGGGGGGCCTGCGGCGACTTCAGGGGGGAACTTGGAAGCGGTAGCGACGTCGGCGGGGTGGGAGCAGGGTGGAGATCCCGGGCGGTTGGTAACAACGTGGGGAGAGACCTGTGACGTGCCACGGCAAACTCGGAAGGAGGGGTGAGGGACCCTGGAACTCGGAGGGAGGGGTGGGAGCCCTGGAACTCGGGTGGAGGGGGGAGGGGACCTGGAACTGAGAGGGGGAGAGGGGCCCTGGAACTCAGAGGGAAGGGGAGCCCGGGCCCTGGAGAGAGGGGCCCCTGGAACTCGGAGGGAGGGGTGGAGGGGGGAGGGAACCTGGAACTGAGAGAGGAGGGGAGCCCGGGCCCTGGAGGGAGGGGGGCCCTGGAGCTCGGAGGGAGGGGACTCTGGAACTCGGAGGGGAGCCCTGGAACTCGGAGGAGAGGGGGGCCCTGGAACTCAGAGGGGAGGGGGCCCCTGGAGGGAGGGGGCCCTGGAACTCGGAGGGGAGCCCTGGAACTCGGAGGGGAGGGGGGCCCTGGAACTCAGAGGGAAGGGGGGCCCCTAGAAGGAGGGGGGCCCTGGAACTCGGAGGGAGGGAGGAGCCCTGAAACTCAGAGGAAGGGAGGTGCAGCTTCAAACTGGGGAGAGAGAGGGGACCTGGAACTCGGAGGGAGGATCAGAAGCATGTCTGTCTCTCACACACACACACACACACACACACACACACACTCACACTCTCTCTGAACTCACTCTCACACTCTCTCTCTCTCTCTCTTTCACACAGACACACATACACTCTCTCTCTCTCTCACATACACACACACACACACACACACACACACAGAGCGGGACAGCGACACCGGGAATGGATCCCAGGCACGTCGCTCACCACACCACACATACAGTGAACTCATTGAAGTCCAATAATACCGCACCATACCCCATATAGGTTACAGGAAGATGTATGGGGGAGGGGGGCAGGCTACTCAAAAACAAGCCCTGCTTTGCTGCCTCAAACAACTTGCTATAGGGAGTAAATGACCCTCCACTGTCACAGGGACTCCTAGCAGCTCTCTCTCTCTCTCTCTCTCATACACACACACACACACACACACACACACACACACACTCACTCCCTTTGTACCCCCAACTTTTCCCCGCACCCTTTCAAGCACTACACATTACATTTATCAAATTTTACATTATATGAGAGCTACCAGGTACTTCTTAGCCAGGATCAGGTGACCCTCAGGGGGAGGAATGCTGGCTTCGGCCTAACCCCTGGTAAGCCTTTTCTTGGTTGAGAGGTGCCCAGCTCTGCCACCGGTTGCCTTCTCAGGTGCCGTGGAGGACTTGCAGCTCATCTGCATATCCTCGGAGCCTTCGCCGGAGTGACTCCCAGGTCTGTTCCGATCCACTCGGGGCCTCTGCTCAAGGTGCACAGTGCTCCTACCAGGTGCTGTGGAGGACTTGCAGCATTCTGCATATCCTCACAGCTGCATCCGGGGTGACTCCCAAATCCACCCCGACCTTCCCAGGGCCTTCGCCACAGTTACCCAGGGCTTTCGCTCCACCTACCCAGAGCTACCAGGTACTTCTTAGCCAGGATCAGGTGACCCTCAGGGGGAGGAATGCTGGCTTCGGCCTAACCCCTGGTAAGCCTTTTCTTGGTTGAGAGGTGCCCAGCTCTCCCACCGGTTGCCTTCTCAGGTGCCGTGGAGGACTTGCAGCTCATCTGCATATCCTCGGAGCCTTCGCCGGAGTGACTCCCAGGTCCGTTCCGATCCACTCGGGGCCTCTGCTCAAGGTGCCGCGCGAAAGCTTTCCTTCTAATAAGTTCTGGGAGAAGAGGATATTTCTCTGGTAAGTGAACAAATTTTGCTTGTGCTTTCGGAACTTGAAGATTGGGGTTTAAAGGAGGAACTGTAAGTTAGTGATAGGCTGATATCCTTAATACTTTAGCAAGTTTTAAATTACGGAAAAACTCAAAAAACACTAAGATGGAGTCAGCAGTCCAGCAGCGAGAGGGGTGCTATCCAGTCTTTTGCATTGAGTGTCACATGTATGATTATCTCCCAATTGGTGAGGTGTCATATGTGTGTGCCCGATGCAAAGAGCTCCTAGCTCTCAGAGAACGTGTCCGTTCTCTTGAGGCTAGAGTAGCAGACTTGATGGAGCTGAGGGAGACAGAGAGGTACATAGAGGAGACCTACAGGGATGTTGTAGAGAAGTCCCACCTCCAGTCAGGTAGCCCCTGTGCTACCTTGGAGGAGGGAGGTCTCCTAGAAGGAGAGCATCACCCTGGTGAAGTAGGAAGTACTCCTGTAGCCAGGACCTGCCCACCAGGGGATGTATTATCCTTTCGCACCGAGGATATATCTCCAAATGTTGCCCGGGAGGGAAAGGTTAGGACAGCTGTTGTACTTGGTGATTCGATCATTAGGCATATAGATAGCTGGGTGGCTGGTGGACGTGAGGATCGCCTGGTGACTTGCCTGCCTGGTGCGAAGGTGGCGGACCTCACGCGTCACCTAGATAGGATTTTATATAGTGCTGGGGAGGAGACGGCTGTCTTGGTACATGTGGGTACTAATGACATAGGAAAATGTGGGAGAGAGGTTCTGGAAGCAAAATTTAGGCTCTTAGGTAGAAAGCTGAAATCCAGATCCTCCAGGGTAGCATTTTCTGAAATGCTACCTGTGCCACGCGCAGGGCCCAAGAGACAGGCAGAGCTCCAGAGTCTCAATGCGTGGATGAGACGATGGTGCAGGGAGGAGGGCTTTAGATTTGTTAGGAACTGGGCAACATTCTGGGGAAGGGGGAGCCTATTCCGAAAGGATGGGCTCCATCTTAACCAGAGTGGGACCAGGCTGCTGGCATCGGCGTTTAAGAAGGAGATAGAGCAGCTTTTAAACTAGAAATGGGGGGAAGGCCGACAGTCGCTCAAAAGAGCATGGTTCGGGATAAGGTATCTTTCAAAGATATCACCATAACAGGGAAGATAGAGTATCCTGATAGTGAGGTTGCAAAAGAGATTGTAGTAGATCGGGTATCTTTAAATAACAATAAAAATCAGACAAAAGATTGCCAATTAATACTGTCAAGTACTAAGCATGATGTACTTAGGAACAACAAACATAGTTTGAAATGTCTATATGCGAATGCCAGGAGCCTAAGAAATAAGATGGGGGAGTTGGAATATATTGCACTAAATGAAAAATTAGATATAATAGGCATCTCTGAGACCTGGTGGAAGGAGGATAACCAGTGGGACACTGTCATACCGGGGTACAAATTATATCGTAGTGATAGGGTGAATCGGATTGGTGGAGGGGTAGCATTGTATATTAACGAGAGCCTTGAATCAAATAGATTGAAAATTCTGCAGGAAACAAAACACTCCTTGGAATCACTGTGGATTGAAATTCCATGTGCAAAGGGGAAAAGGATAGTGATAGGAGTGTACTACCGTCCGCCTGGCCAGGACGAACAGACGGATGCGGAAATGTTAAAGGAAATCAGGGACGCAAACAAACTGGGCAACACAATAATAATGGGGGATTTCAATTACCCGCATATAGACTGGGTTAATGTAACATCTGTACACGCAAGGGACATAAGATTTCTTGATGAAATCAAGGACAGCTTCATGGAACAGCTAGTTCAGGAGCCGACAAGAGAAGGAAAAATACTAGACTTAGTCCTTAGTGGTGCTCATGATCTAGTGCAGGGGGTAACGATACGAGGGCCGCTTGATAACAGTGATCATAATATGATCGGTTTTGATATTGGCATTGAAGGAAGTGAAACTAGGAAATCAAGTACGCTAGCGTTTAACTATAGAAAAGGTGATTACGACAAAATGAGAAAAATGGTGAAAAAAAGACTGAAAGGAGCAGCTCGCAGAGTAAAAAACTTGCATCAGGCGTGGATGCTGTTTAAAAACACCATCCTGGAGGTTCAGGACAAATATATTCCACGTATTAGAAAAAAGGGAAAAAGACTAAACGTCAGCCGGCGTGGCTAAACAGTAAGATAAAGGAAATCATTAGAGCCAAAAAACAATCCTTCAGAAAGTGGAGAAGAGAACCAACTGAAAGTAACAGGATAGATCATAAGGAATGCCAAGCCAAATGCAAAGCGGAGATAAGGAGGGCAAAAAAGGACTTTGAGAAGAAATTAGCGTTGGAAGCAAAAATACATAGTACAAATTTTTTTAGATACATTAAAAGCAGGAAACCGGCCAAAGAGTCGGTTGGGCCGCTGGACGAAAATGGTGTTAAAGGGGCGATCAAGGAGGACAAAGCCGTAGCGGAGAAATTAAATGAATTCTTTGCTTCGGTCTTCACCGAGGAGGATTTGGGGGGGACACCGGTGCCGGAAAGAATATTTGAAGCGGGGGAGTCGGAGAAACTAAACAAATTCTCTGTAACCTTGGAGGATGTAATGGGTCAGTTCAGCAAGCTGAAGAGTAGTAAATCACCGGGACCTGATGGTATTCATCCCAGAGTATTAATAGAACTAAAAAATGAACTTGCGGAGCTACTGTTAGAAATATGCAATCTGTCCCTAAAATCGAGTGTAGTACCGGAAGACTGGAGGGTAGCCAATGTTACTCCAATTTTTAAGAAGGGTTCCAGAGGAGATCCGGGAAATTATAGACCGGTGAGTCTGACATCGGTGCCGGGCAAGATGGTGGAGGCTATTATTAAGAATAAAATTGCAGAGCATATACAAAAACATGGACTGATGAGACAAAGTCAGCACGGATTTAGTGAAGGGAAGTCTTGCCTCACCAATCTAATGCATTTTTTTGAGGGGGTAAGCAAACATGTGGACAATGGGGAGCCGGTTGATATTGTATATCTGGATTTTCAGAAGGCGTTTGACAAAGTGCCGCACGAAAGACTCCTGAAGAAATTGCAGAGTCATGGAATCGGAGGTAGGGTATTATTATGGATTAAGAACTGGTTGAAAGATAGGAAGCAGAGAGTAGGATTGCGTGGCCAGTATTCTCAGTGGAGGAGGGTAGTTAGTGGGGTCCCGCAGGGGTCTGTGCTGGGTCCGTTGCTTTTTAATGTATTTATAAATGACCTAGAGATGGGAATAACTAGTGAGGTAATTAAATTCGCCGATGACACAAAATTATTCAGGGTCGTCAAGTCGCAGGAGGAATGTGAACGATTACAGGAGGACCTTGTGAGACTGGGAGAATGGGCGTGCAAGTGGCAGATGAAGTTCAATGTTGACAAGTGCAAAGTGATGCATGTGGGTAAGAGGAACCCGAATTATAGCTACGTCTTGCAAGGTTCCGCGTTAGGAGTTACGGATCAAGAAAGGGATCTGGGTGTCGTCGTCGATGATACGCTGAAACCTTCTGCTCAGTGTGCTGCTGCGGCTAGGAAAGCGAATAGAATGTTGGGTGTTATTAGGAAGGGTATGGAGTCCAGGTGTGCGGATGTTATAATGCCGTTGTATCGCTCCATGGTGCGACCGCACCTGGAGTATTGTGTTCAGTACTGGTCTCCGTATCTCAAAAAAGATATAGTAGAATTGGAAAAGGTACAGCGAAGGGCGACGAAAATGATAGTGGGGATGGGACGACTTTCCTACGAAGAGAGGCTGAGAAGGCTAGGGCTTTTCAGCTTGGAGAAGAGACGGCTGAGGGGAGATATGATAGAAGTGTATAAAATAATGAGTGGAATGGATCGGGTGGATGTGAAGCGACTGTTCACGCTATCCAAAAATACTAGGACTAGAGTTGAAGCTACAGTGTGGTAAATTTAAAACGAATCGGAGAAAATTTTTCTTCACCCAACGTGTAATTAGACTCTGGAATTCGTTGCCGGAGAACGTGGTACGGGCGGTTAGCTTGACGGAGTTTAAAAAGGGGTTAGATAGATTCCTAAAGGACAAGTCCATAGACCGCTATTAAATGGACTTGGAAAAATTCCGCATTTTTAGGTATAACTTGTCTGGAATGTTTTTACGTTTGGGGAGCGTGCCAGGTGCCCTTGACCTGGATTGGCCACTGTCGGTGACAGGATGCTGGGCTAGATGGACCTTTGGTCTTTCCCAGTATGGCACTACTTATGTACTTATGTACTTATGTCAAAAATAAAAAATCTTGCCCGTTTTAACGGGCTTTACGGCTTGTTATAGAATAAAGCCTAAATTAGCATTTAGGTGCCAACATATAGGCAGTAACACTTACACCATGTGAAAGTCAGATGTAAATGTTAGCACTTAGACACACAACTTACACTTAGGCACCAGTCTTATAGGATATTGTATGATCTGCCCACGCCCCACCCATATGCATACCCCGCCCATATGCATGCCCCCTGTACAGTTATGCACTAAAGCACTAAAGGACCCTTTTACCAAGCTGCAGCAAAAGGGGGCCGGCGCTGGTGTCAGCACGTGTTTTACATGTGCGCCAAGGCCCCCTTTTACCACAGCTGGTAAAAGGGAAGTCTCGCCTTCCTGCAGGAAATGACCGCGCGGCAAGTAAAGCACTTGCCATGCAGCCATTTTTGGGGGGAGCCCTTACCGTCATCCATTGAGGTGGCGGTAAGGGCTCCCGCGTTAACCTTGCGATAAGGGTACACTCCAGTGCTACAAAAATAAATACATTTTTGTAGCGCCAGAAATGACAGCACGCTAGGGGTGGAAAGTACCGCTGGGCCGCTCGCTATACAGGAAGTGGCAGTAAGCCACATTGGGCTTACTGCCACTTAGTAAAAGGAGCCCTGCGCTAGTGTAGACATGTATATTGGACGAACGCAGGTCCATTTTTCAATGCACCTGCAAAAAAGGCCTCTTTTTTTTGAGCCAAAAATGGAAATACAGCAAAATAAAATTGTCATGTGTCCATTTTATGCCTGAGACCTCACCGTACCCATTGACCTATTAACCGGGCGGAAATGACCTACGCGAGTACTATGCTGATTACCAACTGGTTAGCACCATGCTTAGTGGATGTGTGTATAAAATGAAATTACCACCTGGGCCACGCGGTAGCCGGGTGGTAGTTCAAAACTGATGCATATAGGATGCACGCAGGTGCCTACGCGGCTTCGTAAAAGGGCCCCTAAATTATAGAATAGCAGTTTACCCCCATTTGGGTGCCTAACTTCCATCTGAGCACCTAAAGTTAGGCACCTAATTGGGCATCCAGGATAAGATATTTCAAGCCTGTTCTATAAAGAAAAGTAGGCACCTACTTTTCTTTATAGAACACTAACTCCAAGTGGCATAAAGCACACATTTATAGCACGATCACTTGCACCAGCCCCAAAGCTGGTTTAAATACCTGTACCTAGATGTTAGGCAGAGTACACAACTCATAGAATGCTAGAATTCACACATGTTCTTGCACATTCCGCCTATGCTCTGCGAAACGCCCACCGACAATGTATGCACCATTAAAATACTGTGCATACTTTCCCCCTAGTTAGTATTCTATAAAAGGTCACTTATGCATGTAAATGACTAGAATACCACCACTGTCTTCCACTGCCAGCTAAATCTAAGCTACTTAGAGAATGACCCCTTATTGACAGTCTTTATGGTGTATTTGTATGATGCTGTGTAGATCTGGTAGTGCAAATAATTAGTAGTAGTAGCTGCTGCCATGTTTGGTGCCATTAAAGCCCTATAAGAATATCTTGCTTAAAGACAACAATAAACATTGTAGACAGCTATTTGAATGCTTAGGCCCTCATGATCAAAAGCAAACTCCGGCGCTAGAGGCTGTTAACACCATACTAGCGCCGGAGTTTGCAGCCGACCCATGATCAGAGCCCTCGAGCACCTGAAACAACGCACTTGAGGGCTCTTAGCGCAAGTAGCATGGAAATGCATGCTAAACAGGGCTCTTAGCGAAATTAGCTTGCAAATGCATGCTAATCAGCGCTTAATGCATTCATCCCCAATGATCAGCGTCCAGTGCGCCAAAGATTGGGTCGCTGGCCGTGGCAAAATCAACGCCAGCTCCGAGCTGGCGTTAGACTTTGCGGATCATTGGGGAGGAATTGTGAGCCCTGTCCAGCATGCAGTTGCATGCTGGCAGGCCCCCGTTCCCCTCCAAAGCAAACACGAACAGGGGGCTGGAGGTCCGGTGGGTCTCCAGCCCCCCCCAAACCCCCAGAAAATGTCGTGGCTGCCAGCCAAACCAAACACTCTCCCACCCTCCCACCCAGTGACAGGGCTCCCTTACATGGTTTGTAGCCCCGCCCAGCGCATCCCAGGATGCAATAGGTGGGGCTGAGCGCCACCATTTTGCGGCGGCGTCGACTGGAAGAGGAGGGAGGCAGGCTGCATCCCTCCTCCAACGAAAGGTAGGGGGGCTGGGAGGGGGGTTGTCACCCACCACGGACCACCAGGGATTGAAAGAACGCTGGAGGGGGAGGAGTTGGGGTGGGCTGGAGGTCCACTGGACCTCCAGCACCCCCCCCCCCCGTCGCTGGGTGGGAGGGTGGGAGAGGGTTTGGTTTGGCCGGCGGCCACAACATTTTGGGGGGGGGGCTGGAGACCCTCCGGATCTCCAGCCCTCCTTGAAAATGGAAGGGGTGGGATTGTCGGGGGGACCGGAGGTCCACCGGACCTCCAGCCCCCCCCCCCCCCGTCGCTGGGTGGGAGGGTGGGAGAGCGTTTGGCCGGCAACGGCCACAACATTTTCTGGGGGTTTGGGGGGGGCTGGAGACCCACCGGACCTCCAGCCCCTGTTGTTCGGGCCTTGGGGCAGGCTGTTTGACAGGTTTGGGCTTTTGACAGCCCAGACCTGTCAAACAAGTGCGGGAGGATTGTGCTGAGCGCATGCTGGGCACAATTCTTCCGCACTTCTACATGATAATCAAAGATAATTGCGCAGCTTAGATTTGCATGCATTATCTTTGATCATCGATGCAGAAAAGCCCTGCGCTGTTCCAGCGCTATTTTTAGAGCGCTGTTCGGAACAGGGGGGGTCTTTGGATCATCTGGGCCTTAGTGAGTAGGCCTGACATTCTGATCAGGGGTGTCAAATGGGTTGGGGAAAGAGATTGAAGGTGCAAGGGGGGAAATGAGATACCAGAAGGATCAGATTAGGGGTGTGGGAGGAGGGATCAGATGGAGGATATTAACGTGTGTGTGTGGGGGGGGGGGGGGAGGGTAGCTCTATGCAGTGTTATCTATTTGTGAGTAGGGTCACACCACATTACTTGCAGTGTCAGATAGCACAGGTGCTCAGCACACCCACTGCATTTACCTCATGGGTTTTGTACTTACTGTATGCTCTTTTTTGCAACTAATGTGTGGTAAGTGCAAAAACTTACCAAATATTAGTAAAAGAGCCCCTTTATCTCTCATTGTCCCAGGTACCCACTTAAGGCCCTGTTTACTAAGGCACGCTAGCAGTTTTAGCACGCACTAAGATTTAGCATGTGCTAATGCTAGAGACACCCACTATGAGTGTCTCTAGCATTAGCGCATGCTAATTTTTAGCACATTGTAAAAACACTAGTGTGTCTACAGCACGGCTTAGTAAACAGGGCCTTTAGTTTGTAAGCTCTTCGTAGCCGGTACATATGGTTCTTGAACTGTAATTCATCTTGAATTTGGATTTGAAAAGACAAGTAATTAAAATCTCGTATCCAAAGCACCACCATACAGTACTGCATATGTATATGTGACACTATAAAATTGAAAGCATTATAGTATTAAGATTCCTCATTCCCATTCTAGCTACCCATTGCTAATGGACAATCTTCAGAAAAGGTTAGCTATGAAATAAGCAGGGAAAACTTGAAAAGCCACATATATCCTTAATGGTATTGTGACATGTCAAATGTAGTTTCACTTATTTATTGGTCTTCTCTACTGCCCATTCAAAAATATCTCACAGCAATGTACATAAAGGTGTAACATAAAATGCAATCACATTTTCAGGGATAGTTTAGCAGCTAGACCAGTGGACTGAGAGCCAGCTAATTTGGGGTTCAAATCATTCTCCTTCTGCTGATGCTTCTTGTGATTCTAGGCTAGTCATTTCACCCTCCATTACCTCAATTATAAACTGTAGATTATAAGCACTCCAGAGAAGGGACCAACCTACTGTATCTGAATATATAACTTGCCTAAGCTTGGATTTGTAAATCTGAGCAACTAAATCTAAAATCCTAAACCAAAGGCAAGCAACTATTTGACAATGTACCAGAGTAAACAGAGAAAATGATGGCACTTGAATACTGACTTCTAAGCTCTACAATCCCTTCCTTTCCCTCAGAGATACTCTGCACCTTTACCATGCTTTCTTAAATTCAGATACCATCCCCACTGTTCCATGCACCTACACCCTTTTCCTTAAAGAAATATTTCCTTAGATTATTCCTTGATCCGTCCTCATTCCAGAGCTCCCTTTCAATTGAAAGAGGCACACTTCCTGTACATTTATACCACCTCAATCATGTCTACCCTCTCTCACCCTTCTTTCAAGGTATGCATATTTAGATCTTTAAATGTCTCATTATGCTTTATGACAAAGACCACAGACTGTTTTAGCATCTGCCCTCTGGATGTACTCCATCATGTTTCTATTCTTATGAAGGTGTGCTCTCCAGAATTGTACATAGTTTTCCAAATGAGTTCTCACCAGAGAACTATACAAAGACATTATTACCTCCTTTTTCCTAATGACCATTCTTCTTCCTATGTACCCAAGCATCGTTCTGGCTTTTGTTGGCATCATCTGTTTGACTATTTTAAGATCATCATAGAGAACACCCACTGATTCTGTTATTTTTTTTATTTATTTATGGCATTTATACCCCACACTACCCTAAATAAACTGGATGAAGGACTGATGTCTATAGCACACCACTTATAATGCCCTTATGCTTAAAATGAACACCATTTACCACTACCCTTGGTTGCCCCCCCCCCCCCCCCCCACTCAACCAGTTTCTGACTTAGTCAGTTTATTTACAGCCCATGACAAGGACACTTAGAGGTGTATTTTCAAAGCATTTAGACTTACAAAGTTATGTAGATTGTTTATGAATCACCTGTGTGGAACCATTTCAAAGACTTTGCTGAAATCTACATCTAGTGCTCTCCCCCCCGACTCAATTCTCTAGTCACCCAATCAAAAAAATTGATCAGAATCATCTATCAGAACCACTTCTAGTAAAACCATGCTGCCTTGGATTCTGTAATGCATCAGATTCCAGAAACTAAATAACCATCTATTTTAGAAGAATGTCCATTCACCACAGAGGTCTGTCTAACTGGCCTGTAGTTCTCAGCCTCTTCCTCACTTTCACTTTTGTGGAGATGACCCATGTGCACCATCCCCATTCCTCCAGGGCTTGAACTTCTCTAAGTTCCTTCAGTACCCTCTGGTGTGTCCCATCTGACTCCACCACTTTATCTACACTAGTTTAGTTAGCTCCTCATGTGTCAGACTTGTGAGTTATTCTACCAAGTAGAGAGCTGCTGAGCCCGGTACTCGGACCAGGTTCTGCTTGGCAGCTGGACAACTCCGGGTTTCACCTGTGCTGACCGCCGTTCCCCATAGGTTGAGCCCCTAGGTGCGGGCAGCCTGCAGGACTTACGGGACGGAGCTGGAAGCGGGGTGATGAATGTATTGGCCAGGCAGGCAGCAGGTCAAGAGAGTAATCCAGGTTCAAGCGACGGTCAGTAGGCAGGCGGTAATTTTGGGATCAGCGCATACTACCCAAGTCTGGGAGCAAACAGTGGGTGTGCTCTCTGCTAATCATTTAGTGCAGCTACATTGCCACACACTAACCAATTAGCACATGGTAAGCGCATGAGCCGCACATGAGCCCTTACTGCCTGCAAAATAGGTGGCGGTAGGGGCTCACACACTAATGGTCAAGCATTGATGGGAAAATTAGCGCATGACCATTAGTACAGAAAATAGAAATATTGGCCATTTTACCCCTGTGGAAAAATGGCCTTAGCGTGCAGGCATGCTGCATGACCCACATAAGGAGGCGTTAAGGCCACTTTTTACTGCAGTTTGGTAAAAGGGCCCCTAAATGATGACGTCTAAAACTAAACATGTCGATATTCAAAAGCATTTATGTGACCCATCATGGTATTCAATGATGGTCTTTGAGGACCACAAACAGTCGCGTTTTCTCGATACCTCTAATGAATATGAATGAGATAGCTTGGCATTTATGTAACATAATAACATAGTAGATGACGGCAGAAAAAAGACCTGCACGGTCCATCCAGTCTGCCCAACAAGACAACTCATGCGTGCTACTTTTTGTGTATACCTTACTTTGATTTGTACCTGTGCTCTTCAGGGCACAGACTGTATAAGTGTGCCCAGCACTATCCCCGCCTCCCAACCACCGGCTCTGGCACAGACCGTATAAGTCTGCCCAGCACTATCCCCGCCTCCCAACCACCAGCCCCGCCTCCCACCACCGGCTCTGGCACAGACCGTATAAGTGTGCCCAGCACTATCCCCGCCTCCCAACCACCGGCTCTGGCACAGACTGTATAAGTCTGCCCAGCACTATCCCCGCCTCCAACCTCCAGCTCCGCCTCACACTACCGGCTCTGCTATCCAATCTCGGTTAAGCTCCTGAGGATCCATTCCTTCTGAACAAGATTCCTTTATGTTTATCCCACGTATGTTTGAATTCCGTTACCGTTTTCATCTCCACCACCTCCCGCGGGAGGGCATTCCAAGCATCCACCACTCTCCATGAAGAAATACTTCCTGACATTTTTCTTGAGTCTGCCCCCCTTCAGTCTCATTTCATGTCCTCTCTTTCTACCGCCTTCGTTGTTTCTGTTGTCTCTGTTATATGCAAATCTATCCTATGTATATTCACTAGAGATGGCTTAAAAAAAAATGGATCATTTACACTGGATCCCTTGTGATATCACCTTTCCAAGTTTCGGAAGTGTCTCAGGTCATTCCTTTGAGTCATTTGTTTGGGGAAACTGCAGGAGGAGGGGAGGAGGGAAAGGGAGAATAGTGGTGGCCAGCACTGAGCTGCACAGAATTTCTATCTCCTTTATGTTCCCTTCCTCAAGGAATCTGTAAACCTCGTGCTTTCTCTTGTTGTGTGTCCAAGGGCATAGGCTGACTGCTTAGGATGGTGATGCACCAGAAAATCTGCTGCTGCTCTATGATACCCAGTGGCATCTCTAGACAGAAAATTTTGGGGTGGCAGCAGTAAAGCAAGCTTGATATGGGAGGGGGGGGGGGGCAAGCCAGAGTGATATTTCTGCGTATCACACCCCCTTTCCCCTATTTTTCAATTAGCAATATGACACCAAGGCCTTCTACTACTACTACTTATCATTTCTATAGCGCTACTAGACGTACGCAGCGCTGTACACTTGAACATGAAGAGACAGTCCCTGCCCGACAGAGCTTATAATCTAATTAGGACAGACAAACATAAAGAAGCCCCCTCTCCAGCCAGTTTAACCACCCAGTAAAAACACAATTATAATTGATACCCTCCACCATTCAGCAAATTTTTCTCTGTGGGAGTGAAGTCAGGATTGGAGAGAATCTCAATATAAACCCTGCACCTCCATTTCTGCATCGCAACCACAATATTCCCCAACAATTGAGCTATCTCCCTTACAACACACTGTATAAAACATCTTCAAACTGTGATTATCACCTCAGAAACAGCACATGCTCCTTCATTTGTTTAAAACAGACAGGTTGTTTTTATTTGTGTGGTGACTCTACAGGATGTGAAGACCGCTAGTCCTGAGCCTTTTTATTTTGGGTGACAAGGGCTGCCTTTGGTGGCTCTTGTCCCAGATCCTGCTTTCAGAAAAGGCCACTTTCCAAAATAACACAAGACCCTGCATAAAGACACTCAAAATCCAAATAAGAAACTTATCACACCAAAACAGCTCTAACCCACTTATGGAAAGACACTGCTATAAATATTACACTTGGCTCTAGAGCACCAATATACTTACTACTGGAAAATTAGAACAAACTGGACTGTAACTACAGATACTACATGCTAGTAGAATCCTTCACCTCAGTCACACATGCAGAACATGGACAGACACCCTCACCTGATACAAGTAGGAGAACACAAAACAACCAGACAGACAAAAACTGAAATGGCATCACCCAGGAAAACCATTCTCTATAAGCAGTGAAAATACTGGTAAAAAAGAAACAGAAATGCATTTTCTCCTATACTCTGCTAAATACAAAAACAGAAAACTACTACTACTACTACTACTACTATTTAGCATTTCTATAGCGCTACAAGGCATACGCAGCGCTGCACAAACATAGAAGAAAGACAGTCCCTGCTCAAAGAGCTTACAATCAGACATACATTTCCCAAAGTGGACACATTTCAATCCTTAAAAAGTATTAAATAACTACAAATGTCTTATTTTCTACCTTTGTTGTCTAAGCATTTCATTTTACAAATTGTACTGGTCCTAGTCTCTCCTGCAAGGCAGCACAGGGAGTGCCAAACTGGAGGTGGGACTTCTCTACAACATCCCCGTAGGTCTCCTCCATGTACCTCTCTGTGTCCCTCAGCTCCTTCAAGTCTGCTACTCTAGCTTCAGGAGAATGTACCTGTTCTATGAGATCTAGAAGCTCTTTGTATCGGGCACACACATATAACCGCTCACCAACTGGGAGATAATCATACATGTGACACTCAATGCAAAAGACTGGATAGCACTCCTTTCACTGCTGGACTGCTGTCTCCATCTTACTATTTTTGAATTTTCAATAATTTATAACTTGCTAAGGTATTAAGGATACTAGTCTAATATTTTAAAAAGTCTTATATGGTATACTAGCCGTTAAGCCCGTTAAAACGGGCGAGATTTCCAGCTACCCTTCTCCATACCAGGCCCCCCGCACTGACCTGACAGCGCCTCTCACCTCCGTGTGAAAGCACTGCAGGCAGCAGCAGATCGCTCTGCTGCTGCCTGCAGCGCTTCCACACGGAGGTGAGAGGCGCTGTCAGGTCAGTGCAGGGGGCCCGATAAGGAGCGGGGGCGGGGATGGGGGGAGGGTGGAGGTTGGTTCGCGCGATGTTTGTTTCCAGGCTTCAGCGGCAGCGTCCGACAGTCCGACTCAGTTTCCCTCTCTGTTCCGCCCTCTGACGTTATCACGTCTTGACGTGAGGGCGGGACAGAGAGGGAAGTCTCTACTGCGCATTTGCAGGTGAGTCGGTCACTTGCCATTTATATGTTTGATTGTGTGATTTATTTAGTGTTTTCTTCTTAGAAACTAATGAAATGTAATTAAAACTCTGTAAGAGCATGCCTCCCTTGTTATCCTAATTGAATAACTGACTATAAATGAAGAGTTGTGCTAGGGGTGGGTGGCTTTTTCCATTTCTTCTCTCTCCTCTTGTTTTCCTCCCTTCTGTACCTACATCTATCTGACACTGATCTTTATGTTTCTTTTTCTCCTTTTCTTTATATCCACTCCTTTTTGTTTGTTACATTTGTACCCCATGCTTTCCCACTCAAGGCTGGCTCAATGTGGCTTACATGGGGTAATGGAGGGTTAAGTGACTTGCCCAGAGTCACAAGGAGCTGCCTGTGCCTGAAGTGGGAATTGAACTCACTTCCTCAGGACCAAAGTCCACCACCCTAACCACTAGGCCACGCCTTCTTCCTTTCTTGCCCACTCTAGTCCGACTCCTTAGTCTCATTCTTTTCACCCCTTATCTACCTACAGCTTTTCCTATCTTTCTCTCATCCACTCTGCAGGACTCCCATTTCTCTCTCTGTTTCTCTCCTTTCCCAGTTTCCTATTTCCCCTATTTTACCCACTCTCTAGCCCCCTATTTCCATCCTCTGTACTCACCCTCCCTGCCTTCATCTACCCTCCACTGCCTCTTTTCCTCACCTGCCCCAGCTCCAAGCCTGTGTCTCCTTTCTTCCTTCCCTTACCTCCAAGCCATTCATCTCCTATTGCCTCTCTTTCATCTTTTTAATCTCATTTCCATCCTTTTTCAATCCCTTCAAAGACTCACCCCCTTCCTCTCTCATACCCCTCCATGGTACCCCATACCTTTTGAATATGTCTCATCCTCACTCCAGTCCTCCAGGTCATTCACACTATGTCTCAGCCTCTCCCTATGCTTCATCCCCTTTTTCTTACCCCCATTTCACATGCTCACTCATACTCCTAACCCATTTAACACCCCCCCCCATTCATACTTACCCCCTAAAAATCAGTCTCACCATTCTCTAACACACACCTCACTATCCCCTTCCCCTTCTAGTCACATCCTGCTTCTGTTGCTCTCCCCCCCCCATCACTACAATCAATGCCACTACCATCAGTCACATCCAGCTATTGCTCTGTTCCCTTCCATACCCCTCAAATCACATCCAGCTTCTGCCTTGTTCCCCTCTCTCTCCTAGTCCCATCCAGCTTCTGCTTTCCATCCTAGCCATATCCAGGCTCCAGCTTCTGCTGTGCTCCCTCCCCCCCCCCCACCTCCACCAGTCACATCCAGCTATTGCTCTGTTCCCTTCCGTACCCCTCAAATCACATCCAGCTTCTGCCTTGTTCCCCTCTCTCTCCTAGTCCCATCCAGCTTCTGCTTTCCATCCTAGCCATATCCAGGCTCCAGCTTCTGCTATGCTCCCTCCCCCCCCCACACCTCCACCAGTCACATCCAGCTACTGCTCTGCTCCCCTTCCTCCCATATCCCCTAGTCCCATCCAGTTTCTGCCCTGTTCCCCTCATCTCATAATACCATCTAACTTTTACCTTGCCAGGGGCCCATCCAATCTAAGCTGCTGCAATCAAGTTTGTATGAGCAACCATTGAACCAGATCATAAGGCAGCTCCTTCTCATCAGGGCCAGATTGCAGAATTTCAATGCTGCTGTTCAACTCTGTGTTTATGGAGCCCTGTGCAGTTCAAGCATCATCTGTTTCATCTGCTTAACCCAGACATCAGCCTGATTATAAGTGTAATGTAATAACTGACCCCAGATGGATAGCAGTCCTTTCCTTATGTTAACTCTGTCTCTGTCCTACAGTGTTTGCAATACTTTTTATGATTTGGGGCTTTTTTTTTTTCCCCTCAAGGAGGCAGATGCTGCATTTATATACCACAACTTTTGCTTCTTTTCCCAACTCCACCTTGCCCATCTCCCTGAAGTTCATAATCCAAGCTGAGCTGTCCACAACAAAGCCCTTCTTCCCTTGTGGCAGGACAAATGCTTACCTCCTTCTTGCCAATCACTGTCATACTCTGCTTCACATCCTGATCTGTATGTGGACAGAGCTGAGGTGGCTTGGAGCTGGCGTGATTTTGACAACTAAGGGCACAGAGAGCTCATTATCTCCCTTTTATTTAAATAAATAAGGTGCTTAATGTGTTCCCGAATTACAGGGCAGCAGCACATTTTCTGGTGCTGCCACTAAACCTAAAGCAGTCAGCCTATGCCCTTGGCCACACGCAAGAGAAAGCGGGAGAGTTTTAGAGAGTCCCTGGGGAAGGGAGTGAAAGGCGATAGCAACACTGGTCTCCTCCCCACCCCGCAGCCTCCGAAACAAGTGAGTCATTGGCTGCCTCTAGACCCAGCTGTGCTCTGTTTAGTATTCCCCGTGTGCTTCTGCTTCTCCATCAGGCAATGCTCCGGCGTGCCTGGCTTCTCTGCTCTCTGACATAGCACAAAACAGACCCCATAGATCGGAGGGTGGCAGGCAGTACAGGTGCTCCTACGAGCCCGCAGGCAGAGCTATTGGGAAGCTGTGGAGGGTGGGGGAGATCGGTTCCGAATGAGGGGAAGGTGCAGCCGCTCTACCCAAGGTCATGCCCGAATCGCTGGAACTAGGAAATGAGCAGCAGAGAGAGAAGCCCGGATTCTTCACGTTTTGAAAAACTCAAGTTTGGGGAGATCAGCTTTTACTCTTTGCTGGTATTTGATATACACGTTCCTGCCACCCCACGATGCAGCCAAGGCAGCGCTGCCTCCAGATCTGCAGTATTTTATAATAATTTCAGATTTTTGGAGGGGTGTGTGAAATCCTGATGTGGGAAAAAAAAACATTAGATTGGAAAAGACAGCCTTTATAATTTTTTTTTTAAAGGAAAGCAACGCTATGACTGAAGCTTTTCCAGCCAGAGGGATAATAAAACCTTCCTTCTCTGCCCCTCTTCCTCCCCCCTCCGGCTGCCGTCCGGCTGCCTTTCTCCCCTCCGTCACCTCACTGCAGCACTGACAGCCGCGAGGATGTTAGTGCTGGATGAATGGCACACATGGAGGCAGCAGACGGAGGCTTTCTCCGGTCCCAACCCCCTGCCCTGGGCATCTGAGGGGGCAGCAAAACTTCTCGCCCACTGCCTGGCCACCGTCTAGGAGACGACATGCAAACACTGATTGCCATCGATCAGCTGGAAACCCAACTGAATACTTCCAAACTAAAGAGAGAAAATTAAAGCAGCTGAAGACAGAGAGGAGAGGAAAAGGTAAGACGCTGGGGATATTTTTTTTTTCACATTCTCTTTTATTCCCACGTATTTGGTGAATGGCAGGTGGCAGTAAGTCTGCAGATGGAAAATAGGATAGGGTGACCAGCACAGCCGTAAATGGAGTTGGAAGGTAGATCCATAGAATAATCTAACGCGGTTCGTTTTCCTGTGCTTGTGTTGAGGGTTTTACAGCAGCTGAAATCATTGAGAAGCTCGGACAGCACTTTAAAAGAGGTGCAGACATCATGCCTGTTGTGTCTCTGTGCCTGAGGGTCAGCTTGGTATGTATATGTGCC
Organism: Microcaecilia unicolor; assembly: GCF_901765095.1. Taxonomy (NCBI): domain Eukaryota; kingdom Metazoa; phylum Chordata; class Amphibia; order Gymnophiona; family Siphonopidae; genus Microcaecilia; species Microcaecilia unicolor. Next base: position 71,798,611 of record NC_044037.1, read on the forward strand.
GAATAATGGAGCCCGTTAGGATGTGTTGATTTTGGAGTCCGTATATTTCAACAGGGTGCTGAAGTGAAATTTATTCAGGCGATGTATGTATGCCCTTGTCAACAGTAGGAAGCTAGCATTTGTATTCCTGTTCATACGTATTTGTTAATCGGACAGCTGTTTGTGTAATTGTGTCCTTAACTGCAGACAAAAGAGACTGATAGTGAGTTAAAAATCCAAAAACATTTTTTCAAAATAGATTCTGAGCCATTTGCTACATTTCTATCTCCCTCTTAACACACTTGCTAGCAGGTTCTTGAACATATAAAAACACTTGTTAAACATGCGTGAAGGTTTGGAGAAACGGACACATAACGTTTTTACATAAAACTGAACCGCCTAATATGCTGACACACAAGTTAAATGTGCATGTACAGAACACAGTCACACTGACATGTGAACATACATCACTGGTAAGCATATCTGTTCATTTACAAACATCTAGATAAAATATACCTGTCCATTTGCAAACATCTCAATAAAATGCTGGCACATAATTGTGCAGTCTCTCACACACCCATAGCAACTATGAATAAATGGTGTATGTAGGATATTAGCATACAAACAGTGTCACTTTAACAGTTTATTTTTAATGTATGTACACAGCAAATTCAACACACACATAATATGCATAACATTTATACAAAATACCTGAGCGAAACATAATATAGAAACTCTAGCTCCTAGAGAAACATACAATTAAAAAAAAAGTGTGTACATAGTACACACCCATGCAAATACTCTACCTATATTAAACAACTTAACTCAATTACTAACAAATGAAAAGTGCTTTATTTTGACACTGAAGCATCTACACATCAAAATACATGGTCATATTATATATCTACAGTTCTATGACATGCATTCTTAACACATTAAAATATACATCAACATATAGACATATGTTCCTATTATGATTGCACAGAACCATACAGACATGCTAAGAAACATACCACTCATTTAAAAGAACAGAACATTGACACACAAATTCACACTATCATAATCCAACACAAAATGTATTAAAACCCCACCAGCAGACACCAATCATATCGCAAACAGAATTCCTTAATAAATGAACATGATTGTGGATAGTCCTCACCAAGTCTCATATTTAATCATTTACAGTTCACACAGAATCACATGCACACACATACACGTGTGGTCCTAGTGCTTTCATATACCAAAGTTCATCAAATACCAAAACTTTCATAGCTGCTCATCACTGACATATAATCACACATTTTTGAGGGGATTTGATAAAGGATGCTCATATTTGCATGCCCAAATTTGGCTGTGATCCTGAGATGCACACACAACTAACTTGGATAATGAGCTAATTGACATCAATAATTGGGTGCTAACAATTATTGATATTAATTGAATTAGCGCTCAATTTGCTATTCATTATTTTATAACACTGCATACCAAAATCCCATGGCAAGCAACCCGAAAAGGGGCATGGACATGGGAGGGGCATGGGAGGAAGCCCAGGCCAGATATATTCAATGTTTTAAAAAAGGAGGAAGGAAAGTCAAATAACAGCTATCATGGTTAAAAAGTAGGTGAAGGATGCTATTAGAGCTAAAAGAAAATTCTTCAGAAAATGGAAGAAGGATCTGTCTGAAAATAATAGGAAACAGCATAAGGAATGGCAAGTTAAAAACAAAGCGCTTATGAGGAAGGCAAAGAAAGACTTAAAAGAGGATTGTGTTGGAGGCAAAAACATGTGATAGTAAAATCTTTTTAAAGTATATTAAAAGCAAGAAACCGGCAAAAGAATCAATTGGACTGCTAGATGACAGAGGGGTAAAAGGGGCACTCAGGGAAGACAAGGCCATAGTGGAGAGATTAAATGAATTCTTTGCTTCAGTCTTCACCATGAGAGATACCAATGCCAGAAAAGATATTCAGTGCTGACAAGTGAGAGAAACTGAATCAAATATCTGAAAACCTGGAAGATGTAATGGGACAATTTGACAAACTGAAGAGTAGCAAATTGCCTGTACCGGATGGTATACATCCCAGAGTACTGATAAAATGTAATGCTTTGTAAAAAGGGTTCCAAAGGTGAGCCAGGAAATTATAGACCGTGAGCCTGACGTCGGTGCTGGGCAAAATGGTAGAGACTATTATAAAGAATAAAATTACACAGCATATACATAAGCATGGATTAATGAGTCAAAGCCAAAATGGATTTAGTCAAGGGAAATCTTGCCTCATCAATCTACTACATTCCTTTGAAGGGGTGAATAAGCATGGGGATAAAGGTGAGCCAGTCAATATTGTGTATCTGGATTTTCAAAAGACATTTGACAGAGTACCTCAGCAAAGACTCCTGAGGAAATTACAGAGCCATGGGATGGAGGCAGTGTTTTATTGTGGATTAAAAACTGGTTAAAAGAGAGAAAAATGGAGAGTAGGGCTAAATGGTCAGTATTCTCACTGGAGTAGGGTAGATAGTGGAGTTCCTCAGAGGTCTGTGCTGGGACTGCTGCTTTTTAACATATTTATAAATGATCTAGAGATGGGCATAACTAGTGAGGTAATTAAATTTGCTGATGACACAAAATTATTCAAAGTTGCTAAATCACAAGAGTAGTTTGAAAAATTGCAAGAGGACCTTATAAGATTGGGAGACAGGGCATCTAAATGGCAGATGACATTTAATGTGAGCAAGTGCAAAGTGATGCATATGGGAAAGAGGAACCCAAAATATAGATACATGATTCAAGGTTCCACATTAAGAGTCATTGACCAGGAAAAGGATCTAGGTGTCATCGTTGATGATACTTTGAAATCCTCTTCTCAGTTTGCAGTGGCGGCTAAGAAAGCAAATAGAATGTTATGTATTATTAGGACAGGAATGGAAAGCAAAAATGAGAATGTTATAATACCTTTGTATTACCCCATGGTGCAACTGCACCTCGAATACTGTGTGCAATTTGGTCACTGCATCTCAAAAAAGATGTGGAGGGGCATAATCGAAAGGAACACCCACGTTTTGCTGAGGACGTACTCGCAAAACGTCCGGTGGAGGGGCGGGGAAACCCGTATTATCAAAACAAGATGGATGTCCATCTTTCATTTTGATAATACGGTCGGGGATGCCCAAATCTTGAAATTTAGGTCATTTCTGATTTTCAGCGATAATGGAAACTAAGGACGCTCATCTCACAAATGACCAAATGCAAGCCCTTTGGTCATGGGAGGAGCCAGCATTCGTAGTGCACTGGTCCTTCTGACATGCCAGGACACCAACTGAGCAACTTAGGGGGCACTGCAGTGGACTTCAGAAATTGCTCCCAGGAACATAGCACCCTTACCTTGTGTGCTGAGCCCCCCAACCATCCCCCAAATCCACTATCCACCACTGTACACCACTACCATAGTCCTTAAGGGTGAAGAGGGCACCTAGATGTGGGTACAATGGGTTTGTGGTGGGTTTTGGAGGGCTCACATTTACCACCACAAGTATAACAGGTAGGGAGGGGGATGGGCCTGGGCCCGCCTGCCTGAAGTGCCCTACATCCACTAAAACTGCTCTAGGGACCTGCATACTGCTGTGGTGGACCTGAGTATGACATTTGAGGCTGGCATAGAGGCTGGCACAAAATATTTTTAAAGATGTTTTTAGAGGGTGGGAAGGGGTTAGTGACCACTGGGGGAGTAAGGGGAGGTAATCCCCGATTCTCTCCGGTAGTCATCTGGTCAGTTCGGGCACCTTTTTGTGGCTTGGTCGTAAGAAAAACATGACCAGGTAAAGTTGTCCAATTGCTCGTTAGGGACGCCCTTTTTTTCCATTATGGGTCGAGGACGCCCATGTGTTAGGCACACCCAAGTCCCACCTTCGCTACGCCTCCGACACGCCCCCATGAACTTTGGTCATCCCCGCGACAGAAAGCAGTTAGGGATGCCCAAAATTGGCTTTTGATTATGCCGATTTGGGTGACCCTGTGAGAAGGACGCCCATCTTCCGATTTATGTCAAAAGATGGGCGTCATTCTCTTTTGAAAATAAGCCTGATAGTGGAATTAGAACAGGTACCAAGAAGGGCAACAAAAATGATAAAGGAGATGGGATGACTTCCCTATGAGGAAAGGTTAAAGCGACTAGGGCTCCTTAGCTTGGAGAAGAGACAGCTGAGGAGAGATATGATAGAGGTTTATAAAATGAACTTTTTCCAAAAAATACTAGGACTAGGGGGCACGCAAAGAAGCTATTAAGTAGTAAATTTGAAACAAATTGGAGAAATATTTCTTCACCTAATGTATAATTAAAGTCTGGAGTTTATTGCCAGAGAATGTAGTAAAAGCAGTTAGCTTAGCAGGATTTAAAAACCTTTAAAAAAAAGGTTTGTCCATAAGACATTATTAAGATGGACTTGGGGAAAATCCACTGCTTATTTTTAGGATCAGCAGCATAAAATTTATTTTACTCTTTTGAGATCTAGCCAAGTACTTGTGACCTGGATTGGCCACTGTTGGAAACAGGATGCTGGGCTTGATGGACCTTCGGTCTGCCCCAGTATGGCAATGCTTATGTTCTTATGATGTTCCATAAATTTGTGTGCAGTGTTATAGAATATCACAGAATCACGCCCAAATTAGGCACCAGGGATTATACCTGGTATCAGCAGGCATAAGTCCTGGTGCCCAAATATGGGCATGGGAATCAGCTGTACACGCTGTTCTAGGGCACTCAAATGATTCAATCATTCATTGATACAGTCATTCAAATGATACTGTTAAGAATGTGTCACAATTTTGCAGTCACTGTGAATTCTCAAAGTGTTCACCCCTGCTTTAACACAGGCCTTCAGTTGCTTTGAGAAGCTCTCAATAGCCTTGTCAATTGGTCCCTGTGGCAGGCTGTCCTAGATCATCTGCAGCGCTTCATTGAGTTTGGCGATTGTTTGTGACTTTGGGTGAAGCTTGTGATAGGCCTTCAACATTGCTCCCCAGACAAAAGTCTATGTTACTGTGACATCATTAACAGTAAGCTGGTACCCTCTTTTCTTTTTTTCAAATAATGGTAGCTTGACAGTGCAAACATTTTTGAATGTGCAAAAATCATTAGGTGGTCATGCTTCAAAATCTGTAACTTTACCAACCATGTTTAAAGAAAATTCCATTGCACTTGGCACATAAATGTAGATAGTAGGAACAAATTAAGCTGCAAAACTTCACATTGACATTCCAAGCAGTTGCTGAGAAAACAGCAAAAAACTCTAGGGGGTTTCTTTTTTCGTCTCACCCTGTAGAATAGCACCTAAGTGCACTTAGATACCTAATTGCTGTTTCACCACCATTTTGGCACCGAACTGCTGGTTGAGCATCAAACGTTAGGTGCAAAATTGGTGCCTAACTTTTGGCACACTATATAGAATGAGGGGGTTAGGGGCACTGTGCCCTCTAAGCTGAGCAGGAGTCCCGCACTTATAGTCCTGCCAGTAGGGGGAGCTATTTCACCATCACATTTTCAATAGTGAGGGACAGGCAAGTTCTGCAGGACTCCAAGGAACCTGCCTGCCTTAGGGTCCCTTTTACTAAGCTGCATAGGCACCTACGTGCATCATACACGCATCAATTTTGAACTACTGAGTGGCCCGGGTGGTAATTTAATTTTTTATGTATGTCCACTAAGCAGCGCGTGACATTAACTGGGCGGTAATTGGCATTGTACATGCGTAGACCATTACCGCCCGGTTAACGTATTAGACCTTACCATTAGGTCAATGGGTGGCAGTAAAGTTTCAGACCCAAAATAGATGCGTGACAATTTTTATTTTGCCGCACATCCATTTTCGCAATTTTTATTTTGCCGCACGTCCATTTTCGTCCAAAATCAAAAGGTCTTTTTTGCAGGTGCGCTGAAAAATGGACCTGTGCGTGTCCAATACACGTGTCTACACCAACGCAGGACATTTTTTGGTGCACCTTAGTAAAAAGGACCTCTTAGTGATTGAAAACACAATATTGAAGCACTGCCCCCTACTGGCAGCAATGCAGTTGGCGGTCTCTTGCTCAGTTTAGAGGAAACAGTGGAGATAATTCTGTAAGAAGCCACCTAGATTTAGGCAGGACGTATTCATGTAAATGCCAGTATTCTAATCATTTACATTTTTAAATAAACATAAACGGTTTCTAGTTACACACTATTCTGTAAGTAAGGACGCCTACTTTTCTTTATAGATGAGGCTCCAAACAGGTTCATTCTTGATGCCTAAAATAAGCACACTTTTACAGAACAAACTTCTTACCTACTAGCATCAACACATAATAAACTTTGAGCAAAGCATATTGATCGGCTGTACTGACATACAGTATAAGGTGCTGATCTAGGGATTACTTCTGACTGACTTCTCATAAAATATAACTGACAGATGCTGTAGTGGGATTTTTGCCTTCTTTTGGACAAACACCAAAAAAAAAAATCACATCCAAAATTTGAAGAGGATTTAACTTGATGGATTAGTGTCTACTTGCAATCATACTATAATGCTGTGCTCCTAGGAAACTTTGATATCTTTTCAAGCTGCTGCAATAAAATGTCTTGTAGTACATGAATTTTTGAGACTATATACCCCCCACTACCTCCCACTTTTTATCACGCATGCTTACCCAAAGCACAGGACAAGAAGCTCCTCTCCCAAATACCTGGGTGTATATAGATAGATAGATAGATAGATAGATAGATAGATAGATAGATAGATAGATATTCATTCTGTATAATAAACTGATAATTCTATAAAGAGATGCCTAATTTGAGTCTATGTTATAGAATATAGGGCCCGATGTCCGATATTCAGACTGCGGGAGGTATCTGGGCTGACTCCCATAGCCAATGCTGAGCCCGGATATACAATGCTGGGCTATTTCCAGTGACCAGCAATGAATATTCAGTTTATCTTTAGCCACTAAGAACATAACCAGCTAAGTCAATATTCAGCACTGGCCAGCTATGTTCATAACGGCCAAAGATAGACCTCTATTGACGTGGCCAGATTTGGCCGCAAAACTTAGCTGGTGATGGGCTGAAAATTGGCGGATAAACGGTAATATCGCGCAATATAACCAGGTATCTGTTAAACACTAACCGGTGATATTCAGCAGTTGTTTCCCCATGTCTGTCTCAATAGCAGACTATGGGCTTTTCCTCCAGGAACTTGTCCAAACCTTTTTAAACCCAGATACATTAACCACTGTTACCACATCCTCTGGCAAAGAGTTCAAGAGCTTAACTATTCATTGAGTGAAAAAATATTTCCTCCTATTTGTTTTAAAAGTATATCCATGTAACTTCTTTGAGTGTCCCGTAGTCTTTGTGCTTTTGGAATGAGTAAAAATTCAATTACTTCTACTCATTCTATACTACTCAGGATTTTGTAGACCTCAATCATATCTTGCCTCATCCATCTTTTTCCCAAGCTGAAGAGCCCTAACCTCTTTAGCCTTTCCTCGTATGAGAGGAGTTCCATCCCCTTTATCATTGTGGTTACTCTTCTTTGAACCTTTTCAAATTCCTCTAAATCTTTTTTTGAGATACGGATACCAGAACTGAACGCAATACTCAAGGTGTGGTCACACTATGGAGCGATACAGAGGTATTATGGTATTTTTGGTCTTATTCACCATCCCTTTCCTAATAATTCCTAGCACCCACTGAAGTCTCTTCATATTCTATAAACTTAAATGTTATACGCTCCAAGTCATTCTCTATTTGAAAATATTTGAAAAAGTCTTTTACTCACTGATAAGTCCAACTTTGTAATTGCCTGCCAGATCATTTCAAGGGTTACCAACATTGTTGGTAGAACACCCCCACTCTGCAGGACTGGCAGCCCACCTGGAACTCCCATCGGGGCCTCTGTTAATTCTACATTGCTGCCTACCTGAACGCATAAGTTACTTCCAGTTGTCGCTTACCTGAAGGTGTAAGCTGAATTGATAGTCCAGGTTCACCGTCTACCCACAGGTGTAGACCAAGTAAGTAATCCAAAGAAGTCTCCAGCTGGTAAATGTTAGCTGTGAGAATCCTTAGTGAAAAGGCCCATCCACATCCCAAAGATCTCTGAACTCCCAAAAGAGATCAGTCTTTGTCTCCCTAGGCTCCTCTTCTGCCAGGTCCTCTTTGTGGATCCCCTCTCATCTCAGGGTGAGATTCCTCTAAATTCCAGGCCGCCCTTCCACCCTACCCTAAGTCCAAGGGGCTCCAATACTCCCTTTTCAGGCCTCTAAGGTCCCAGGGTCCATTTTCCCTTGCCTTAGAGCTCAAACACTCTATTCCAGGGAACTCCTTTTCCAGTGACAGGACCTATACCTTGTCACAATAACCTACATATATGTTCCACCCATGCTCTGCCACTGCAACCAACCTTCCTCCACCTCACCTGACAGAAAGGATGCTCCCCCGGGGGCTGGTCACCGCTCTGTCCTCCTCTCCCTTCCCCCCACAGCAGCCCCCCCCCCCCCCCAGTCCTGCTTTATAAAGGCCCTGTTGGTGTAGTTGTGACCCGAATTGCTCCTATCCCATTCGTCCGGTCTGAAAAAATAGACTGCCACGGGAAGTCATTGTCAGCATTTTTTCAGTGTGGTGGATGGGGGTAGGAGCACTGGTTAAGTGCCACTGCTGAGCCTGAACTGGCATTGGCGAATTGGGTATCCTGTGTCCCCTGAAGAAGTCCTCTGGTGAAACGGGTCCATCGGGTTTTGGATGCCATTCGTGATAACTACACGCAGTCAAGTGCAGTCAATTAAGTCAAGCTGAACCATTATTTTTATTTTTACATAGTTGGCAGTAGGATGCGCTTGTTACACAGCTACAATGTACAAAAAGAGACATTAACGATTTTGCACAACCTTTGTGGTTGGTTGGGGTTTTTTTGACCGATACACAGAAAAGACATGTGACTAGGACAGGCTAGTTGCTACAGGCTTGAAGTAGCAGGTCACTATTTTATGAGGTCTTTTCCCCCGTTTTTGTCTTTTTTTTTTTTTTTAAATTGTGTGATGTTTAGTCACACTTGAGGTTTTGCTTGCTTTTTGCAGTGTTACTGAGGTTGACTTTAAGCGAGCTTTTCCCCATTTTTTGGTGTGTATTACCTTGGTATATTTTAGTGTGCCAATACTGCCTTATGCCTGCTTCTTGGAGTGCTGGCACCAGGTCAGTAGTGGCAATTTTACCGCCTCTCCTGCTCCATAATGCATCAGCAAGTTCAGAACCTGTGTATTGCCACCCAGGTTAAGATTCCCTGTATTGGGCTGTCTGATTGGAAAGATTGTAACTCCTTATACCTCCGGGTTGAGAACCACTGTATTAACCTGTCTAAAGGTTGCAATAGCAAACCTCACATGAAATACACTCCTACCCCTAACCTCTCTGATTATTACACAATCTCCACATATAGTCCTTTACAGTACTGACCACTTGTGGAAATATTAATTATAATCTAGATTTATATTTGCTTTTTATCCAGAAGGAGATGGCAAAGAACCTTTTGGTATGGGCATGTTGGAAAGATATACAAGTAACCTCCTTTGGATAGGGGTTAATGGTCAGGTTGAGACTTTCAGGACTTTCTTGGTTTTTGACAATATCGCAAATGGAGCAAGGAAAGAATGATATTAATGAACTCTAGCACTGATAGAAAAAAATGTATTTTTTAAACTTAGAGAATGAAAGCAAACATGAAATAATCATTAGGTCAGATATCTCTCCCCTAAATGCAATCTGAGCTCAAGGGCTCTGTATCTGATTAGCAAAAGGTCTAACTGATTGTCTCTGTAGTGGCGTCCTCTAGATATTGTGAATTAGTCCTTGTGGTGATGATATGAAATTTCAGCTGCAGCTGGGTTCCCATTAACATGGTACAAAAGACTGATCAGGATTTAGATTTTACCAGCTAAACGTTCTATGTATATTTTGTTAAATTACATATGTTTATGGGAAAAATGTATACTACATAGGCCCTAAGGGGCCCTTTTGCTAAAGGGTTGCCACGCAGCAATGGGGTTGCTGCACGGCAACCCGGAACTACCGCCGGCCTAACACGTCCTCCGGCGGTAGTTTCGCCTCAAGCACGTGTCATTTCCAAAACTGTGAAAAATAACCCACCAGTAATCGGTGCCTGGGTTGCAGCGGGAGCCCTTACCGCCGCCTCAGTAATCTTACTACACATGGCCATTTTGGGGGGGGAGGGGGGGCGTTTGACCCACCACAGGAAAAAGGGCCCTGGCACATGGGAAAAATGGCCCCTGCCACCACCACAGGGCCCTTTTACTGCAGCTTGGTAAAAGGACCCCTGAGTGTTCTATTTTATATCCCACAGTCAAATATCAATGACCTGTACTTTAACACATGAAAAGCACACCAACAGGGCAATTCTATAAATTGACACTTGAGTGTAGGCCTCTCAATTCCATATGCTTAGTGCCAGTTCTGTAACAACCTCTTGGCACCAGTTTAACTTGGCATTTGCATGACCATGTTTAGGTGTGCCCTCTTACTCCACGTCAGTAACAGGTGTAAGTTGCTTCAAGTGAGGCATGTCATTTATAGTACTCTATAAATTACATGTATAACAGGGAGACAAGCCCATGGCCTACCCATGCTCCACCCACATGCATACCCCCTTCCAGTTAAGAGGTATGGCACTTAGGTGCTATCTTATACAAGTGACATCCACAGCAAAGAAAATGTTCCACGCAATGTGGAAACTCAAACGCATAAAACAATTCTTTCCGAGGGAAACATTTTGCAACCTGATACAACCAATGGTACCAAGCCAGGTGGACTACTGCAATGGAATCTACGTGGGATGCAAAGAACAAACACTAAAGAAACTTCAGACCACTCAAAACACGGCAGCTAGGCTTATCTTCGGAAAAATGTGACTTGAATGCGCAAAACCCCTCCACAAAAAACTACACTGGCTCCCAATCAAAGAACGCATTGCCTTCAAAATCTGCACTATGGTTCACAAAATTATCTACGGTGAAGCTCCGGGATATATGACAGACCTGATCAACCTACTAAGTAGAAACGCATCTGGATCAACACAAACATACCTAAATCTGCACTACCCAAGCTGCAAAGGACTCAAATACAAATCTACCTACGCATCCAATTTCTTCTACATAAGCACACAACTGTGGAACGCATTACCAAAAGCCTTGAAAACTATGTATGACCACCTAAACTTCCGGAAATCACTAAAAACTAACCTGTTTAAAAAGGCATACCCTACCAACCCAACATAAATACCGATTTCTACAACACACTAATACTAAAATACGTAAAGGACATAACACAACACTTCCATTGTATGCTTCCCTAATGTGGCTGTACCACATGAATTTTATCTTACCACAATCATCACTTTGTATTTGTTTACACTGGAGTCTGCAAACGCCGCTCCGGTACTATGTAAGCCACGTTGAGCCTACAAATAGGTGGGAAAATGTGGGATACAAATGTAATAAATAAATACTACCTAGTACACATAGGGCTCATTGTCAAAAGAAATTACTTTTCCAGAGCGGCATAAAGTGCTAGATGGATGTTTTTCACAGGAAAACGTCCAAGTCATGATTTTGAAAACTCAGATATGAGACAGTTTTCTCCGCAGTTCGGCTAAATTGTAAAGGGGCATGTTTTGGGTGGGATTTGAGTGGGCCCAGGACCTGGACATTTTTCAGGGAGAATAGATAAATAGAACTGTCTAGGGCACAAATTAAGACGTTTTTATCTGGATCTGTTTCAAGCACAGCTAAGTTAGATAAAGGTGCCCTTACTGACCAGCTGACCACTGGATGGATTAAGACATGACCCCCCCTTAATCTGCCAGTGGTCACTGAGCCCCCCTCCCACCCCCCAAAGATGTGACAGTGACAGTACATACCAGGCTCTGTGACAACTTCAGATATTGTGGCCATCCCTATTAGAGCAGCAAGCTGGTCCCAGGAGTAGTCTAGTGGTCAGTGCAGAAGACGCAGGTCCATATTCCACTAGTACACTTGTGATTAAAATTGTTAGTTTTCCAAAACCCACAAAATTCTAACTGTACCTATAGATAGGGCACACCTGCAGACCTGAGGGCTAGTTGTGTACAGTTTTTAGGTATTCCTGGGGGGCTCACAAGGTGGGATTTGTACCTGTGTCCCTTTATGTGAAGTCCACTGCATTGACCACTAGGCTGCTCCTCTGCTCTGCTGGGATGTCTGTGTGGTCAGTTTACTAGGAATGGTGCCACACAGCTATCCTTATGGCTTTTTTTGTGCTTTTTTTTTTCCTAGGATTTTTTTTAATGGTACGAAAGAAATATGCACTGAGTATAATAACATCTGGAAAATAGCAATTTTCAAAATAAAAGAAATAGACATTTTTCCAGTTCAAAAATTATTTTCAGGATGAGAATTTTAGACATTTTCAGCAATTTGAACTTGGATGTCATAGCAAAAAAGCCCCTCAGATGCCTGTCAATTAATAACACCTTTGAAGCACATAGGTGGTGCATATTTCTTGGCTCCAGCGTATAGAATTGTCCCTCAAACCATTTACCAAGTGTTTATAATATAGTGACATGTCTATATATAAAGTCATGCCAAGAAACATATTGAAATGGCAAGTATGATTCCACTATCTATTGTATTTTGGCCAATATACAGATAGTATCAGGCCAAAAATTCCATTAATTGGCTTGATAATATCCATATAGTGAAGGGTGGAAGGAGGACAAAGTGAGGATGTGGGCATGTCAAGCATCAGCCTGCGCATATTATAGAATACTATAAGATAGGTGTGTTGAATGGCGCATCTACACACGCCCACTTACCAGTGGCGTAGCCACGGGTGGGCCTGGGTGGACCTGGACCCACTCACTTTGGTTTCAGGCCCACCCAAAATTCTAGTGCCCTTGTTATGGTTGGGTGGGGGTCCCCAAGGCCTACCTTCTGCAGAGATCCTCCAGTGGAAAGAACAGCTCCCTTTCTTACTTGCTCTAACTTGCAGCATTGTTTATGTGCTGCTCTCGCACTGGCCTCCCCCTGCCGCACATGCTCAGTTTTCATGCATGGATGAAAACCGAGTATGTATGGGGGAGCAGGGCAGTGGCAGTGCATGCATAGTGCCACCAGCTGGAGCAAGAAGGAGAGGGCATTTTCTTGCCGCTAAAGGACCTCTGCAGCTCAGGTATTTAATGTTTGTTCTTGGTACCGGGGGGGGGGGGGGGGGGGGATTGTAGAGATTGCATGTGCCCACCCAGTTTGCCCAGTGGCCCATCCAGAATTTGAGGTCTAGCTATATATCTGCGTACACCTGTCATTGACCTGGCAAAAGCAGGCTCACCCATGAAAGATTTGTGCTAGTATTCTATAATTGCACTTCTTTAATGGCATCAAGACTTCCTGATGCCACTATAGAATTGAAGTTCCCCGCATTGCATCAGGGTGCCAAAAAGGAGGTGCCAGTTTACAGAATTGCCCATTATTAATAAACTAAAGGGGTCTTTTATTAAAGGGCCCTGCTACAGGTAACTATAGCTAATCTTTAGTAAAAGACCCCCTAAATGTATAAAAGCAGCAGTGGTGACTGCATAATTTTGCATATTCAGTGTCACTGACTGTACATATTGCAGAGCTGAATATGCAATATGTATTAAACACCAATGCAAAATTTAAATTAATCTGTTCGCTGCCACTACTGAAAATTGCCCCCTTAATAGATGTTGGCAGATAAGGACCATTGGCCCATGCATTCTGCCCAGTTGTTCTTGCATGTACTGCTTTAGCTAATGCCATCTTCCAGCTGTCAGCTGTATAAGCTTTACTGCCTGCAGGACATTGCTCCCTCACTTGAGGTGGCAAATATTGCCAGTTTAGTCTATAGCCTATGACAGGAAGCTTGCTACCTTTCCCTAATTGTGTATTTAAGAACTTATCAAAGCCTCGCTGCCATTTAAGGCTACTTGATCTTGTCTCCTTTTCATAAGGACTTGATGCAGCCGTACCACTGTTCTATTCAAATTGGCTTTCCCATCTCTCCTTTTTGTCTCTCTCATTCCAGATGATTAAGCATATAGGTTTCCATAACAAGTCTAGTATTAATTCTATTGTCCCTTCTTCCCCATTTCTTTTACTTACCATTCCTCCCAACTGCTCACCTTTGCCTTCTGTATCTGTCTCCAGCTGTGCTTAAACTCTAACATGTTTGATTTGCTACAACACCTGCTGGTAAGGTTATTCTAAAGATACACTGACTTCTCAGTACAGAAATATTTCCTTATAGCTCCTTGAGCGTTCATCTCTCCATCTTCATAACTTCGTGTTATGACCCTTTGTCCTTGAAGTTTTTCCTGTGGAAAATGCTTCCTTTTATTTTATTGAAGCGTACTAAAACATTTGAACGTTTCTCTCCTATTTCTCCCTTCATTGTTACTGTTAGTACATTTTGAGTTCTTTAAGCCTCTCTGCATAGGATATGTAATGCGGGCCCGCTACCATTTTGGTAGATCTCTCTAAACCTCTTCCATTATAATAATATTCTTATGAAGTGAACAATATTCTTCCAGAACTGAACACAGTAGTTGAGGTAGGATCTCAGTTATCTGTACCTGCTTTCCATATACACCTTAACATACAGTTAGCTATTATTGCCGCTTTCTTAGATAACGGAAAGGGAAAGAGGAAAGGACTTGATATATTGCCTTCTCTGGTTACAATCAATGTGATTTACATATTATATACAGGTGCATATTTTGTACCCAAGGTCTCTCTTCTTTGGCAGTGTCTAGTTTTTCTCCTAATTGATAACTAACTAATGGATTTCTGCAGCTTAGCAAGGTAACTCTATTAGGAGACATCTAGATTTAGGGGGTAAATACTTTTATGTGAACACATCTGCAAATAAATGAGCAGTTTCATGTCCTTTCTGCTATGCCTGTTATATGTGTGTGTGTGTGTGTGTGTGTGTGTGTGTGTGTGTGTGTATATATATATTGTTTGTTACTTAGGGCCCTGTTTATTAAGATGCACTACTGCTTTTAGTGTGTGCTAAATGCTAGAGACACCCATATATTCCCATGGGTGTCTCTATTATTATTATTATTATTTATTGCATTTGTATCCTACATTCCCCCACCTATTTGCAGGCTCAATATGGCTTACATAGATCTGTTAACATTGTCATATCATTGTCATATCAGGATATCAGATACAGTTAGTATTGTTAGCGTTAGCGTGTGCTAAAAACACTAGTACATCTATAGCATGACTTAGTAAACAGGGCCCTTATGAGCACATTAATTCATAATTTAACCGCGTTAAATTGATTTAGCATGCAGTGATTTTATTTATGTGGGTTTTTTGTTTTTGGTGGGTTATATTTCCAAAAGAGAATCTACAACTCTAATAAGGGCTTATCAATTCTGACTGCTTAATATCATCTGCAGCAATATGGTGAATGAAAATGAAGTAAAGAGTCTCCTTACTCTAAACTCCAACTCATTGTAAAAAAAAAATACAAGGAATGATGCAATTGGATTGACTTGTCATTATGAAAAATGCAAGGAACGGTATGATTGGGTTGACTTGTGGCACCAGTGCAGAACTAAGAGCAACGTGTAGAAAACTCAAGTCTCATAGGTAAAGCTCCTGAAAATGCCACTCTCCCTCAAACCACTCTGTTCAAGGAGCTCCCTGCTTCTGCAGCCCTGGTAGGCGGGTGACTTAGTGGCAGATGAAGTGCTAGATAAATGCAGCATGTAATAGAGACCAAAAATAGCCAAAACTAACAATCCAGCAGATGGAAGGGTTTTTGATTTCTCTTTTCAGTCCTCTTCAGATTTAAGATTCTTGTTCACAGCAGAGTGATCAGTTTGTCTTTTTCAATACCTTCATTTCCCCCACTAATGTAATGAGAAAATTTCTGTTACAGCTGGCTGAAAAGGCATTTTCAAAGTAATCTGACCTTTTGTGTTTCCAGAGAAATAGAACAAGAGAGAAAGAAAAGGTGGTAGAGAAGAAAAGCAACAGAAATAGTGTGCCAGGGCTCTCAGAGTACATCTATCTGCCATGCGTTGGCGTGAAGTGACATGGTTCATTCAGAATCTCCCACCCACTGTGGCCGCCAGGTTTCAAGAGCGCTCAAAGTTTGAGAAGGTTCAGAGTTAAAGTAATAATAATTACAGTAATAATACACTGTATTCTGAATGAACTTTGCATGCCACGCGGGAAAGGTTTTGCCTAGTAAAAAGCCAGCTCTGCTCTGGATTAGAGAAGGGAGGTTTTCATGTTTTGGGCAAGTTATGTGTCCATTGTTGGATAAGCAAGTCTCAAGCTGTGCATACAAACAATTGTGAACAGTTCAGAAATCTGGTGCCGTTGAATCAAGGTCAAATGTCAGTCATGTTATTCTGACAGATCATAGCCTTTTGAGTCAATTGGAAGGGCCCTTATTAACACCATGCAGGTATAATCCATGTTCTGTTGACTGTTAAGATTTGTAAACAGTCACAGTCAAGCAGTTGGTGTAGTGGAGCAGCAAGGTGAAGTAATCTGTTGATAATATTGATTAAACCCCTTTGTAGATGAGGTAGGTCTTCATTGGTGACTTTAAGGTAGATAATGCTATAGCAATGGTTCTCAACACCGTCCTCGACACACACCTAGCCAGTCAGATTTTTAGGATATCTGCAATGAATATGTATAAGATAGCTTTGCATACAATGGAGGTATTACATTCCAGTTTATCATATACATATTCATTGTGAGTATCCTGAAAACCTAACTGGCTAGGTGTATCCTGAGGACTGGGGTGAGAACCACTGTGCTATAGAATATTACTGTATTATGAGCTCAAGGGACCTGGGCATTAGTGTCTTCACTGGCTGAAAGACACAGTGAAGAGCACAGGCACAACAGATTGACTCAGAACGAGGTGGGGTCTCCGGAAGAAGCCTATGTGAAACAGGTCCCCATTGGGACCTCTACCTAGGACTTAAAAGAATCTCGCAGAACAAAGAAAATTGATGATCATTTGAAGTTCTTTTTATGCCATGCAACTTAAGCTAAGTAGCAATTTTTTACTCTATTTGGTTGCTGGTGGAAACTTATTGTGAATTAAAGTTTTAGAAATTTTTGTCTACTCAGCAACTGTAAATAGGAGGTTTTTACAGACCAATGATGACTTATTTGACCAATCACACAGGAAGCTATAAACTCCAAGTCGTGGATTGAGATCTTAATGAGGTCTTTTCCTCCTAATTTTTGAGAATTAGGCATTTTTGAGAAACAAGAGAATTTGCTCTGCATTTCCTACATATATACCATATTGTATGTTTATAAAGCCTAAGAGATAGCTAGACAACTGGAATTTTCCGTGATTATAGGAGCACCCAAAAAGAGAGATTCACTCCTGGGCTCCCTCTGAGACACTCCTGCAGGAAGTTAGAAAACAAGATATCTAAAGAGAGAGAGAAAGAGAGAGAGAGAGAGAGAGAAAGAGAGAGAGAGAGGGAGAGAGGAGAGAGAGAGAGAGAGAGAGAGAGAGAGAGAGAGCTGTGGACTGCTAGTTTTCTAAACCCAAGATGAGGCATAGATAGGCGTGTTCTGTGCTAATTGGTTAGCACAGCTACATGCTGAGCGCTGACCGATTAGCCCGTAGTTAACATGTGAGACCTTAACATCTACAAAATAAGTGGTGGTAGGAGTTTAAACACTAATGGCTACGTGCTAGTGGTAAAATTAGCACGTGGCCATTAACGTGGAAAAAATAGCCTGAACACACACCTGCGTAACTACTCACTAAGGCCACTTTTTATCACAGTTTGGTAAAAGGGCCCCCTAATGATCTGATAGAGGAAGGTATTTTATTCCATAACAGTATTGCAGAGTAGAAATACAGGAGAGTGAGCATGCTCGAGGCAAAAAAATGTAGCAGAAGGAAGAAGAAAATGGCCTCTCACATAGATTGGTAGCTTATCGAAAACATATTTTGGTGCCTTTCTGTGAAAAATCTTAAATGATAAAATCAACATTTTTAAAGCACTGCGTTTCTCAATTGGAAGCCAATTCAAAGAAGAAAAAATTGGTTTAATATGATTTTGCAATCTAGAATTAGTCAAAAGCCGAGCAGCTGCATTCTGAATATGCTGAAGTCTTTTTAAACTCTTAAGTGGCAGTCCAGTAAATAACGCATTACAATAATCAATTTGTAAAATCATAAAAGCATACCACAATGGAACAAAAAGTCTGAGAAAGTGAAATAAGAACGAATCCTACAATGTTGGCATAAGTAATAAAAAGATGAATTAACCTAGTGAGTCCAGCATCCAAAAGAACCTCCCCTGACCTGCCCATGCCCCTCCCATGGCCACGCCCCTTTTCAGATTCATGGCTAAAAATTTACACACTCACCTTTATAGAATACCAACTAGGAAAATGTGCACATAAATTCAAATTGTTGCCAGTTAGCGCCAGTAATTGATTGTTAGTGCCCAATTATTGGTGCTAATTGGCTCTTTATTCAATTAAATTGCATGCACAAATTGGGTTCATGCCCAGATTTGCATGAGCAGTTTTGAGCACCATATATAGAATTTGAGGATTAAGGCACAATCACATATACCAGCCCTATAGCTGGTGTAAGTGCCCATGCCAAGATGTTAGCCAGAATGCACATAAATTATAAATATTATAATTTGTGTGTATTTGCATGTTCCACCTGAACTTTGCCATGTGTATGCGGACCAGTAAAATATGCTCCATCAAAACATAGCGCATACTTTTCTTCTAGTCATTATTCTATAAGAGGACATTTACATACATAAGTGGCTACTTAAATGCTTAAATAACTAGAGTACCACTATTTATGTGCGTCCATGCTGTTAAAGGTAGGTGACTCCTTATAGAATTACCGCTCTTTGGTGACATTTCTATAAGGGTCCCATTTTACTAAGCTGTGTAAGCATCTACTTGCTCCCAACGCTTGCCAAAATGGAGTTACCGCACGGCTACCACATGGCCCTTGCGGTAATTTCATTTTTGTCGCACATCCGATACGCACAGACGAAAAAATTTCTGTTGCACGTATTGGACGTGCACCAAGTGGCATTTGACACACGTAGGTCATTACTGCCCGGTTATCGCGTGAGACTTTACCACTAGCAGTAAGGTCTCAGACCCAAAATGGACACGTGGCAATTTTCATTTTGCCGTACGTCCATTTTTGGCAAAAATTGAAAAAAAGGGTCTTTTTTTCAGGTGCACTGAAAAATGATTCTGCGCATTCCCAAAACCTGTGCCTACAGTACCACTGGCCATTTTTCAGCACATTTCAGAAAAAAAGAACCCCTAAGTGACTGCCACCTTTTAGGTAGTCTGATGCCATATAGTGAGCAGCTATTCTATAAAAGCATGTGTGTCAAGATACTATTATAGAATATTAGTGTAAGTGGCCATTGATGTGCTTAAAATTTATGCACCAGCTGTTACACCAACCAAAGAGCTGGCATAACTGCTGGCACATAAATGCAGTATTCTGTAAGTTACAAGTGTAACTGGGATTCCCACCCAGGTGTACATTGCACTTACATACGCAGTTATAGAATGGCATTTTAGATTAGATTATAATCCGCCCTTATCCAAGGTGGACTACAATAAAAACATCCATAAAATAATCAACAAACAAAAAAAGAGAAAAATCAAACATAACAGGTACAGCAACCCAAGTGTGGGTGGTGTGCATAGGTATGCATGTAAGTTATAGATTACTGTCATTTATATGCATTCCAACATACATCTAGGCGTGGGCATTTACCATCTATAAGGCTGATCGAAGCGGTCATGCCTAAATGTACATGCATTTTTGGCCATTTGAGCTTGTATTCTATAAATAAAATAGGTGTCAAGTTTTGTAAATAGAATAGCTTCAAAAAGATGCCTGCTTAAACGTTTATCTTAGGTGCCCTTTTGTATTACCCCTCAAGGGGTAATTTTCTACGGAGTAAGCCGTTTAGATATAGGCAGCAAACATACATGTAATATTCTAGTCAAATACACATGTAAATGATCTCTGTCTGGTTACACGCCAATAGGGGAAACTATTAAAATTACAGAACACATAGACAAATATGGTTTAATGGGACAGAGTCAGCATGGATTCAGTCAAGGGAACCCTCACCAATTTGCTTCATTTCTTTGAAGGCGTGAATAAACATGTGGATAAAGGTGCACCAGTTGATGTAGTATATCTAGATTTTCAGAAAGCTTTTGACAAAGTTCCTCATGAGAGACTCCTGAGAAAATTAAAAAGTCATGGGATAGGAGGCAATGTCCTTCTGTGAATTAGAAATTGGCTATTAGACAGAAAACAGAGGGTAAGGTTAAATGGCCATTTTTGTCAATGGAGGAGGGTGAATAGTGGAGTACTGCAGGGATCTGTACTTGGACCGGTGCTATTTAACATATTTATAAATGATCTGGAAATCAGAACGACAAGTGAGATGATTAAATTTGCACATGAAACAAAACTATTCAAAGTTGTTAAAACATGCGGACTGTGAAAAATTACAGGAAGACCTTAGGAAATTGGAAGACATAAGAACATAAGCGTTGCCGTAGTGGGACAGACCGAAGGTCCATCAAGCTCAGTTTCCTTTTTCCAACAGTGGCCAATCCAGGCCACAAGTACCTGGCAAGACTCCAGAACAGTAAAACAGATTTTATGCTGCTTATTCTAGAATAAGCAGTGGATTTTCCCAAGTCCATTTTATGAACTTTTCTTTTAGGAAATTATCCAACCATTTTTAAACCCTGCAAAGCTAAATACTTTAACCACATTCTCTGGCAACAAATTCCAGAGTTTAATTACTTGTCGAGTGAAGAAATATTTTCTCCAGTTTGTTTTAAATTTACTACTTAGTAGCTTTATTGCGTGCCCCCTAGTCCTAGTATTTTTGGAAAGAGTAAACAAGTGATTCATATCTACCCATTCCACCTCACTCAGTATTTTATAAACCTCTATTATATCTCCCCTAAGCCATCTCTTCAAGCTGAAGAGCCCTAGCCACTTTAGCCTTTTCTCATAAAGAAGTTGTCCCTTCCCCTTTATCATTTGACATTGTGTAAGTACTGTTGCCTACAGTTAGGAGCTCACATGTCGACTTATGCTGCATTCTATAGTGGCAATTTTGCATGCAATTGATGTCATAGAATTGGCACTTAGTGCCCATATTTTTCATGCCTAATTTTTGGCTGATTTTCTTGAATCTATCCCTCAGTGTCTAAGACAACAATATGAACACATTTATTTAAACAAGGTTCCAGCCAGCTCACCCACAACACTGCAATGGATTGCAATAAAAGCATAACAATTAATAAAACCAACAAACAGATACAACAACATTTAAAATAATGTGTGACCTCAAAAATAACACTTAAAATAATATATAATTCCAAATAATAATTTCAGCTCAAACCCCAGGGAACAAACACAAGTTGAAAGAAATATGTCTTCACCTCCTTTCTAAAGAGCAACAAATCAGCTTTAACTGCCCCAGGAAGAGAATTCCATAACACTGGGCTTGCAGTTGAAAAGGCATAATGAATTTTGGTTAGATGATAATGTCAATCCGATGATACGCTCAATTGACTGCTCTAAATAGACCTTAAGGGGTGAGCATATAGCAAGAAATGTTAGATCTAAAAATGAAAGGAGCAACACAATACAATGTCTTAAAAATCAGCAATACTTTAAATTTAATGTGTAGCACAACAGGTAGTTATCCTAATTTTTGTAAACTCGGAGTAATGCATTTGTTGTGATGGCCTAGGGTTAATAGGTTGTGCTCCTGCATTTTGCACCAACTGGATTGAGTCTTGTTGCAAATGTGTGGGCCTGATATTCAAACAGTTTAACTGGGCAGGAGAGGCTCCTGCCTAGTTAAATCGTGCTGAGTGGGTCAGGAGGGGATACTCAGCAGAACTTAACTGGGCAGTGCTGCTTAATATCCTCTCTGATGGCTGTGGTATTGTCAGGGCAATGCCGGAGCAGTCTAGACAGAGCCAGGGTGATCATCAGCAGTATTCAGTGCTTTACCCACATAGCTAACCAGATCCTTCAAATAACAGTCCTATCTTTACCCAGTTTGTTTTGTACCTATAACTTTTGGGTACTGCCGCTGACCCAGATATAGCCTGGTACTGAATATCCAGGTGTAAATTAGCCAGTGGCAGTCAGAATATTTAAAACGCTTACCGTCGTTGGCTCAATGTTGACCCAAGTATGATCATTGTCTTCCAAAGAAAACAGATTGAACAGTACCATGCACATTCCTATACTGATGAAGATCTGTAAACATTTCTTGACTTTCTTCATGCAGCTTTCCTCCTTTCAGCATAGGGGTTGTGTTTTGAATTTGTATTTTTTATTGTAATTTTCCTGGTATGTGTGGGATATAAATGTAATGTGATTGTTGCAACATTTTTGCTCCATGTGAACATGCCTGCCTTAATGGAACAGCTTATAAATATTGCCTTCAGAATTAACTAATATACAACCCTGCAAGTTGATTGCTGTCTTTTCTCACGTGGCGAGGCATCCCTTAGTAATTTTGGCATCGGCACGTGCTACCCACATGCTAACAACAACAAAAAAAGATTACATTTTTTAGCACCGGGGATGGAAAGCAGCCGTGTTCTTTGCTAATCAGAATGGGTGGTGGTAGAGGCTCACGCACTAATGGCCATGCACCAATGAGAAAATTAGAACACAGCCATTAATAGAAAAACTCTGAAATTCGGCCATTTTACCCATGTACTAAAAATGACCTTAGTGTGCAGGAATGACCCTCGTAAACATGTGTTGAGGCCACTTTTTATCGCAGTTTGGTAAAAGGGCCCCTTAATAATGAAATCAATAAAACATGCAGAAACGCTATTCACATAAATAATAAAACAGAATTCAAGGGGCCATAAAAAGTGCAGTCTGTGATGTATTCAGTATTACATTTGATTTTTCTAGCTTACATATATCTCTTTCCATGAGGTGTGGTGGAACATACTCAATGTCTAAGCAGTCATTCATAACTGTTTTGTTGATTTCATTATTATTTTACTATCATTTGTACTTTTATGTGGATAAGTTTGTATGTGAGTTATTTATTGGTTTGTTTTTAATTTGTTTTATTTATTTTGTTACATTTGTACCCTGCGCTTTCCCACTCATGACAGGCTCAATGTGGGGGCTATGGAGGGGTAAGTGACTTGCCTAGAGTCACAAGGAGTTGCCTGTGCCAGGAATCAAACTCAGTTCCTCAGTTCCCCACGACCAAAGTCCACCACCCTAACCACTAGGCCATTCCTCCACTCCACTGTCTTAAATTGACAGTTTGCCTCTGACATAGTCTGTCTAAGGTTAAATGTGGCCACGTTGGGCTTTGGTTTTAATAAAATTCTTATTCCTGCAATTGGCTGGTCTGCTCTGTTTGTTTGCTGCTAAGCTTAGCTCGAGTTATCTGCAGCAGGGTTCATAGGAATAAAATGGGTCCTGCTGCAGATAACTCGAACTAAGCTTTAGTAAAAGACCCCCTATGCATAATCAGATCTGCATATTCACTGTAGCACTTGTGTCAAACTAGAATCCTTGTTCAGAGTCAACTAACAGATGCTGGTGTATTGTCATTCTATGTTTTACAGTTTGCACTTACTTTATTCATTTATTATAATGTGTACTCTGCATATTTTAAACTCTTCTGCCTTGGCCTCCCTGGAAAAAGCAGAATATAAATGACAATTAATTAAAGTTTCATGCATACACTTACCCTCCTGTTTACTATGCCACATTAGCGACTGCCATGCGCTAATGCCAACACAGCCCATTCTCTTTCAATGGACTGTGTTGGCATTGCTGCGCGGCAGCCACTAACACAGCTTAGTAAACAGAGGAGTTAATTTTGTGGTTGGCATTATCTTGGGGCAGAGCTAGGGTGCGAGTCAGAGGTGGAGCTATGAGCGGTATTGTGGGCGGAGCTTGGGCACCCCCAAACAGTATTCCACTGCCCCTGAGTAGTCCCTATTGAACAGTGCAGCATGGTGATAATACAAGCTCTGTCTTGATTTTGCTCTCCCATAAGCACTCCTGTGATAGAGCAACTTACAGTACATCTTCATAAAGCTTCAACAGCTATGTCTTGATTCTTCTTATGAGTCTATTCCTGATAGAAGTCCATAAATCACACCCTCAGTTCACATTTCTAAATGAGCACAGTAACAACATTTTGATTAAATTGATTTACACAGTACGAAAAGCTATGGGGTACAAATAATGGATGCTCAGACACCATGCAACTTTTACCACTGGTGGTGCTCAGGACCCCAGCAGAAACATAATTACAAACAAAATTGCTGTTAGATAGAACATATTGAATTCAGCCAAAACCCGTGTCTATAATGCTCTGGTTTTCATCTCCTTCCCAGTTCCTCGCCCTCACGGAAAGGTAAACTGGAAGACTGTATGCCCACAAATGGAGCTGCAGGCAGCTGCTGATAGGTCCAGTGCACAAGGCACTGTGGGCCTTTTGAAGCAGAGTTGCTTGTTTTAATAATTACAGTATGGAGGATTGATTAATGAGCCATTTCTAACTGCACCCTTACTATACCAGCTAGGCACACAGCATAGAATGCTCTTGAAATGTAGTTGCCGATCTGCTTAGCCTGTTGAGTCGTGGGAAAGATGGAATAATGTTAAAAAGCAATCCAGCAGTGTCTCTTTCTCTCCCTAACCTGTATTTTTTTTTCCTTCTAAATTAATCAAAGGCTGGTCCCTGCAGTCATTCAATACTAAGATATATTAGTTAAGCAGCATTATTGATCTCATATGAAGCCAGTTTTTATATTGATGGATATATGTATGAATGCAGAAATGTTTGCAACCTCTTTGCCATGTCAGTAGTGATTAAGTATAGTGAAATTCTGAGTGGTGGGAGAGTATCTCCTGTAACTGAAGTGTGTCCAAGAATTATGCTAGCCAATCTGAAATAAATTCCATTTTCTGATCTCTGGCTGCTATGAAACTGGCTGCAGTAGCTACAGATATTAACCCAGCATTTATGTTTCATGTGTGCTTCTATATTCAGTTTTGAATGCACGTCCATTGGTTGAATGCATTCCATCAATCACTGAATTCAGGTTCTGTACTGTATTGTTGTGCGTATCGGAAGTGTTGTATCTTGTGTCAGACTGATTTCTAAGGTTCTCGTGAATACTACTGAGAAAATGGCAGCTATTATGTGCGTTTGTCTTATTTTTAAATGGCACTGATTATTTTGCTCTTGCTGCATGTTGCGCTGCACAGCTACACAGACAGCTAAAATTCATTTAACTTTATAAGCAAAGACAGACCAAGTCTGAAACTATAGAACACTGAGTTAAAATGCAAACTGTACAGCACAGATATGAACTATACACCAATAGGGTGCTCATGAAAAATTTGGGGGGTTAATTGGTTTCACATTATTTCTGAAACAAAACAAGTGAAAAAATTGACTCCCCCCTCTTCCTCCTCTGAAAAGAACCCCGTGCAGGTAACATGTAACATAGTAACATAGTAGATGACGGCAGAAAAAGACCTGCATGGTCCATCTAGTCTGCCCAAGATAAACTCATATGTGTATACCTTACCTTGAATTTGTACCTGTCTTTTTCAGGGCACAGACCGTATAAGTCTGTCCAGCAGTATTTCCCGCCTCCCAACCACCAGTCCCGCCTCCCATCACCGGCTCTGGTACAGACCGTATAAGTCTGCCCTCCCCTATCCTAGCCTCCCAACCACCAACCCCTCTTCCCCCCACCTGCTCCGCCACCCAATTTCAGCTAAGCTTCTGAGGATCCATTCCTTCTGCACAGGATCCCTTTATGCATATCCCACGCATGTTTGAATTCCGTTACCGTTTTCATCTCCACCACCTCCCGCGGGAGGGCATTCCAAGCGTACACCACCCTCTCTGTGAAAAAATACTTCCTGACATCTTTCCTGAGTCTGCCAGCCTTCAATCTCATTTCATGTCCTCTCGTTCTACCGCCTTCCCATCTCCGGAAAAGATTAGTTTGCGGATTAATACCTTTCAAATATTTGAACGCCTGTATCATATCACCCCTGTTCCTCCTTTCCTCCAGGGTATACATGTTCAGGTCAGCAAGTCTCTCTTCATACGTCTTGGAACGCAAATCCCATACCATCCTCGTAGCTTTTCTTTGCACCGCTTCCATTTTTTTAACATCCTTCGCAAGGTACGGCCTCCAAAACTGAACATAATACTCCAGGTGGGGCCTCACCATCGTCTTATACAGGGGCATTAAAACCTCCTTTCTTCTGCTTGTCACTCCTCTCTCTATACAGCCTAGCAATCTTCTAGCTACGGCCACCGCCTTGTCGCACTGTTTAATCGCCTTCAGGTCCTCAGATACTATCACCCCAAGATCCCTCTCCTCGTCCGTGCCTATCAGACTCTCCCCGCCTAACACATACGTCTCCCTTGGATTTCTACTCCCTAAGTGCATCACTTTGCATTTCTTCGCATTGAATTTTAATTGCCAAACGTTAGACCATTCTTCTAGCTTCTTCAGATCTTTTTTCATGTTTTCTACTCCCTCCGGGGTGTCCACTCTGTTGGAAATCTTGGTGGCATCCGCAAAAAGGCAAACTTTACCTTGTAACCCTTCGGCAATGTCACTCACAAATATATTGAACAGAATCGGCCCCAGCACCGATCCCTGAGGCACTCCACTACTCACCTTTCCCTCCTCCGAGCGAACTCCATTCACCACCACCCTCTGGCGTCTGCCCGTCAACCAGTTCCTAATCCAGTTTACCACTTCGGGTCCTATCTTCAGCCCGTCTAGTTTATTTAAGAGCCTCCTGTGGGGAACCGTGTCAAAAGCCTTGCTGAAATCTAAGTAGATTGTGTCCATAGCATGTCCTTGATTTAATTCTCCTGTCACCCAGTCAAAGAATTCAATGAGATTCGTTTGGCACGATTTCCCTTTGGTGAAACCATGTTGTTGCTAGGTCAATGGGTGGCATTAAGGGCTCAGGCTGTAAATAGATGTGTGCTGGTTTTCATTTTGCCGCATGTCCATTTCCCGGCCAACCCCCCCCCCCTTTTTTTTTCCAGATTCAGTGGAATGATAATACTTCAAGATACATGTTCACAAGTTTTTTTTCCCTCTCTCGTGTCCAACTTCAAACATTTGGAAACATTTGAATCCAATCACCCAAAAATTTAGGTCAATATAATTGAAAATGTAGTGATCCTTTTACTAAGGTGCACTAACAGATTTAGCATGTGCTAACAACACACCCTAAATGATAAGACGCCCATAGGAATATAATGGGTGTCTTATCATTTAGCACACACTAAATCCATTAACACACCTTAGTAAAAGGACCCTATAATTTCAACAAGGCCTTTTTATCTTGTAAAAAGATGAATGAAACTAAAAGTGTAGATCTGGGTTTAATTTCTTCATCTGATTATTCCAATAAAGCTGAAACATCCAAGCTGTCTGATGATACATCTAACAAAGACTGATCATTAGTTTTCTGTGCTTTTTTTCTGAATAATTGGCATACATTAAAGTCTTTGCTAAGGGGCTAATCCATTCTCTGGATATTTAAATCCTTATTTTAACAATCTGTACATCATATCTTTTGGAGAAATCAGCTTGGAATAAGGAACATTAAGTATCCTTAACTTCAGTAGTGTAGGGAGGAATATCTCCAAGGAGGGGGGAGGGCAAATAATTTTTTTTGTTGCATTAATTAACAGAATGCTCAAGTGGATGGGAGTTGGAGCAGTAGCTTGTAGCAGAGTGGCTATGAAATCAAGGGGGGGCAAATGCCCCTCTTGACTCCCCCCCCCCCCACACACTCTTGCGTAAATTCAAATTTCTTGCAGAGTTTTCTAAATTCTCAGTTTTCTGATGCAAAGTCAGTCTATCTCTAGCTGTTTGAGACTAACCAGCTTATTTCGAAAGAGATCGCCGGCCATCTTCCGACACAAATCGGGAGATGGCCGGCGATCTCCTGAATCCGGCCAAATCGGTATAATCGAAAGCTGATTTTGGCCGGCGCCAACTGCTTTCCGTCGCGGAGCCGGCCAAAGTTCAAGGGGGCGTGTCACAAGGGTACAGAAGGCAGGATGGGGGCGGGACAGGGGTGTGGTTACGAGATGGCCGGCTTCCCCTGATAATGGAAAAAAAGATGGCCGGATCTGACGAGCATTTCGCTGGCTCCACTTGGTCCATTTATTTTTATGACCAAGCCTCAAAAAAGTGCCCCAGTTGACCAGATGACCACCGGAGGGGATCGGGGATGACCTCCCCTTACTCCCCCAGTGGCCACCAACCCCCTCCCACCCAAAAAATATATATATTTAAAAAAAAATTTCCAGCCTCTATGCCAGCCTGAAATGTCATACCCAGCTCCCTGACAGCAGTATGCAGGTCCCTGGAGATTTTTGTGGGTGCAGTGCACTTCAGGCAGGTGGACCCAGGCCACTTGTGGTGGTAAATGGGAGCCTTCCAACCCCCCAAACCCCCTGTACCCACATGTAGGTGCCCCCCTTCACCCCTTAGGGCTATGGTAGTGGTGCAGAGTTGTGGGGAGTGGATTCTGGGGGGGATTTGGGGGGCTCAGCACCCAAGGTAAGGGAGCTATGCACCTGGGACCAATTTTTGAAGTCCACTGCAGTGCCCCTTAGGGTGCCCGGTTGGTGTCCTGGCATGTCAGAGGGGAACCAGTGCATTTCGCCGGGTTTGAGATGGCTGGGCCCGGTTTCCATTATGGCCGAAAACCGAAGCCGGCCATCTCTAAACCCGGCGATTTCAACATTTGACCTAAATGTTGAGATTTAGCCGGCCCCAACTGTATTAGCGAAAGAAAAGGTGGCCGGCCATCGTGTTCAAAAATACGGTTGGCTCCGCCCACTTGCGGAGCCGGCCATGGAGATGGCCAACGCCGTTCGATTATGCCCCTCCACATATCCTGAGTCTTGGCAACACCAGTCTCAAAGTGTGTTGTTTTATTGAAAAAAAAAGTTTCAAGTTGTTTCTTTAAATCTACACAGACAAAAGAAGCACACACACCTTATGCATTCTTCCAGGGCAGTCTAAATAGATTTCATAGATATCTCAGAAGGTGTTATTATTGGTTGTAGAACAAAAATACACAAATTAATTTCCTCCACAGGAATTTCTTCTCTCAAGGGTTGAAACTCTCCTTCCATAAGTGCTTCTGCTCCTGTATGAGAGTGCTGGCTTTCTTCTGAAAGTAACATTGGGCAACGCCCAAGGCAGACATCTTCTCCTTCATGAATAGTGAAAGAAACTGCTTCCCCTTCAAAGGTTCAGCGACAGAAAATCCACAAAAGGAGCCTGCCCAGAACCAGCAGATTCGGTGGAATCACAGAACCTCTAGGGATGAGTGAAATATCTCTCTCCTACTCAAGGTTCCTCCTAGCCTCGAGTAATGCAGATGCATCCAATTCAGTTGAAGGGCGTACATATACTGTTAGGGAGATCTGCCACATTGCATAGGCTTTTGGCTTCTTGGGGAGAAAGTCCCTTCAGCTTCTCCTTTCATTTATGCATGCTCCAAAACCATAAGAAACAAGAAAGCAAGATAAATTAAGAGGAAGTTCTGCAAACATACACTCTACGTGGTTGTCATCTTGGATCCCATGTTGCTTTTTCTTTGTATTATTCGTAGGTCATATGCTAATGCTCCCATTAGTACATAGTACCTGCAGAAAGTTAATGAGGGAACACTTAGTGCCTCCTAAGTACTCCTATGTTAACTCTGTGTTAGCCAGATAGAGCACGCTAATCATAATGCACCAGCTGGTTAATGTTTCCATGCCCATGCTCCACCATGCCATGTCCCCTCAGAGAAAATTCTTAAATACTATATAATATAGCAAAGAGAGGAAGTAAAGTACAAGCAAAACTTCAATCAAAGAAAAAAAGCGCCAAGGGCCTTAAAAAGAGGGACACAGTTCTTTTATTATCAACCTTAGGTAAAAACAGTTATTCATGAAAGACCCAACATGGGCCGTGTTTCGGTGCTGCCGCACCTACGTCAAGGGTCACAATGATGACGGGGAAGGTATTTTTAAGGCCCTTGGCGCTTTTTTTCTTTCATTAAATACTATATAAATCATATATTAGTACGTGGAAGCAGGAACAATACCACAAAATGCTTAAACATGTTTGTGTGGTTTTTATGCACTAACAATGAGTTAAGGGCTTAGGGGCCCTTTTACAGAGCAGTGGTAAGCCCAATGTGGGCTTACCGCTCACTCTTCCGGGACTACCACTGGCCCAATGTGGCCGCCGGCAGTAGTCCCTCTCTGAGCATGCACCATTTCTGGGGGAAACAGAAAACCCTTGGAAATGGCTTGCACAGCAATAACCCAGTGGTAATCAGGCATCACAGTGCGCTGCCCAGTTAACACAGGGTTAACACAGGAGCCTTATCGCCACCTCAGTGGGTGGCAGTAAGGGCTCCCTGCAGCATAGCCATGCGGTAAGAATTCTCTTACTGCATGGCCATGTGTGTCTGGGGTCTTTTTTACCTACTGCACTAAAAAAAAAAAAGCCCTGGTGCATGGGGAAAACAGCCCCTGCCACTAGTGCATGGCCCTTTTTCCCGCAGCTTGGTGAAAGGACCCTTAAGTATGTTTTTAGCTAAAATTCATATTAACTGAAGAGTTTAAAAATTGTTCCCTCAATATTTAGCCAGCAGCAGTAAGTGTTTTCTTAAACTCTTACCATTGGCAGCTAGATTAGCCCCAGATATTCAGTGCTGGGCCATGTGTGGGCACTGGCACTGAATATCTGCTGCTAATTTTATGCGATCTGGCTGCTGAACTTATGTGGATCCCAGACGATATTCAGCTGGGACCTGCATAAGACAGTTACGCAGGCCCCAACTGAATATTGGTCAAGACCTACACTGCTATTTTGTACCTAAAATGATCTCCCCCTCCCCCACCCAAATCCCTGTTCCAGCCTCTAAAACTTCCTCCTCCCTCTTACCAATTCTTCCAGCCCTTAGGAAGAAAAACCCCTCCCCTTTCCTCAGAACAAGCACCCGCAACCATCTCCAAGGTCTAGGTAGGCCCCCGTTAGGTCTAACTCTATCCCTGGTGGACCTAGTGGAGTCATTGGGAACAGGGGTTAAGTGCCCTCGCTCCTGCACATTGTGGCTCCCTATGTGAATTGGCTGTTGCGATGTTGTGGCTGCCATTTTCTGGCATTAATGGCCATTAGTGAATGGCCATTAAGAAAGATTAGTGTGTGAGCCCTTACTATAACCTATTTTGTAGGCGATAAGGGCTCACATGCTAATCAAATGCTAATCAGTTAGTGTGTTGGCATTGCCAAATGAGTAGAAATACCCATTCTTCACCCCAGACAATACCCCCTCTGTGAAAAAATAAAGAATATTTTGTAGCATGTGGTGTGTGCAAGCAGAGTGCAAAATTAGCATAGGACACCTCTGCGTCTCACTGGAAGTCCTTTCAAGCTGTGGTAAGCACGCACCCATGCTTACCACAGCTTAGTAAAAGGACCTCTTAGTCTGTTTCATAATTCAGTGGCTCTGGAGGTAACACTGACCAAAATTATTGAATTATCTGAATAAAAATGTAAATAGTATAGTGCAACAATATGTCAACACACTACCATATAGATTTATCAGATACAACAACTACCCACAAAGACTAAAGGGGATAGAATAACTGTCCTATGAGGAGAGACTAATGAAGTTGGGACTCTTCAGCTTGGAGATGGAGGGGAGATATGATAGAGGCCTATACAATCCTGGGTGGAGTGAAGCAGGTTTATATGAATTGAGTGTTTTCTCTTTCAAAAAGTACAAAGACTACGGGACATGCCATGAAGTAACAAAATACTACATTTCGAACAAATAGGAGAAAATATTCTTTTTCACTCAATGCATAATTAATATCTAGAATTCTTTGACAAAGTATGTGGTAAAAAACTGTTAGCAAAGTTGTGTTTAAAAATGGTTTGGCCAGGTTTTTGAAGGAAAACTTCATCAACTGTTATGAAGGTAGACCTTCAGAAAGCAGCATGGAATCTTGCTATTTTTGCGCTTCTGCTAAGTACTTGTGGCCTGAATTGGCCACTGTTGGAAAAAGGATACTGGGCTAGATGGACCTTTGATATGACCTAGTATAACAATTCTTACTGTATGTTGTTATGTAATACATTTAACATTTCATTTTCATTTCTTAAAAACTTAGGAGCCCTTTTACTACCCGGCGGAAAGGCTACCACCGGGTTTGCGTGTGGGTAATTGGCCCTACCACCAGGCTCACTCAAGAGCCCGGCGGTAGTTCTGGCTTCCAGCACACGGTATTCTGCTGCTAGGAATTTTTATTTTATTTTATAGCATTGGTTGGGGTAGACAGCAATTGGGCAGCACCGCGCCTAACCCGGTTACCCTGGATTAGACCAAAACCTTCACCACCTCCTATTTAGGAGGCGGTAAGGGCTTCCCCAGCAAATGGCCACGAGTTAATGTATTTTGCTAGTGCACGGCCATTTACAGGCCCGATAAAGAAAATGACCTTTTACCCATGGCAATGCCATGCGCTGATGCCACCACGAGCCACCTTTTACTGCTGTTTGATGAAAGGACTCCTTAGGTACTGCCAATCTGGCTAAAAATTAATCATAGAAGTTTAACAGCATAAAAAGTTTAAAACTCATCTCCTAACACAGAAGTCCTAACACATCTATAACCCTTAAAATGAAATACACAAAGTTACTCCAAACTGAACCAGAGCAGTAACAATACACCACCTTGTTTAAATTTTTAAATGACGATATTGTGTGGCGAAAAAAAAACCATGGTTTTCTTCTGCTTCCAGAACACCAACAGATTTTGGTCCAGGTGCTATTCATCTGGCAACTTAATCCAAACCTTCACTCTGTCACAGGAAAAAAAAAACCCCGGATCCCTCCATTTCACCAAGAACATGAAGACAGGGGAAGAATGGTTAAAAAATGATCTTGAGCCAAACATAGATGTTTACTAGGGGCACAATGCTGCCAACACTCAGTAATTTGATTTTGTTGAAATTCAGAGCTTTCAAAATCAAGAGTAGCGACTCAAAAAACCTTATTCACTCTTGAATTGGCAACCAATGGAAATTGACCAAAGCAGGACCCACAGTAACATATTCTGCACATTTAAAATCATTTAACGACTAGGAATTGGTTATGGCATTCTAGGTTAAAAGAA
The DNA here is from genome assembly GCF_901765095.1 of Microcaecilia unicolor. Lineage (NCBI taxonomy): Eukaryota > Metazoa > Chordata > Amphibia > Gymnophiona > Siphonopidae > Microcaecilia > Microcaecilia unicolor. The sequence goes on from NC_044037.1 coordinate 71,831,974, forward strand.
TCAGCGAGCTAATTCTAAAAATCAATTGTCCTTTAGTTCTAATTCCCAATACTCTTCTTTGTAATTACAATAAGATGAAGACGTTAGTGGTGCTACCCCAGCTGTCTACAAGTCATTTAAATGAATGTCAGAAGAATATGGAAAGTGGCATTTTTTTCCTAATCATACAAGAATAACATATTCTAATGTGCAAAATGACAAACCACAAGCATAGGGGCAATTCTCTAATTAGGTGCCAAGAAGCAGGCATACTTATGTCATTATAGAATACTAGTACAGTTCTGCTTTGGTACACCAAAAGTTAGGCACAATCACGTGCGCCAAGTCATTGGCTGGTGTAAGTGGATGTGTCTAGACGCATTACTCAATGTGCACAACTGATAATCAAACATATAAATGGCAAGTGACCGACTCACCTGCAAATGCACAGTAGAGACTTCCCTCTCTGTCCCGCCCTCGCGTCAAGACGTGATGACGTCAGAGGGCGTAACAGAGAGGGAAACGGAGTCGGGCTGTCGGACGCTGCCACTGGAGCCTGGAAATGAACATCGTACGCACCAACCTCCCCCCTCCCCCCATCCCTGCCGCCGCTTTCGCCCCCCTCCTTATCGGGTCCCCTGCACTGACCTGACAGCGCCTCTCACCTCCGTGTGGAAGCGCTGCAGGCAGCAGCAGAGCAATCTGCTGCTGCCTGCAGTGCTTTCACACGGAGGTGAGAGGCGCTGTCAGGTCAGTGCAGGGGGCCTGGCACAGAGGCGGGAGGGAACGGCGGCGAGGAGGGTAGCTGGAAATCTCGCCCGTTTTAACGGGCTTAACGGCTAGTATTCTATAAACTGTTCACATTGTTTTGTGACAAACCCATGCTCCACCCATGTGTATGCCCCCTTGCAGGTATATGTTATAGAATAGCGCACGTGCAAAAACATATGTCACCTATGATGCATGCAAGTGGCCCCCCTATTTGGTACCTGTTTATAGAATTGCCACGTTAAGAGTATAAATCTCATTAAAAAAATATTTTTGAAAAAGTGAATTGACCTCATATGTTGTTTCCAGCAGCGAGCTAAATGGATTCCAGTACTTCTCACAACCACTTCCTTAATAATCATATTATGGATGTGTATTATAGTAAGCATATTTATTTCTGCACCTTAAAAAAAATTAGAAGCCCCTTTACTAAAGGACATTAAGGGCTGGATTCTATATATGGTGCCTGAAAAATCTAGGCGAATTCTCTAAAGTACACTCACATTTCATAGAATAGACTTAAATTTCCATACAGTATATAGAATATGCTGATCAGGTGTGTTCTATAATAATCAGGGCTTTTTTTGAAGGGGTACTTGGGGGTACTGAGTACCGGCACCTTTTCCATTGTCTGCTAAAATTGACCCATGGTCCCCAAGTTTTAATGAAAGAGCTCAGGCTCTACACAACAATTCTGCCTTGTCATAGATTCTGTGACTGGTTGCAGGGGGCCTGGCTATTATGGGGTGGGTCCCTCAGTGATCACCCCACCCCTGAAGGATGGCCTGGCATTTGAGTACCGGCACCTTTTTTGCTAGAAAAACTGCACTGATAAAAATGCACATAGATTTTAGAAACGCCCATGGCTATGCCCCCTTTTCTAATGACTTAGAATTTAGGCGTACCAAATTATAGAATGCACTTAGCGAGTTGTGCGTGTAAATCTCAATTAATGCCAATTAATGCTGATAATTGCTTGTTAACATCCAATTAGCACTGATTAGCTAGTTAACCAATTAAGTAATGTGCATTGTTATAGAATATGCTTCAATTTCCACGTGAATTTTCAGGCGCCATATATAGAATCTGGAGGGTAGGCCCTTAGGGCTAGATCAATATATGGCTTAAAGTTAGGTGTGGTTTATAGAATAGCGCTTATGTCTGAGAATTGTACCTAACTTTAGGTGCGACCATTTGTACCAACCTTACGATTTCCACAGCCCCTTTTCGGACTCATGGGTCCGCCTGCCTGAAGTGCACTGCACCCACTAACACTGCTCCAGGAACCTGCATACTGCTGTGATGGACCTGACTATGATATCTGAGGCTGGCAAAAAATATTTTTAAAGATGTTTTTTGAGGGTGGGAGGGGGTTAGTGACCACTGGGGGAGTAAGGGGAGGTCATCCCCAATTCTCTCCGGTAGTCATCTGGTCAGTTCGGGCATCTTTTTGTGCCTTGGTCGTAAGAAAAACACGACCAGGTAAAGTTGTCCAAGTGCTCGTCAGGGACACCCTTTTTTTCCATTATGGGTCGAGGACGCCCAAGTCCCAACTTTGCTACGCCTCCGACACGTCCCCGCGAACTTTGGTCATCCCCGCAACGGAAAGCAGTTGGGGATGCCCAAAATCGGCTTTTGATTATGCCGATTTGGGTGACCCTTGTGAGAAGGACGCCCATCTTCCAATTTGTGTCGAAAGATGAGCGTCCTTCTCTTTCGAAAATAAGCCTGTATGTACTAACTGCTTTAATAAGGCACTTTAGTTAAAGGGCCCCCAAGTGTCCATATATATCTTCAGGAAAATAAACATCTGGAATCTCTATTATCATGTGGTATTTCACTCAATCCAACAAGAAACTTGTTAATGGCCAAAAGGGGAGTCAGAATCAACTTTGACAGCTTGCTTTGATGATCACTGTTTGATGAATGTAAACAGGATGAAATCATGTAAACGCTGCTGCTCTGTTCTCTGCAAACTTCAACAGTAATTTAACAGACTCAGTAACAAATTTGAAAAAACATCTCAATCCACTTTTCCTTCAGGAATGTTTAGATAAGGTAGAATATTGAGCTGCCTGCAATTACCTGATGTTGAATAAGGATAAGACAAAACTCTTTTGGTCAGGACACTTCCCGAATGCCTTACCTCATACCAGTTTGTCCATTGGCAATAAGGAATTCTTTCTTTATCCCTCCTAACAAGTATTGGTTATTGTACTAGATCCGGTCTTCACCATGGACATGCAATTTAATCTATTAATAAGAAGAACTTTCTATAAATTAAGACAACTCTGCCAACCATAAAATACCTTCTGTTTGAGCAATTCAAAACAGTTCTATAGGCATTTATCCTTTTGCACCAGATTTATGTAATATTTTATATATAGGATACTAGGATAGATTATGGAAACATAAAAACTTTACAAAATACAGTGGTGAGACTATTAAACATTGCATCATCTTTAATGGCCCTGTTTATTGTTATTATTATTATTTGTTACATTTGTATTCCACATTTTCCCACCTATTTGCAGGCTCAATGTGGCTTACAGAGTACCGTAATGGCGTTCGCCAGTTCCAGTATGAACAAATACAAGGTGTTATTGCGTTAGAATAGGGTTCATATATGGTTGATATAATGGGGAACTTAGGGAGGAAGGGGGAAATTGGGTTCAGTAAGCTGTGCTAACGGTATGCTAGCGTTTTTAGCCTGCGCGCATGCAGCAAACGCTAAAAACACTAATAGGAATATATGGGTGTCACTAGCATTTAGTGCAAGCAAATTTTAGGCACACGCTAAAAATGCTAGTGTGTCCTAGTAAACAGGGCCCTAAGCTCCTTACCTTAGTACACACAATTTACTATTCGGGCCTACCGACATTCCTATTTTGGCTTCTAGTACTGTACTCTGCCTCGTGTTCACTATGTTCCACTCGACTGAACTGGCTGGTTGTTCCCTCTTTCTGCATTGTTTTCTTGGACACTATTCGTGGATTTATATTCAGTGTCGCTGGACCAAACCTTTGGAATGCAGTACCTTTAGCCTTACGTTTAGAACCATCATACCAATCATTTAAAAGAGGGCTTAAATCAGATCTATTTAATGATTCATTCAGTAATTGAAGATTCTTCTAATTTGCATGCACAATTGGCATGGCTCGGATTGAGACTGGAAAAATATAAACCTGTTTTACTTTGCTTTATTTTCTCTTAAGAATGATGTAACCTTTTGCTCTTTTATACTATCTTAATTTTTTATTATTGCTAACCACCATGAAGGTTCTTCCATTGGTAGTATATCAAATATAAATAAAAATGCTATTTTTAAACTGTGTACTTTTGTGTTTAGAACTATTGACAAACTTGCCCTAACATACTTGTGCCATTTTTTAAGCCTCCTGTGCTTAGGAGGGCAAAACATGGCCATGTCGGCTAACTGTTTTATAGCATTATACCCAATCACAGCCATAGTCTGTTGCTGACATGAGAGACCATGTTAGCCAAAGAAAAAAACTATTATTGCATTTTGATGTGGATAGATCAAAATCAGACTGCCAATTTGAAAAAAAAAAAAGAAATCTGTTACTGAATATACCAAAAAAAGCCCTTAATTCACGCTTTACAGACCATGAGGAGACAGCTTGTACATTGATACATCCAATATTGTTTATTATCTGAGTCCCCACCATGAAAATGATATGAACTTATAACAATTTGTTAAATTGGTGGTATTTTTGGACACTTTTGGGCTCATATTCGAAAGAGAAGGACGCCCATCTTTCGACACATCGGAAGATGGGCATCCTTCTCACAGGGTCATCCAAATCCGTATAATTGAAAGCTGATTTTGGACGTCCCCAACTGCTTTCTGTCGCAGGGATGGCCAAAGTTCAAGGAGGCATATCGGAGGCATAGCAAAGGCAGGACTTGGGCATGCCTAACACATGGACGTCCTCAACCCATAATAGGGAAAAAGGGCGTCCCTGATGACCACTTGGACGACTTTACGTGGTCATGTTTTTCTTACGACCAAGGCACAAAAAGGTGGCTGAAATGACCAGATGACCACCGGAGAGAATCGGGGATCACCTCCCCTTACTCCCCCAGTGGTCACTAACCCCCTCCCATCCTCAAAAAACATCTTTAAAAATATTTTTTGCCAGCCTCAGATGTCATACTCAGGTCCATCACAGCAGAATGCAGGTACCTGGAGCAGTGTTAGTGGATGCAGTGCACTTCAGGCAGGCGGGACCAGGCCCATCCCCCTCCCTACCTGTTACGTTTGTGGAAGAAACAGCGAGCCCTCCAAAACCCGCCAGAAACCCACTGTGCCCACATCTAGGTGCCCCCCTTCACCCATAAGGGCTATGGTAGTGGTGTACAGTTGTGCATAGTGGGTTTTATGGGGGTTGGGGGGCTCAGCACACAAGGTAAGGGAGCTATGCTCCTGGGAGCATTTTATGAAGTCCACTGCAGCGCCCCTTAGGGTGCCCAGTTGGTGTCCTGGCATGTCAGGGGGACCAGTGCACTACAAATGCTAGCTCCTCCCATGACCAAAGGGCTTGCATTTGGTTGTTTCTGAGATGGGCGTCCTTGGTTTCCATTATCACCAAAAATCAAAAACGACCAAGTCTAGGGACAACCATCTCTAAGGACGACCAAAATTTCAAGATTTGGGCGTCCCCGACCGTATTAGCGAAAGGAAAGATGGACGTCCATCTTGTTTCGATAACACGGGTATCCCCATCCCTCCATCAGGATGTTTTGCGAGGACGTCCTCAACAAACTTTGGCGTCCCTTTCAATTATGCCCCTCCACGTGAAACCAGCGGAGCTTTTGTGCATCTATTACAAATACAATTTTTGTGCTGAGTCATCAGATTGCAAAACATTGTTTTGATTTTGCTGCTACAGAGTAAAGAATACAGACATATAATAGCATCAACAACAATAGCAGAGGTACAATCTATTAAGATGTTTCATTGTATTGTACTGTACAATGTTAGCAGCATATCTGTGTTCTTTGAATGTTCTGATGTGTGCCTATTAAGATTTTTCATTTTTATTGTGGTGACATCGTGAGTATCATATCTGTGTTATATGAATGTTTTTCCGTGTTGCCTATTATGGTATCATTGGTATTCTGCTGATATTTATCATATTTCTGTAATATGATTGTTTTACAGTGCTGTTAAATGTTTAGATTTCTGATATTGTTTCACTTTAGCACTATTTCTAGGACTCAGTTTGCGAAGTTTATCTCATTGATGTATTCTTGCTTATATTCAGTCATATAATCATTGTTTATATGGATAACTTTAAATTTTATGTCAAGCTGTACCTGATGTACACTGTCTTGGGCGAATCTCTTCATAAAAGCATTTCATATATGCACTAAGGGGTCCTTTTACTAAGGTATGCTAATGATAAGCACGTGCTAAATGATGATGCCCATTATATTCCTATGGGCATCTTTATCCTTTAGTGTGTGCTAAATCTGTTAGCGTGCCTTAGTATAAAGACCCCTAAATGAAGAAATAAATAAATAAAATTGCAGACCAATTTTTCCGAAGCTTGGAAAAAATGAGGTGGCCCCAACAAAGTGTCTGCAACGAATCTTTCACTTGTCACAGGGAAAAAAAATTCTTGATATTGTTAATGGTGCTAAGGCTGGAGTAGGTAAATGCAAATGGACCAAAACTCATGGAGATTATGCCCTTGCTTAAAAGTAAATAATGGAGGGGAATGATAGGGTGGGATGATTTGAAGGTCCAGGGATGTCTCAGTGTTTATTTGGAGGTGAGAAGATTATTGTTCAACCCCTGAAGCAGATTTTGCAAAACAACGAGCCCTTGATGAGTTAGATTGCACTGGATGGCTTCAAGAAGATAAGTGTACACTGCTTTTTTAAAATTTGGAATGGGACCACTTAGTGTTTTGAAGTTTGGTACTGTATTTTCTGGGGGGGGGGGGGGGGGTGTTGGACAATTTTTTTTCAAATATTGTTTGAACTGGGAGTCAATGTGAGGAGGTTTTTTTTCCCATTTTTGTGAATTTTCTCCTCTTGATTTTGAGTATTGTTTCATTTTTAATAGTCAGCCCAGTGATTTAATTATTCTCGCTATGCCTTTTGGCTGTACTTTTGTGCCTTGTTGTGCTGGGAGCGCTGAGGACTGACTATTCATTATTTAAAAGTACATTTTAAAATCATTCTTTTGTGTTTATGACTTCCAGCTCAATTAATATTTTTTTTGGCAAAGATTGGTTATTGTTTTGAAGGATATTGGATCCTCCACTAAAGCTCAGATTAGTTGGCATCAGCTAATTCTGGAATGTGAACATATCTCCCAAGAAGGTATAGTAAAGATTTTGTATTACTGGGTGAGTTAGTTAATGCAGATTGTATGGCTTAATGCAAAGTGAATTATCCTGAGCTGCTTTTTATGCTTTCATGTGACCCAATCCATTGTGTTTTTTTTTCTTTTGCATTTTGTTTGTGAGTTAATGGCAATACTAATGTGTGCATTTCCATAAATGTATGTTAATGCATTTTTAACATTTCAATATAGTAAATGGGCCACAGAACAGCCAGAGTATTGTACGTATAGATAAGCCACTGAAGAATGACCCGAGAGTATATTTTCTAAAGTAAGAGATGTAAATACCTTTAATTCAAAATCAAGTAGTAGTAAATCCAGGGAAAAGAGAGTTATATTTTGAGGCTCATAAGGCTTTTGCATTCAGATAATGGTCTGAAATTGCACACCCAACACTTGAAGCTTTGCCAGGGGTATTCCCAATAGCAGCTCATTACCACAGTTACTGATAAGCTTTCTTATGTGCATATATTAACTGTGTTCTCAAAACACTGTACAAGCAAATTCTAATGAACATTAACATTTAATCCTAACCACAAATCGGTACATCGTTTGTCATTGCTTGTAGCATTCAAGCATCTAGCTCTGCTGTGTCCACTGTATTTAAGTCCGTATAGAAAATAAACATATTAAAATATCTAAAAGTGCAACAAAGTTCTTTTAAATGTGCCGTCTAGTGATTAAAGACAGGAGATATCTTAGATGGTTTTGTTTGATTTTTCGTCTGGGTAACCTTGAGAATCTTGCTTTATCTCTCTGCAGCAGGCTATTCCATTATCATTTCCTCATAATATTATAATTTTTTCTCCTTTTGAAGCTGTCATGTAGCATGAATACCAGGCATATGCTGCCAGGCTACCCACTTCTAAAAAGTATGTGTTTTTAAAGAACAGAATTTTGAGATTTTGTGCTGTATAAATTCAAATCACTATTAATAATCATGACATATAATCAAAAATGAATCTCTATTTGTAGAATAATTCAATGTTAATTTTAATATAAGCAAAAGAGAGATTTTTAAATAGTTTAAATTGCAGTCAATAAAATGCCTCATCAAACAAGCATCATGGCTTGGTATGTGCAACATTCATTCATTCATTCTTCATCAGTGTACATACTAGATAAGAGAATCATTAATCCAATAAGAATTTTGCTGAATTTTAGTGAGACAACATAACACAGTAGTTACGAACAGATAGGGGCCTTTTAACCTGTCTGGTGACCTCTGTCTGAGATTCCTTAAGAATATAAGAAAAGACATGAGAAATCAGGGCAAGGCCCATTGAGCCCAGCATCTTGGTTCTGACAGTAGCCAGTTGGGTCAAAAATATCCAGCCAAGTCCAACATGTAGATTTGTTTCTCATAGTTAATTTCCAGAGATGAGCAGTGATTCTTTCAGATCTCTCTGGCTTATAATTATGGATAGACTTATTATTCTAGAAACTTGTTCAAACCTTGTTCACTTAGGCTTCTGTGGCTGGTGTCATGATTGTTGTGGTTGACTCAGTCTTGCTATATCAGCCATGATGTTATGGCTTTCTTCAGGGTGTGAAAACCACAGCACGATGGCTGAAATATCGGTTTCATTTGCTTAGCAAGATCCGGACAACCACAATAATCACCTTTGTTGAATCTGTTGTGCTAATTATCTTGACCACATCCTCTAGCAACAGATTCCAGTTTAATTATGTGCTGTATGAAAAAAAAATCATTTTGTGATTTGTTTTCAATCTTCTGTCATTAGTTTCATGGAGTGCCCTCTTGTTTTTATTGTGTTTGAAATGTTAAACAAGTACTCCCTATTTATCCACTCATCATTTTATAAAGTTCTATCAAATCCTCTCTCACTCATCTTTTCTCCAGGTTGAAGAAACCTCCAATGACTTTTCTCTGGCCTCTTTAGAGGAACTTACCGGTTCATGTAATCATTAACAACAATGGCTCAGAAATTACCTCCTACCAGTCTTCTTTATCCTCCATGCTCTTCCCCTACCTCTTCTTCATCGCTCCACTTCCTTACCTATTCCTATCCTTTCTCTCATACTTCTTTTATCCCATTTACCCTTGTTCATTTGTCCTACCACATACCTCCTTTGTTGATTCAGATACTACAGATTGTATTCTCTTGTTACTATGTAAGCCACATTGAGCCTGCGATGAGCGGGAAAGCGTGGGATAAAAATGTAATAAATAAATGTTTCAGTGGTTTATGATCATTTATTAGCATTGGATCATTTTAATGTTCATACCAAATCCTCCCCCCCCCCCCCCGACCATTTTTCTGAAGAGTTTCTATCTTGTCTAAAAAATATAGGTCTGTCATTTATGGTAATCTTCCCACTTATCACACTGGGCATGCATTAGTCTTGGTTTTCTGTTCCGGAAATCACTAAAAACTAACCTGTTCAAAAGGGCATCCCTACCGACCCAACCTAAATACCTGAACCCTGCAACACAAGCGAAACCAAAGAGCGTAATGGACATAACACAACTCCCCCTCTCTACGATTCCCTATTGTGTCTTGTGCACATGAACCTTATTCTACAACTACATCACTTTGTAATTGTCCATACTGGAATTGGCAATCGCCTTTACGGTACTATGTAAGCCACATTGAGCCTGCAAATAGGTGGGAAAATGTGGGATACAAATGTAACAAATAAAATAAATAAATAAATCCTCCTTACTTATCACAAACTGTTTCTCTTACACTCCACTCTCATGTACAGACTAATTTTTAGTGGCCATCTCTTTGGTTTTCTGTTACCTAAGTCTTGTCCAGGGATAGCATAAAACTGATTATGAATGTGCACTCCTTGGATCAGGAGCTTCTCATAGGAGGGTAAGAGTAGCTAAGCCCTAGTTGACTCTTCTGTTGACTTGGAGCTCAACTACCAAAATAGTCTCTAACATGGATTACCCTTCTTGTCCTTCAAACATCTACAGCATATCAGTCAAGCTTTTGACCATTTCTCACCCTTGTTGGCAGTACAGCATTGACTCCCAGTGGCCTTCCACGTCAAGTTCAAGATTTTGATCCTTACATACATTTACATTCTTACCAAATGTCTGTATTTGACAGACTATCTCACTCCCTAAATTCCCTCTAGGAATCTTAGTTCCTCTAAGAATGTTTTGCTAAGCATGCACCTCCCTCTAGGATCAGGCTTGAGATCTCTTGCTGATCCTCTTCTGTCATTTTAGCCCCTCCCTCTGCAATTTGTTACCTCAGTAACTATGTAAAGTGCTTTCTTTGCAGAAATACAAGAAAGGTTTTAAAACCGTTTTTTCAGCTAGTATATGGGAAGAAATCTTAGTAGGAGGAGAATGGTAAAATTTCTGATTGCATGATTGGATTATTTATGCCTGGCTATATATTTGTTTTCTGTCTTGATTAGTATGTCTGTTATGTATTATGAACTGAAACAGAAAAAATCCCATGCATTAAGAAAGTAGGGGATATAACACTTCCAAACTAGAAAAAAAACATTTTTAATTAAAATTTTTGTGAAGATAATGGTTACTCTCAGTTATCTAAGCAATGGCGCTCCCGCACCTAAGGCTTCTAAGGCAACAAGAACTATGAGCCTACCATATGGGGATCTCATTTGGTGCCCAGGTACATCCTTAAGGGGCCCTTTTACAAAGGTGCGTTAGGGCCTGTGTGCATCCAGTGTGTGCCAAATCAGCATTACCACCCGGCTACCACGTGCCCCGTGCAGTAATTCTGAATTTGGCAAGCTGAAAACATACAGTAGAAAATATTTTCTATTTTCTACCATATTGCAATTACCCAGCAGTAAACGGGAGTGGGCATGCGCTGCATTCATGCCCACCGTCCAGGTAGTGCATGAGACTGTACCGCTATGTCAAGGGGTGGCATTAAGGTCTCAGGCCGAAAATAGACACGTGCTGGTTTTTATTTTGCCACATGTCCATGTCCGGCCCTTAAAAAAAAAAGGGCCCTTTTCCAGGACGTGGTAAAACCTGGCCTGGCGCGCACCCAAAAGATCCGATTGCACTGCCGCAGGTCACTTTTTGCCATGGCTTAGTAAAATGGCCCCTAAGTAAACCAAAACCCTTGTGAAAGTGCCATTTGAGCAAAGCAAAATTAACAAAAAAGTGTATATATCTACTACTATGAATCGTGTCTGGTGTCCCCAATAAAATAAAAAAGACTCCGTTACTGAAATTTATATCACAAGAGTCATTGCTGTAATAAAAGTCACAGTCATTCAAAGATAACACTTATCTGAAACCAGAGCAGAAGTTTATAAATAGCAGGTAACAAACTTTTGAACCGCTGGCTCTACAGAGCTCCGTTTCGAAACCTTCATCAGGAACCCCGGCATTCAAGAGCTGGAAAAAACTGCAACAGGAGTCAGGCACTTTCCAAAATGGCGACCTCCTATTTCAGGGCCCCTTTTACTAAGTGTTAGTAAGCCCAACGCGGGCTTACCACTCGCTAAACAGGACGTACCACTGGGCTACCGCAGCAACCCAGCGGTACTTCCCACCCCTAGCACGCTGTCATATCTGGCACTACAATATATATTTATTTTTGTAGCGCCGGAGTGTACCCTGCAATAAACGGGTTGCAAATATGTGCGCACTACCCACATGCTAAAATATATTTTTTATTTTGTAGCCAAGGAAGCATGTCTGGAGGATGGAGAGTGCATTTCTGTGCTAATCAGTTAACATGTTAGCATTGCCACTTGCTGATTAGTGTAGGATTAGCGCATGAGCCCTTACCGCTTACAAAATAGGTGGAGTAAGGGCTCAGGTGCTAATTTTGTTAATGGCTGTTCACTAATGGCAACATTAGCACGTGGCTACATATAAGACTCTTTGATTTGTTCAGATCTCGGCAGTTTGCTTGCTGATGAGTTTGCATTGCTTTGAACATATCACTTCTCTGCTGGCCCTCCACTGGCTGCTAGTTCAGTGATGAGTGAAATTCAAAGTACTTCATTTAGGGGTCCTTTTACAAAGGCAAACTAGCGTCTTTAGTGAGTGCTAAAAATAAGTGTGTGCTAAACTTTAGAGATGCCTATATATTCCTATATGCGTCTCTAGTGTTTAACACGTGCTAATCATTAGTGCACGCTAAAAATGCTAACACGCCTTTGTGGAGGAGTGGCCTAGTGGTTAGCATGGTGGACTTTGGTCCTGGGGAACTGGGTTTGATTCCCACTGCAGGCACAGGCAGCTCCTTGTGACTCTGGGCAAGTTACTTAACCCTCCATTGCCCCAGGTACAAATAAGTACCTGTATATAATATGTAAGCCACATTGAACCTACTATGAGTGGGAAAGCGTGGGGTACAAATAAAATAAAAGACCCCCTTAATTTCGTAGGCATTATTAAGTGATGCTCTGGTATATTTTACTGGATTATTTGTGCCTTGTGCTGCGGGAAGAGATCTTCGATCTAATTTTTGATAGACTGTTACAGACTCCCTCTGCTGAATCATATTGATTAATAGAAACACGTACTGGGCCATTGTTTACCATGTCTGGGGAAAAGGTCATTTTTTTAATGGGCCAGGAAATAGGAGTGCACTAAAATTAAAACTAGTGCATGCTTATTTACGGCCTGAGTCCTTACCGCCACCCATTGATCTAGTGGTAAGGGCTCACGCACTACACGCGTGATAACCATTCGGCACGTGCCAACTGCCAATTACTGCCAGAAACACTGCACGTGGTAAAAAATAAAAAATGAATGTCTACCACCGGAATGAGCAAGTGCCAAATCCAAAATTACTGCCAAGAGGTGCGCTAGCCTGGCGGTAGTCTAATTTTGGCGTGTGCTGCATGCGCATTGGTCCTACCTCAGCTTAGTAAAAGGGCCCCTTGGCTTGGTTAAGTGCCGATATTTCGTAAACCCGGAAATTCAGTGTCAAAGCCCAAATATGGCTGGCATTGAATTTCAAGGCATAACGGTAGTTGTGATTGTCTGTGGGAGAGAGGTTAATATGGTTCAGGATCCTATTCTGGACCGCCAATCTAAATCTTAGACTGAGCCATCAATAGCTCATAATGGGGTCCTATTACTAAAGCTTAGCTAGTGCTAATGGCAGGGCTTTTTTTTGGAGGGGGTACTTGAGGGTACTGAGTACCGGCACCTTTTCCATTGTCTGCTAAAATTGACCCGTGGTCCCCGAGTTCTAATGAAAGAGCTCAGGCCCTACACACCAATTCTGCCATGTTATAGATTCTGCGACTGGTTGCAGGGGGCCTGGCTATTGTGAAGTAAGTCCCTCAGTGATCACCCCACCCCTGAAAGGTGTTCGCTAGAAAAAAATGCACTGGCTAATGGACAATGGTGTGCAGTAAATTCACATTCTATTTTATACCTATGGGGCATGTGGCACTTAGTTCTTGTGCTAAGCTTTAGTAAAAGGGCTCCAATGTTTTTAGCTCTTTGGTAAGCTGATTGCCCTCTCATTTCTGGAGTTTAATACACCCAGCTGGTAAAGACTATGGGGTCCTTTTACCAAGCTGCAGTAAAAAGGGCCCTGCGCTAATGGTGGGGGGCATTTTTGCCATGTGCTGTGGCCCTTTTTACCACAGCAGGTAAAAAAGCCTGAAAATAGCCTCGGCCACACGGTAAGATTGCTCTTTCCACGTGGCCATGCGGGGGGGGGGGGGGGGCTTTTACTGCCACCTACTGAGGTGGAGGTAAGGGCTCCCGTGCTAACCCGATGGTAACCTGGTAGCGTGCAACACTGCCTGATTACCGCCGAGTAGCGCCACGCTAGAAATTACTACCTTATTTTCCCTAGCTTGGGAATTACCGCATGCTAGGGCTGGAAATACCGCTAGTGCCCGTGTTGAGCCAGCAATCATTCCAGATTAGCGTGCGGTAAGCCCGCGTTAGGTTTACCGCCGCTTTGTAAAAGGGCCCCTATTTTAATTATTTTCTCCAGCAACAGTCCTATTCCAGAATTGATCTTTTTTTTTTTTTAATTTCAGAAACATTGATTCCTGCATGTATGATCAATCTCTGATCATACATTGATTTCCCTAACTTTGAAATATTCAGGGTCTCTTTTACAAAGCCACGCTACCGATTCTCAGTGCAGCAAAAGATTCCTATGGTCTTCCTCTCATTTTTTTGCTTGGGAATCGCTAGCGCAGCTTTGTAAAAGAAGCCCTCAGTTAGTAACCAGAGTGACTTCATGGAAATTTAATGCAAGCGGCTCCTCAGTTCTTAGAACACATGAATAATTTATCCCAAAATTATTTTAAGGATACTTCTTTTCGCATCACATAGATGGAGTAAAGAGAATGACAAACTGCTTTCAGATTTAGAATCTTGTAGTAAAGCAATAGAATAGGAATATATTTGTACAAAAGGCAACATCCAGCTTTTGTACTTCACCAGTTAAAATGTGAATTTAGAACCAAAGGGGCCTTTTTACTAAGCTTTGTAGGCGCCTAAGCATGCCCAATGCGTGTCAATTCAGCGTTACCGCCCGGCTACTGTGTGGCCCATACGATTATTTCATTTTTGATGCGCATCCGCTACATGCGCCGGAAAATATATTTTATTTTCTGGCTCACACCTAAAATCAGGCGGTAACTCCAACTTGACGTGCGTAGGTGATTACCACATGGTTAACGTGAGAGACCTTACCTCTAAGTCAATGGGTGGTGGTAAGGTCTCAGACCCAAAAATGGATGTGCGCCAATTTTTATTTTGCCGTATGTCCATTTTCCGCAAAAATTTTAAAAAGGCCTTTTTTTACGGGTGCGCTGAAAAATGGATCTTCGTGCATCCATAACACGCACCTACACTACCGCAGCCCATTTTTCTGCACATCTTTTATAAAAGGACCCCATAGTGAGCCACTAAACTGGACTCTCCATTGCTGTTCAAAAAGATAAATTCTTCGTAAGATCTAACACGGTGCATTCAGGCTAAAAGGAATAGAAATAAAATGTAAAAAATAATGAACAGATGAGGTAGTCTATAAAGAATGAAATAGTTCAGCAATTTCAGGAGATGCATATAACACAATTTTCATCTGAGGGCTGACCTTCATTATAAAATTTTCACAGTTTTCTTAATCATTTGGGGCACCCTGCCATCAGTGAGAAGCAAGCAGAATCTTTAGAGGAGTCGATTACAGACTGTAAGATTTCAGCTTTGGTAAAAGCATTTCTGGATTAGAAGTTCCCTGGACCTGACAGCTTTCCCACTGAATTTTATTGAGCTTTTTCTAAAACCTTCCTTTCTGCCACTGTTTGGGGTATTCATTAGGCAGTGTGGAGTGCGGAAGAATTCGCTCGATGTGGGGACTAACTTCTGGCACAAAATCAAGAGGCTTCCGGAACAGACGGAGAGGAAGTTGGCCCTACTGGAGAGACACTTGAAGTTCACTCAGCAGCTGAATATGAAGCCCAGGGCCTAGTTTACTAAGGCACGTTATCGTTTTTAATGTGCCTACAATTAGCGCATGCGCTAGCCGTGTAGGCACCTATAGGGATATATTAGGCATGTAAATGGTTAACACGCATACATGGTTAATGCGCATTAAAACCGCTAACGTTCCTATAACGCGGCTTAGTAAACAGGGCCCCCAGTGTCTTTTGGGTTCTGGGATACAAAGAATTTATACAAAGAAAAATCAGATGGTTTTGCAGTTTTGTCTTTAGAAATTGCGAGTTCTTTTGCGTTTATTTTTAATATCTATGAAGTATGTATTCAGTCCATGTAGGTCAGCATTTTTATAAACACTGATCGCTTCGAGCTGAATTAGATCCAAATATTTATTGACAAGCTACATCCAGGCATTGACACTGAATATCTGGGTCATGAGCAAACAACTAGAGTTATCTGGGAACCAGATGATTTTCAGTGCCAACACCCACATAATCTTCCAGCCATAGTTAGGACAGCTGCTTGTGTGGTCTAGAATAGCCAGATGTAACTGGGAGAGAGCTGCTTGATGGAACTGAATATTGGCTATGCCCAGATAACTTCCTGATCTGCCCTGACTCCACCCCAGACCATGTCAGCATTGTGGAGACTGTTCTGGAGGTCTGCACTGATATTCAGAGGCGGTTTCTGGTTTAGTGCTGCAGAATATTGGTGACTAGGACAGCAGAGTGATTTAATCAGGCAGGAGCCTTGCTTGCCTAGTTAAGGGGCTCATTTTTGAAACAGAAAAACTTCCAAAAAGCAGCACAACACATCAGATAGACTTTTTTTGGCCAAAATGTTCAAATCGCTATTTTCAAAACCTATTTTTAAGATGTTTTCTATGCAGTTCATATGCAGTGCATCCAAATCACAAGGGAGCATGTCAGGGGTGTGTTGGGGTGGGATTTAAGGAAACTAAATTTAATTTAGTTGTGTATCAAGACTGTTGTCTAAAAACAACCTCCCACCACCACCCTCCAATATTCAAAGCTGTTTAACCAGCCAGGCATGGCCACTGACCAGTTAAATAGCATATTGGTATCTAACCACTAATATCCAGCAGGAGATAACTGGTTATTTCTGCTAAATATTGCTTGTTAGCATCTAGCGCATGCCCGGCTATATCATGTGACTTATCCGGTTGGACGCCAATATTCTCCGCCTAACCAGATACGTTTAGCGGTCAAATGGTACCACATAAATAGCCGTCCTGTCTTTAACTGTTAAAAATTAACCGGTTAGCTCTGAATATTGATAAAGCCAGTTAACATTTTAGTGGGTCAAAAAAGCCCAAATGTGCAATACTGGTCACCAGAAATGAACTGGCATTGAATATCCAGGTTTAACGCTGGTGGTGGGCAGGAGGAGTAGCCTAATGTTTAGTGCAGTGGGCTTTGATCCTGTTGACTTGGGTTCAATTCTTACTGCAGCTCTTTGTGACCTTGGGCAAGTCGCCTAACCCTCCATTGCCCCAGGTACAAAAACTTAGATTGTGAGCCCTCTAGGGACAGAGAAAGTACCTGTATATAATGTGTACAGCGCTGCATTTGTCTAGCTAGCACTGTAGAAATGATTAGTGGTAGTAAAGTGCTGCCTGCCATTGGTTGAATATTGGGGGAAGGATTTTAAACGAATTAGAGTTACAAGCAAAGCTTCCATCCAATATCCCATAGAGTCAAAGAGAGAGAGAAAGAAGTTATTGAAGTTCACCAATGCACGCATACTATTGATATAGTAAGACAATTATTCCAAGAAGAAGTCATCATCAGAGGCTTCTTTTCACACCATCCGTTTACTCCGGGACCCTGCAGTGAACCCCTGCCAGTCCTTGGAAGTTCAGTCTTAAATAACACCACTTTTTTACCCCTGAGATAATGAAGAGAAGAACAATGTAGTGAACCCCCTGTCACCAACCCTGGCAGCTAATCTGTCCAAATTCCAGACTGCACCATGGCCTCTGTGAGTCTATCTCAATCAACCCCAGCAGCTTGCCAAAATAAAGTCCATGCAGCCAGACAGATTGGATTTCAGAGTTTGGAGAGAGGTGCCTGATAGGGCTGAAGGAAAGATTAGTTGCCAGGACTGGGAATGAATTTCTCACTGGGGCTGTGGGAAAGAAGTAGAGGTGGGAATTTGGAAAGATCAGCTGGCAAGGTTCAAGAGAGATGGATCACCAGGACCTCAGGGTATTTTTTGACAGATTGGCTGCTTGGTATGGCAGAAGAAGTGATCACCTGGGTCAGGGTATTTCAGAAATCAGCTACCAGAAGGGGGCAATGTATGGGTCAAGATGAAGAGAGAGGCTGTGATGGGATGCTGCATTCACATTCCTTGGGAGGAAGGAGTCATTGCTAGATTTGGACCCCATGATACAGGGTTTCAGAAGGAATCCCAATGTATAACTTCCATCCCAAAACTGTAGATGCAATAACTAGGTATGTGGAGAGAGATATAAAATTATTATTATTATTATTATTAGTTGATTTATTTATATACCACCTTTCTGTGGTACAATCAAAGTGGTTTACATATTACATTCAGGCACTTCCTCAGTCCCTAGTGGGCTCACATTCTGTTTTGTACCTGGGGCAGTGGAGGGTTAGGAAGACTTGCCCAGGGTCACAAGGAGCTGTAGTGGGAATTGAGCCTAGTTCCCTGGGTTCTGAGCCCCCTTTGCTAACCATTAGACTGAACTCCTTTCAAACTAGGTGAAAACATTCCCAGTCCATTGTGAATGAAGGTTCTAGAAATGTGCATTTGTTAATACAGATAAAAAATGTAGTGTATGCTAATATCATATTCTAGTACAATTGTTGTTATTAATGTTCTCTCTTTATTACAAAATCAATACAAATATTAAGACTAAAAAAATGTAGTGCATGCTAAAGTGACAACACTCACTAACCTCAGAGATGAGGCCCGTATCTGAATTCAAGAAAGCGTGGGACAAACATGGGGGATCTTATAGGCAGAGAGAGTAGATGGTATTGATGGGCAGACTGGATAGGCCACATGGTCTTTATCTGCCATCATTTTCTCTGTTTCTCTAATTGATTGTCACATGTTAAAATGATATAACCTGCTTAAACAAACAAACAAAATAACTCCATGAAAAAAATGCATGACACTAACCAAAAACCTGGAAAAATTCAGAAAAAAAACAAAAACTGGCTTTTAAAAATTTGGCCTTGTCACATTATTTCTGACTGAGCTCAAACATGTACAGTTGAACTACCAGGTCCAAAAAAATGCTCCACAAGAAACATATTGTTTGTTAATTAGTTTGTTCTATAACATAATTGATTTTATTTACTACTTCCAAAATTGAGATTTTAAAGCCCAAATCAATAGGTGTAATAGCTGCTCCAAATCCATTACAGAATAAGCTCATGAGGTAGAAGTCAGTCACACAACTTGGTCACACATCTGTGCAGTTAAAAGTAAATTCTCTCACAAATTATTTTCTAGGCTGTCCTGTCAGTTTACTTTACACATTCATTAATTTGCACAAACAGATACAGTGATTCAAAATATACTGCACATGCTAATTGTCTACTTTCCAAAATGTGTGGGCAGATGGGAAGAAGGGAGGGGGAATTGTTCTTTCTCTGCCATCATCTGCTATTGTATGTACACAGTTACTGAAGAGTCACTAGCCACTATTTCAGATTAGTCAGTGTTTTAACAGCAACTTGTTTCAACTAGTACACTGCTTAATGCAGCACATTTGTACATAAGCAAGCAATAAGCTCTGATACTAATTCCTTTAGGGCAGTGATTCTCAATCAGGGTTATGTGGCACACTAGTATGTTGCAAGCACCTGGAAGGTGTGTCACCATGTAGGCGCTCCGAGGTGGCGGCAGCAGCAGCAGCAGGAAGCTCATGGGCAGACGACGCGGCTGCACAAACACCAGCAGTTTACCTTGATTTCGTAAGAGCTGCGCTGTTCCCCACATTGCAGCTGCGAGTGGTGCTTAATATGATTTCACTTCTGAATTAAACCAAATAAGTGCCATAGGCAGCTGCAATGCAGAGAAGGAGCACAGTTCTCAAGACATCAAAGTAGACTTCTGGTGTTTGTTCAACCCCGTCATCTGCCCTTGCACTTCCTGCTGCCACCTTATAACCACAGCCCTGTCACATATCAGACTTCTGGGGCTTGTGTGGGCACTTCTGCACTGCAAGGGGAGGGGGCAGGAGAGGCTGGATGCTGCATTGTAAGGGAGGGAAAGGGAGAGGTGAGATGCTGAACTGCAAGGGAGAAGGGAGGGAAGGTGCGGACCTGTAGGGGATGGGGAGAAGCAAGATTCTGCATATTGAGGCGACAGGGTGGAGAGAGAGATAAAGAGAGAGAGAGAGAGAGCAGATAATGGAAGGATGAAGGGAGGAAGATGGAGGAGAGATGCTGGGAATTGTGGGACCATGTGGGAGAAGTTTTGGGGGTTGTTAAGAGGATGAGTGAGAGGACGATAGTGAATACAGGGGGTAGAAATGTGGTAATAGGGAATGGATGAAAGATAGAAGGGTATAGGAGGCTGTGGAAGGAATGAGATAGGGGGATGGAGGCTTATGGGTAAGAAAAAGAAATGAAAAGTTGATAGGTGAAAATTAAAAAGGAAATGAAGGATCGGAGGATGGGAAAGAGGACAACATTTGAGTGGAGAGAGAGAGAGAGAGAGACAGAAAAGTAACATAGTGAATGTTGACAGATAAAGACCTGCATGGTCCATCTAATTTGCCTAGCAAGGTAGCCAGAGTTGCGACTGGCACTCTGTGCAGGTTCCACTTCATGATTAAATAGGAGCATAAATCTCTGTCTCTCCCTATTTTGTGGCACAGACCAAAAACGTCTGCCCAGCACTAGCCTACTTCCTGACTATTAACTGAAACCCACTCCAGCCTTGATCTAGATAAATCATTGTCATTTGTGATACCCAGACTGTAGAAGTCTGCCTGGCATTGGTCTTACTTCTCAACCTTGGGAGCTGCCATCAAAGTTCATCCCAGCTATGAGGTCATTTAAGTTTTGTTTTAATTGAATTCTATCCTTTTTCTGTATAGGTTGGGGGCACATTTTGAGTGGCGCCTCGCCACCCCCCCCCCCCCCGCCATGCCTCGCCTTGCTTCGCCTCACCTTCCCCCCGCTACCACCTCGCCTCCTTGCACCCCCCCCTCAGCTCACAAATATCTTTTCTGGTGGGGGTTCCCAACCCCTACCTGCCGAAGCCTTCTTCAGCACCGTGTCCGGCGCAGCCGCATTCCTGCCCTGCTCTTCTTCCTCCTCCTGTACTGTGCACGCTGACGCTTCTCAGTTTCACGTAAAGGAGTGTCAGCGTGCACAGGACAGGAGGAGCAAGAAGAGCAGGGCAGGAACGCGGCTGTGCCGGAGATGGCGCTGAAGAAGGCTTCGGCTGGCGGGGGATGGGGACCCCCGCCAGCCAACCCAGGGGTCCAGACATAATTTGCGGGGGCCCAGGCCCCTGTGGCCCCCGGTAGCTACGCCCCTGATATATCCTACACATTCTTGAATTCTGTCACTATTTTTATCTTCACAACCTCCCCTGGGAGGGCACTCCAGGCATCTACCACCCTTTCTGTGAAACAGTATTTCCTGATATTGCTCAATAGAGATTCCTGACATTGGGCAATAGAGATTGTTCAGCGCTGACACTGCAAATGCAGATAACTAGTCGCCAATTATGTGCCACATATTTTTTACACACTAAATTTATTTTGGGGTTTTGGCTCGAAAGTGTGATGACAGTTGATATCCAGTAGTGGTGCAATTCACATTTTGGCATTTTTGCTTTTTTCTATATAAATCTTTTGTTACCATTTTTTGAGATTATACATTGAGGGACATTAGCATATATACCCTTGTGGTTGTTCCCCTTTCTTTATTGATGATTGCTCAAAGTAAGCCATGAGCAACCACAGTTAATAACCTCTAGTTCTACTAATTCTCCATCTCTGAAAAAAAGATTAATTTGCATATTAATACCTTTTAAGTATTTAAATGTCTATATTAAATCTCCCCATCCTACCTTTCCTCTAAAGTACACATATTCAGGTCTTCAAGTTTCTTCTCATTCCATATTTTGGCACAAGCCTCATATTATTTTTATGACTTTCTCCTGATCCATCTCAAGTCTTTTGATGTACTTAGCGAGATACGGCCTCCAAAACTGAATACGATACTCCAAATAAAGCCTCACCAATTACTTGTAGAGGGGCATTACCACCTCCTTTTTCTTCTGGATATTCTTCTATGCAGCCTAGCATATTTCTGGCTACAGCCATCGCCTTGTCACATTGTTTTGTTGCCTTAAGATCCTCTGGCCCTGTCACCCCAATGTCCCTCTCCTGGTCTCTGCTTATAAGCAGCTCTTATGGGTTTCTACACATCATTTGTATCACTCCACTTCTTCACAGTAATTTTTAACTGCCAAACATTAGGCCATTCTTCTAATCTTTTTAGATCACTTTTGAGGTTGTCCATCCCTCCGGAGTGTCCACTCTGTTGCAAATCTTTGTGTCATCCACAAGAAGGCACACTTTTTTCTTCTAACCCTTTGATAATGTCACTCACAGGTATGAAAAGGAGGAAACAGCTAAAAGAAAAAGATCAATATTTCAGACAGATGTAGTGAGGGAATGGAAAAGACGGAGGAGAGAGAAAAAATAACAAATAGTAGTCACTGGAGAGAGTTAGCAGAAGGCAGACATGAAAGCAGAAAAAAAGAAACTAGGACCAACATGATTGAAAAATAAAATGTCCAGAACAAAGGTAGGAAAAAGTGTTTTTATTTTGAATTTATTAACTGGAATATGTTTGCTTTGGGAAAGTGTATCAGAAATGTTCTTGCATTGTGTTTTTACTTCCCCAGTGTTCCAGTACATGTTAAGTTTGACTTCTTGTGGTTCCCAATTCAATTTTTGTCTTCATATTTCTATTTCTAATTTATGATCGCTTGTTCTCTGTTTGGGAAGGGTTTGTCTTTGTTTTTTGTATGTGACTAAGGTGCAATAATCTGTTCACATGTAGTTTTTATATAAAAATCTATAGCAGCCGCATTGTTGTGCTTCACAAGTAGTAGTGCATTGGTGTTCCAAGGCCCAGTGTAATATTTGTAGTGCCACCTATTCATAGCTATAGACCTTGCTGTTTAAATCATAGGAATTAGTGCTACTATTGTGTAGCAGGTTAGCTATATGTATATTGTTAGGTTTCTTTCAGATTTTGTGTTATTTTTCCAGCAGTGGTCTTTACTAATTTTTAAGTCAGGGTCACTTTGGATCCAAATGAGCTGAAGTCTTCCAATGTGGGGCCATGACACTGCTGACCAGTGTGTGCCAATGATATCCATCTCTACCAGCTCACTTTCAGACTTTTCACTGGGGGTATCCTCAAGGAGGTGAGTATTTTCAAATGCATTTTCTTTGTCTATTGTGATATGCCTCATCCTTCAAGCATGAGGTTTTTCCCCTCATCTACTTTCCTCTTTCTGCCACAAGTATGGGTAGAGGAGCAGAGAGTAGTGAAGTAAAAAAAAAAAACAACCCCAAAAAACCAGAATGATGATGGCGCCACCCCAAAGATCTCCAGGGCCACATTTGGCCCCTGGGTCTTGTTTTATAGTGTGCCCAGTACTGGGTAGATATTGCTATTGCTCAGATGACAAGAATCATGATATTTTTTTCTATGGTGACTTTTATTGAGAAACTAGTAAAAAAGGCCTGTTTCTGTTTGAAAGGAAACGGGCACTAGCAAGGTGTTCCTCTGAGTGTGTATGTTTGAGAGAGTGTATGTGAGAGTAACTGTGTGAGAGAGGCTTCTGTTCCTGCTGCTGTGCATTCCCAGTGTTGTGCTGATTCGCTGCTCCCTGTATCGTGGCTCCACCCCTCTCCCTTCTACTGGCCAATCTGGTGTGGGTTGTGTGACGTTACTATTATCTACTACATGAGGGGCACCACCTCCAGCGGAAACAATGGTTCCAGGCAGCCTCAGAATGTTGGAGGTGAGAATTATTATATAGGATGTCCTAGTTCTGATCTGCAGCTGTCATTGAGGGGAGGTAGGGTTTTTGTAGCTGCAGAGCATATTTATATTTAATTCATATAATTCATAAGAATTGCTATACTGCGTCAAACCAAAGGTCCGTGAGGATCATGTATGCAGTGTATCTTATGTGTGAGCATCATTCGTCAAGTGTGTCCTGACTGATAAAAGGTTGAGAACCATTGCTTTAGGGTCAGATGAAGAGACCTAGGTGGTCTCAGAATATCATGCATTAACATTTTGATGAATTCTTAATGTGATGCAGTGGCATAGGAAGGGGGGGCGGTAGGATGGTCCACCCCGTGTGCACGCCTCTGGGGGGGGGGTGTCAGCTCCGCTGGTTCCCTGCTCCCTCTGCCCCGGAACAGGTTACTTCCTGTTCCGAGGCAGAGAGAGCAAGGAAGCAGCAGAGCCGACGCAGCTCCCAGCGACGTGCACTCAGGGGCAGATCGGCCCTCTCACCCGCCCCTCGCTTCCTAATTCAAGTAAGAATGCGCTCTGGGGGGGAGGGTACGCGCCAGAAGGGGAAGGGTACACGCCGAGGGAGGGGGGCGCCCCGCCCCGGGTGTCAGCCGCCCTCGCTAAGGCACTGATGTGGTCCAATACAAGGTAGCTCAAGCTGCAATGAATCTATGTGACTCCAGGACCAATACATTCATTAGAACATGGCACAATAATAATTATAGTTAGGCATATGCAGAGTTAAGTGCCTTCAGCACTCTGGAAGTAAACTGAAATCCTTCAGTGCACAGTAAGGAGGGTTGCAATCAATAATTGCCAATGTTTAATTATGTTCACTGTTCAGCTAGCTCAAACTTGTTGACATTTGTGGAAGAGTAGGGCATTTTGCAAAGTCTTGGATTAATGTGAAAGTTACCTATCCATTGGTTAGCTCCCCAGAATGTGCTAATTGTGATGCATTCTTTAACACCACAATGTGTTTTTAACTGGACATTCAGAACTTAGCTTACATTCTTCTGATTCCACAGCAGGTGAAAGAACAGCTTTTCTAGTATTTATTTAGCTATGGATTTCAAACTAAGGAGTCTAAGGACAATGATGTAATGAGAATGACTGGGAAATGGCCAACTGATGCTAAAGGATAAAGATGGGAAAATGATTTTTTAACAGTTTATGTGTAAACCAGAGGTTATCTGGGGAACAGAGGAATTTCCAATCCCAAATCTGTTAGGCAACAGCCATAGTAGCCTTTATTCTGTGGGAAAAGATCCCAGCAGGAGAGTCACCTATGTTAGCTTGTATGTAGTTCTTTGACCATTGAATTATTTATTCCTGTAAATACAGGGTTCAGCTGGATACCCTAGGAGGCTTGGTAGATAGTCATTTTATCATATCCAAATCCATCTAGACCCTAAAGGGAGCAATCATGATTCAAAGTATAGCCCTGCTGCCCATTTGTGGTGAAAACCAGAGTGTCCCAGGGAAAAGAGGTGGAAGCTTAGGCTATTGGTAGCACATAAACATAGCTACAGGAGACTTCTGTACCTCTGTGGCATCAGGCTTCAGAACAGGGGACCTGGTCTCCTGCACAGCCTGCAGCCAGACTCATCTTCTACTGCAGAATGTGTCTCTGAAGTCAGGGCTATTGTCAGTTTCAAGACTGTATACATTCCAATGACGGGTCACATCTCTGTAGTGGCCACCTAGCGGCAAATCATTCTTCCATGGTCTTCTGGTAATCACATCCAGACTTGTTTCACAACCTTTAGTATCGGCTTAGTTGTGTACAACATCAATGACCCTGCCACCAGGAAGACTACATTTCCAAATAGGGCAGCAGCATTTGGGGAGGTGAGGGCAGGAAAGCATCAACTTATTTCCCGTTCCCTACCTTGCTGTCCTGTTCAGCAACTCCCCCCTCTTCCTTTCCCCTACCACTGCCGCTGTCACCCTAACCTTTCACAGGCTGAAACTCCAAAGAAACTCAGTGTCAGGATGTGGCCACTCAACCGAGACCCACACTGAAGCACTGCTGTGTCCGCCCTCTTTCTGACAGTATGTTGTGCGTTAGGGGAAGGGTAGAATTCAGCAGCACTTGATCACAGGCCTCTGCTGAAAGGCCCCATGCTGTCACCAGGTCCCTTTGAAGCTTTGGCCCGGATGAGGTAGGACAACAGTGGCAGTAGCAAATTAAAGGAAGAAGGGGAGATATTGGATATGGGACCAGGGTAGAGAAGAGGAGATTAGATGCTGGACTTGGGAGGTAGGGAGGAGAAAGGGAGATTTTGGCCACTGAGGGTAAGTTGGATGTAAGGAGGAAAAGGGGAGATGCTGGTCATCTGGAGGGGGGCTATAGAGGAAAAGGAGGGAGGGCAGGGAAAGGAGAGAGACTTGACAGCGAGGAGTAGGGCCTTCAGTTTCCCCGGGGGGTGGGGGGGGTGGGGTGTGTATCTGAAAGTTCAACTAGGACATCTAATACACTTTATTTGTTAAATTTTAGTATTTCTTAAATGCTGATCTACAAAAACCCTCAGGACAAGTTCCAGTACAAGATATTCAAATTTAAAAGTGTGCAAAAAAAACAAAAAAACCCACCACATTTTTATTTGCTATTTATTTATTTGTTACATTTGTATTCCACATTTTCCCACCTATTTGCAGGCTCAATGTGGCTTACATGGTACCGTAAAGGCGATCGCCAATATCGGTATGAACAAATACATAGTGATGTTTTGGCAGAGTAGAGTTCATGTGTGATAGATGCATTGGGGAATCGTAAGGAGGAAGAGTTAAGTTTTGTCCTGCACGAGCTTTGGTTATGTTGTGCTGCAGAGTTAGGACATTTAAGTAGGATCATTAGGATGTGCGTTTTTGAACAGGTTAGTTTTTAGTAGTTTCTGGAAGTTTAGGTGGTCATATGTTGCTTTCATGGCATTAGGTAGTGCGTTCCATAGTTGTGTGCTTACAAAGGAGAAGCTTGAGGCATAGGTTGATTTGTATTTGAGGCCTTTGCAGCTTGGGTGGTGGAGATTTAGATACGTTCATGCTGATCTTGAAGTATTTCTAGTTGATAGGTCTATGAGGTCTGTCATCCCGGTGCTTCACCGTAGATGATCTTGTGAACCAGGGTGCAGACCTTGAACGCAGTATGTTCTTTGATTGGGAGCCAGTGCAGTTTTTCTCGTAGGGGTTTGGTGCTTTCAAATCTCACTTTTCCAAATATAAGTCTGGCTGCTGTGTTTTGAGCAGTTTGGAGTTTTTTTTGTGATTTGTTCTTTGCATCCTGCATAGATTCCATTGCAGTAGTCTAGGTGGCTTAGGACTATGGATTGCACCAAGTTGCGAAATATTTCTCTCGGGAAAAAAGGTTTCACTCATTTGAGCTTCCACATTGAATGGAACATTTTCTTTGTTGTAGATTTCACTTGGATCTGTAGCGTAAGGTTTCGGTCGATTATGACTCCAAGAATTTTCAGGCTGTCTGAGATCGAGAGGGAGTAATCTGGGGTGGTTATGTTGGTGGGTTTATTAAAATACATTATCAGCTCCTCATCCACTGATGTTTCCATCTCCTGCTGGTGAGTAGCATGAGGTTATTTTTCAACCCTGCTCCATCCAAGCTACTCAGTAGACATCAGGGTTCCACAGGACCCAAAGGAAACTTCTCTACAGCATTCAAGGAACTTTTTCTTGGCAGAGAACAGGTTGCATTGTCTTCAACAAGTTTACAGAGATTCCACTAACCTGCGATTGCTAGGTGCCATTTTAATGTAACCCTGGGGTACCTGGTAGACAGATTCTTGGGGTATTCAGTCAGCAGGAATTGGCATGTATCGGGCACGATAAATACAAATTTCAAGGCCCTACCTCTGTGGATGTCTTGTGTACCTCTTCCAGTCTCCAGTACTCTCCATCAGTAAGAATACAGAATAGAAATCTAACTGCGAGTCCTTTGCAAACCTTTCCTTTTTAAAAAAATCTGTGGAAAACAGTAGCTAGACAGTAGTCATCTAGAAAAAGGAAATTAGTTAGATGAATTTCAGTCTATGCTTTGCCAATTTCATGAAACTGAGACAGACTTGTTTGTTATAGTATTAATAGCCTTGACATCAAAATTCAGTACAGTAAATGATGGTGTACTGTTGAGTATATCAGGTCCCATATTTAAGACTTATGTAGAGAACAGATTGCAGTAGGTAGTGTTGGGCACTATTCATCTGTAGGTTTAAGTTCTGATTTGCTTTATTTTCAGTAATGCAATTATGGGCTTCCAGAAGTAACTAACAGTAAACAAAAACAAGATGTACCATCTAGTATATGAACAGGGAAATACATAATAAAAATACACTGCAAAAATAATCAGTTGTCTTCCTGAGAAAGAAACATCTCTAATGGTTCCCATATGGTTTATACATGCCTCCCTATTTCTCCACTGTTACATTTTCATATTTTTAACTCAAGCATATATAATTCCACTACAATTGACAATTGTTCTGAATTTTTCCAGTTGCTGATAGGCAGATGTACCACAACAGAGAGGAGGGTGTCTAGCAATTTTATTTTTATCAAATGGTGATCGTTGAAACTCTAGACAGCACAATTTGTAATAATGATTTTATATATAATATCACTTGTTAAGTGTCATATCCACATCTTTTGCCAAAAAAAGAATATGCTGGTACATAAAATAAAGTATGGGATAGTGATCCACATTAATTTTACATTTCCAACATTGGTTGTTAGGTTTGAGTCATATGCCCTATAAAGTTTAAGAGGAGTCCAGATTGCACAGTATGCCACTAGAAAAGATGACCGTGTAATACTTTCTGATCTAAAGACCCACATGATTTGGGACCAGAAAGCATCCCATTAGATATTTACATTCCAAATCAGAAAACTCAAAAACTGTAAGACAGCAAACTTTCAAATCAAATCCAGTCAAACAATGGTTGGCTAAACATCAACTACCACAAGACTGTTCCTTACAAATCAAACCAGTTATCAGGATCATAGTTTTTGAAGGTCCATTCTATATTTGATTTTGCAGATTTAAAGGAGTGGGTGCCTAAGTTGAAGTATGAGGCTTTGGTGACAATTGATGAAATGGCTGAGAGATGGTATGATTTATTGATGGAATCTTTGAATATGTTTGCTCCAGAACATGTAATAAGGGTGTGCGATAATTATGTTCTATGTCCCTGGAAGTCAGGTGCATTGACTATAATACGGAGGGAGATGAGGCAGTCAGAAAGGGTCTGGAGAAAATCAGGGGATAAAGAAGTTTATGAAAGTTATAGGTTTAAATTGCGAGAAAATTTGTACAGAATTAACATTATCAGAAGAAAGTGCACGAGGTACTGAATGGGCCTCAGGAATTGTTTCATGTGGTGAATGATTTAACAGGAAGACATGAATTTGGTAAGAGTGGAGTTTGGTGCAGGGGAGTTCTGTGATTTTATAAAGAATAAAGTGAAAGTGTTGTTGGAGAAAGTAGGATGGGTTGCTGCAGTGGCGTACCTAGGGTAGTTGACACCCGGGGCCGGTCATTTTTTAACACCCCCCCCCCCCCCCCCCAAATCCAGTACTAGGCATACCGAGAATACAAAACACTCAGGACCTATAGAGCAATTCTACCATACCATAAGCAGTCATTTCTACGAGTCACACAAGGAAAAGGAAAGCATCTTAAACACTACAGTGAGCACTAGAACATCAATTCACCTATTGTAAAACGAAAACAGACAGATTAGTACAGATCGTCGATCCTGCACAGTCAATGCCAACCAAAAGCCATGTCTTTTTCACAAATACAGATACACCCTAATCCACTATAGAATAAGTAATCATAAACTTTCTATTTAGACAAAAATTAAACTAAACCCCCGATGCCAGTCTCTGCATACAATGCAACACCACAGAAACAGAAACTGTCCCCTAGTACTGTGCTAAATATAAAGACAGCAGATGTAAATTTGAAAAACCTAATATCAATCACCACTTTACAAATTAACAAATAGAAATAAAACAAATACAGAAAATAAAATAATACCATTTTACTGGACTAATACATTTAGCTTCCAGAGGCCAAAATCTCCTTCCTCAGGTCAGTACAGTATAGTGCTGTTACAGTATCTTATCCTGACCTGAGGAAGGGGGTTTTGTTCTCTGAAAGTTAAGTCAAAATGTATTAAAATTAGTCCAATAAAAAGATTACCTTATTTACATGTTCTGTTTATAAACAACACAGCTACAATACTATATCCTAAAGCAAAATAATAAAAAATATATATTTACAGTTTGTTGTCTCTGGTTTCTGCTTTCCTCATCTTCTTTTCACTGTCTTCCTTCCATCCAGGATCTGTCTTTGCTCTCTCTCTGCCATCCAGTGTCTGTCCTCTCTAATGTCCCTTCCATCCACTGTCTACCCTCTCTCTCCCTTCCATCCACCATTTGCCCCAGTCTGCCCTCTTTCTCTCTCCCCCTTCCACCCACCATCTGACCTTTCTCTCTGCCCCTTCAATCCGTCTGCCCTCCCTCTCCTCTCCCTCTCCCATCCATCCAGGGTCTGCCCTCCCTCATGCTCCCCACTTCCTTCCAGGGTCTGTTGTCCCCTCTCTCTCTGCCCCCCCTTTTCAGCCCCCAGTTCCACCTGCCCCTAGTTCCAGCCCCAGCCCACATCTCCCACAGGCCCCCCTTTTCAGCCCCACTATCCCACCAGTCCCCAGCCCTTTTCTCCCATCAGTCCTGAGCTTCAGCCCCCAGTCACTTCTCCCTGTCCCCTTTTCAGCCCCTAGTTTCAACCCCAGCCCTTTTCTCTCACCAGTCCTGAGCTTCAGCCCCAGCCAGTTCTCCCTGTCCCCTTTAAAGCCCACAGTTTCAGCCCCTGCCCCGTTTCAGCCCACAGTTCTAGCACTAGCCCCCTTATCCCAAATACCCTCCTTTTCAGCCCCCAGTTCCAGCCCCCTTCATCCCCCAGTCACTTCTCCCTGTCCCCTTTTCAGCCCCTAGTTTCAACCCCAGCCCTTTTCTCTCACCAGTCCTGAGCTTCAGCCCCAGCCAGTTCTCCCTGTCCCCTTTAAAGCCCACAGTTTCAGCCCCTGCCCCGTTTCAGCCCACAGTTCTAGCACTAGCCCCCTTATCCCAAATACCCTCCTTTTCAGCCCCCAGTTCCAGCCCCCTTCATCCACCACATGCTTTGCAACCCCCCTTTTCAGCCCCAGACCCATACTTCCACCTGCCCCAGGCATGGACCCATTCTCCCTCCTGCCCCCTTGTCGGACCCCAGTTCCAGCTTCAGACCCCTTCTCCCCTCTGAGCACCCCCACCCCTCCCCAATCCCCTTCTCCCCTGTGAGCACCCCTCTCAGCTCCCCCACCCCCTCCCCAGTTCCCTTCTCCCCTCTGAGAACCCCTCTGAGCTCCCCCACCCCTCCCCAATTCCCTTGTCCCCTCTGCGAACCCCTCTGAGTTCCCCCCACCCCTCCCCAATTCCCTTCTGCGAAACCCTCTGAGCTCCCCCACCCCTCCCCAGTTCCCTTCTCCCTTCTGCGAACCCCTCTGAGCTCCCCTCACCCCTCCCCAATTCTCTTCTTCCCTCTGAGCTCCCCTACCTCCTTCTCCCATCTGAGCCCCCCCCCCCTCCGTGGAGAGTGACAGAGCCCTCTTCTCCTGCCACCATCCTGCGTTTTTTTTTAATCCATGCAGCGACGCAGGCAGCACCTCGTGTCTGTCCTGCTGTGTGCTGTCAAAAAAGAAAATCGCTTCACTGGTGTCGGGCCTTCTCTTGCTATGTCCCGCCCACTTTTGAGGTAACTTCCTATTTCCTCGAGGGCGGGACATAGCGAGAGAAGGCCCGACGCCGGCAAAGCGATTTTCTTTTTTGACAGCACACAGCAGGGCAGACACAAGGCGCTGCCTGCGTCGCTCGCTGAATGGATTAAAAAAAAACGCAGGGTGGTAGCAGGAGACGATGTAGCACCCCCCCACCCGCCGACACCCGGGGCGGACCGCCCCCACTGCCCCCCCCCCTTGGTACCCCACTGGGTTGCTGTGAGGAGAGAAGAGATGGTGAAAGAGGGTGGGATGCTTTTCAAACTGTGTATGAAGCTCAGGTGGTGGCAATGATTCAATCACTGAGACTTACTAGGGCAGTGGTGAACCCTTGTTCTTCAGTGCTTCTTAGGCAGCTTGCGAGGGAGGTAGTGCCAGCCATGCGATTATTGGTGAATATGCCCCTTAGTACGGGTGTAGTGCCTATGCAATTAAAGACAGCTACAGTAAAACACCTTTTCAAGAAGGTAGAGTTGGATCAATCAATGATGGGAAATTATCGGCTGATTTCTGTGTTACCAGCTGAAGCAAAGATTATTGAAAAGGTAGTGCTGAAACAGTTTAGTGAGTATGTTAAAATGAGGAAGGGGTTGGATCCATTTACATATGCGTTTTGGGAAAATCATAATACAGAAATGTTGCTGGTGTCCACAGTGGATGAATTGTGGTGTGGTATGGATGAGAGTGTCACCTATTGTTTGATGATGTTGGATATATCATCAGCCTTTGATTTTGTTAATATTGAATGCATGTTGCAGAGATTGTATGAATTGAGAATATGTGGGGGTGTATATGATTGGTTTGTTTATTTTCGTCTGTTCATATAAATAGGCCCCATCTGTCTCATTGATCATTTTTACTCAGTTTGTAAGAATGACACACCACTTGTCAAGAGGCCAAACAGTTTATATGAAAGTGAAATATAACAGATCATGTCAACTGTGCCTTGGTCTGTATGCCAATTGCAGTGACCTATATTTGTATGTTGCCTAGTTAGTTAACTGTTTAACAATAAAATGTCCATTTGAAAATCTCTGCTGCTCAGAGCTCAGGGGTACTTGGTTGAAATTTGTTGAACTTAAGGGATACTTGGCTTGAAGAAATTGGGAAACACTGGTGTAGGAGAAAGCTGCCATTGTTACAATCCCTTAAGGAAAGTATCAACCTGCTCAAGTTTAGGAGGTACTTTAAAGGCATACAGTTTTGCATAAAAATGGTGAAATTGTTCTAGTATGGCTTTGCCATCTAATACAGTGCTATCTATGTCATCCATGATCATCAGGACTCTGCCCCGACTCTTCTGGAATTGTAGTGGCCTAGCAAGAAAATGACCAGCTGTATTGTATTCTGCAAAGCTGATGACTTTAAGCAAGAAGACACAGTCATCTGCTTGTTTCTTTGCAGTATGTCCTAGGAGTTGAGAGGCTGATATGCACAGACAAGCAGAAAGACCTTGGGGTGATGGTGTCCGAGGATCTTAAAGCAAAAAAACAGTGCAACAAAGCAGTAGCCGTAGCCAGAAGCAGGGCCGTGCCAACCCAGTAAGCGGGGTAAGCACGGCAGGGGGGGCGCCTGCCTTCAAGGGCGCCGCCGCCCGAGTCAGTGTTCTAAAATTAAAAAATAAACCTATCTGCACCTACCGCGTTGGCGCCTATGCGCATGCGCTGCTGCCTTCCCGTGCGCAGCACTCGTTCATCTGTTTGGCAATGGCACCGCCCCCAGCCAGCTCTTCCACGAGGACCGGGTGTTGCCGACGCTGCCACGTTGGAGTGCTGTTGAGAGGAGAGGAGAGCCAGCGCCACTGCTTGGATGGATCAGATGATGAGATCTGCTGCCTGTCCTGCCCGCTCTGCATTAATTTTGTTTTTTACTGAGACTGACTGTGCTGTGGACATCATTGGTAAGACGAAGACATCGCCTTGTTGTTTTCATTACTGTAATAGCTGGCGTGGCATGGGCCTACATATGGGAGATAAAGAAAGTGCATTTGAGGCTGCAGGTTGGAGGAACTAGAACCAGCTGCTGGGAAGAAAGGAAAGACAAGGCTAGGAAATTTCTGTGGGGGTGGGGAGAGAACAGGCTAGAATCAGGGAGGAAGGAAGGAGGGGAGACTAAGGGCACAGGAAAGGAAAATAAGCGCTGATGGAACAGAAAGGCAAAGAGGCAGATAGGAAAAACAAGGCAAGGAAATTTCTGTGTGTTGGGGGGGGGGGGAGAGAAGAGAACAAGCTAGAATCAGGGAGGAAGGAGGGGAGACTTCAAGGGCACGAGGAAAGAAAGATAAGCTGATGGAACAGAAAGGCAAAGAGGCAGACAGGAAAAAAGCAAAGTGAGCCATTACCACCCCACCCCACCCCCAAATATAGATGGCAAAATAAGTACAAGACTATATGAGCATCTTCAGCGTAATACTAGCATGCCTGCATTGTATTGCATAAAGGTTCCTGAGTAATAAATTGGATTGTGACATAGGTCATCTGCTATAGAGAGATTCTATTTGACAGGAGGTTTAAAGTGGTAGTGCTTAAATATAGGTAGCAAGGAGGGTAATCAATCATGTGATAGGCTTTCGGTTTTGTATCTGTGTAGTGTTATTATTTAGTGTTTAAGATGGATGATTATGGTATGCCTTCTTGAAAAGATCTGTTTTCAGTAGCTGTGTGCAGATGTATGAGAAACTGGCTTTTAGAAAATTGAAATGAAATATGAACCTTTTTTTTGTTCAGCAATCCCTCAAAGATGCACTCCATCTTTCAGCTCCTATTTCCTTTGCATCTTGTGCCAAACCGGGGGGGGGGGGGGGGGGGGGGGGCAACTGATAGTCTGCAGGGGGGCACCAGAGACCCTTGGCACGGCCGTGGCCAGAAGGATGCTAGGCTGCATCGACAGGAGTAACCAACAGAAGAAAGTTGGTGTTGATGCCCCCGTACAAGTTG
This sequence comes from Microcaecilia unicolor, assembly GCF_901765095.1. Taxonomy (NCBI): domain Eukaryota; kingdom Metazoa; phylum Chordata; class Amphibia; order Gymnophiona; family Siphonopidae; genus Microcaecilia; species Microcaecilia unicolor. Next base: position 71,866,317 of record NC_044037.1, read on the forward strand.
CTGGTGAGGCCCCACCTGGAACATTGTGTTCAGTTTTGGAGGCCGTATCTTGCTAAGGATATAAAAAGACTAGAAGCGGTCCAGAGGAAGGCGACAAAGATGATATAGGACTTGCGCCTTAAGACATATGCGAAGAGACTGGAAGACCTGAATATGTATAGCTTAGAGGAAAGAAGGGACAGGGAAGATATGATACAGACATACTTGAAATATATTAATATAGAAAAAAATCTCTTCCAGGGAAGGGGAAATGGTAAAACTAGAAGACATAAGCTGAGGTTGTGGGGTGGTAGACTTAGGAGTGATTAAGTCAAAATGATGAGAATAAGGAAGAAAAATCCACACTTAACAAAACAATATTAACTGTCCCCAAGCACTGTGAATAGCATTGAAAAAGAAACAGATTTAAGGTAGGAGGAAAAGCCTCAATGAGCTCCAGGTGAAACCATCCTTGGAGCTGTCAAACTCTTCATCATCGGCAGAAAAACCTCTCTATCTCTTCTGTAAAGTGTTCTTTAAATACATTTTTTTTATTTTTAATTTTGTTTAATCTTCTTAGCTATCTCCAAATAATATCTTCTTAAGACACAACTGTGTTTTTTTTAAATCAATGAACTTATATCTTAGCAATTCCTTCTGCTACTGGGTATCGTGAATAATGCACTTATCTGGCTGTCTCTTGCCGTCCACATAGCACCCGAACTGACGTTGGCCAGCGTTTTGCTCTTGCTTTTTCAAGTTCGAGGTTTCCTATAAGATGCAAAAAGATACAATTCAGCAAAATAAAACCACATATTTCTGCCACTATGCAATTTACAAAACCTTACTTTCAGCTATAGTAGACAGAAGAAAAAAGTGGCAGAGAGATAGTTTGTCAATGTACCAAAAATGGCTACCCGTTCTTATATAAAGTGACATCAGACACTATCTTGCCGGGTATTTGTGAGCTGGATTGGCCACTGTTGGAAACAGGATGCTGGGCTTGATGGATGTTTGGTCTTTCCCAGTATGGCAATATTTATGTACTTGTGTACTTATGTTCTTATTTTTTCACTCAAAGAATAGTTAAGCTCTGGAACTCATTGCCAGAGGATGTGGTAACAGTGGTTAGCGTATCTGGTTTAAAAAAAGTTTGGACAAGTTCCTGGAGGAAAAGTCCATAGTGTGTTATTGAGATGGCATGGGGGAAGCCATTACTTGCCCCGGTATTGGTAGCATGGAATGTTGCTACCATTTGGGATTCTGCCAGGTACTTGTGAGCTGAATTGGCCAGTGTTGGAAACAGGATACTAGGCTAGATGGACCATTGATTTTACCCAGTATGGCTTCTTATGTTCATATATTATTTGAAGTAGTTAAATGGAGCTACCACCTGTATTTGTTTTACTTTCTTTTTGTGCTGTGATGTTTCAGCAGCTTCATAGCATAAAGTCTGCAGCGCTTCACTTCTCCCTCTAATGTGAACCTAACATTACATAGAGGATAGTAATCAGTAAAAGATGTGTATGTGAATATTTATATTGTATTTAAAGGCTTTTATATTTGTCTAATGAGATATGATGGGTTGTGATTATCTTAGACAGTAGTCTAATAGTTAAATAAAAGGAGGGCCTTTTGATTGTGAAAAAGTGATTTTAGGTAACTTAAGCCTGGATATTCAGTACTGGGCCATAACTGAGCACTGGCCCTGTATATCCTGGTCATTGGGGCAGGTCTCTCCTGCCTGGTTACATCATTTTGAATATTAGATCCATAGATATTAATTTGGACAATTTAAAAAGCAGTATGATTCAGAATAAAATTGGCTTTGCAAAGGGATTTTTTAAATATGTGTTCTTTGTTTGGGGGGGGGGGGGGGGGAGGGAGGCTTAATATGAGGCCTGTTTGAAAAAGTAAGGCTGTTTATTCTTGAAATAAGAGATAAATCCTTATCAATTCACATTGGAATATGTACGAATTACCTGTATGTTTGTGATCACAGTTGTCACAGCAATACAGTACCTGTCTGCTTTGAGTAATCAATTGTACAACCTTTGGATTACCCTGATGCAGCCATATGGAGAAACATGGTCATGTTATGTTTTAATGTACAAGTTGTTTAACTACTACTAATAATCATTTCTACAGCTCCACTAGATATACGCAGCACTGTACACATTATATGTAGGTACTTTCTCTATCCCTAGAGGGCTCACAATTTAAGTGGCCCTTTTACAAAGGCGTGTAAGTGACTACATTCATTCAGCTTACGCCAAATCAGCATTAAAGTCCAGTTACCGCATGTCCTGGGTGGTAATTCTAAATTTGGCATGCGACAAAAACACTCGGTAGCAGTGGCGTAGGAAGGGGGGGCGGTGGGGCGGTCCGCCCCAGGTGCACGTGCTGGGGGGGTGTCGGCGCCGCTGGTTACCTGCTCTCTTTGCCCCGGAACAGGTTACTTCCTGTTCCAGGGCAGAGAACACAGGGAACCAACGGAGCCGACGCAGCTCCCAGAGACGACGTGCACTCGGCGGGGCGGAGCGCCAGCGGTAAAGATGCACTCCGGGGGGGGGGGGGGGGGTTGTGCCGTGCTGCACCCGGGGGGGGGGTGTGCACAGTGGTGACCCACCCCAGGGATCAGCCGGCCTCACTACACCGCTGCTCGGTACAAAATATTTTCTATGCGTATGCCTTGCAGTGCTATAGAAATGATAAGTAGTAGTAGTATTTTCTACCATGTGGCACTTACCCAGCGGTAAATGGCAGTGGGCATGCGCTGCATGTCTACTGCCAGGGTAGTGCGTGAGACCTTACCGCTAAGTCAGTGGCTGGTGGTAAGCTCTCAGGCCATAAATGAACACATGTTGGTTAATTTTGCCACACATCCATTTTCCGGCACCTTAAAAAAATGGCCCATTTTCCAGGATGTGGTAAAAACTAGCCTGGCACGCATACTACCACAGGCCACTTTTTTTCCGCAGCTTAGTTAAAGGGCCCGTATGTTTTTGTATCTGGGGAGGTGGAGGGCTAAGAGACTTGCCCAAAGTCACAAGGAGATGCAGTAGAACTGAACCAAGGTTGTCAGGATCAAAGCCCGCTGCACTAACCATTAGGCCACCAATATTTTTGTCAAAAGATTGTAATACAGTATATGATATTAAATGAAGCTATGGGCCTAATAAGCATCTCAGTGACCCGGTGAAGAAAAGATAACCAGTGGGATACTGGGATACCAGTATACAATATTTATCAAAATGACAGAACAGATAGGAAGTGATGGTTGTGTTGTACTATATTTTAAGGATTTCATAAAGTCAAGTAAGATACAAACTCTACAGGAAACAAACTGCTTTCTGGAATCTATTTGCATAGCAATGCCATGTGTTAGGGGGATGAATATTAACAGTGGGAGTTCATTGTTGATGAAATAGTTTGTGAAGTGCTAATAGAGATCAGACAGGTTACTAAAGGTGTAAATATAATAATAAAGGAAAATTTCAATTGCTCCTATATTGATTGAATGAATGTCACAGATCCTGGGAGGTGAGCCCTTGGGCTGCCACCAAGCTCCTGACTCAGAAGCCAGAGAAATATTGGCAGACGGTGGCTGAATCTAAAAGAAACACTGGACTCGGGTTTGCAGATGGAAGGCTGAGTGCAGGTACATATGCTGGGCATAACAGGAGACTCTGGGCAGGTCTGGAGACTCTGAGTAGGACTCAGAACAGGAATGAAGACTGTGAAGCAGGATTGGAGACTCTGAAACAGGAGTGGAAACTCTGAACAAGACGGGAGACTCTGAAGCAGTACTGAAGAGCTTGGCAAGGCAAGGGACCGGCAGCAACGAGTAACCAGAAGAGAAGGCGACCTCTTGCAAAGGCACAGCAGAGAGGAGCTCTGGTGCATAAATACACCCGCCAACTGACATCATCAGGGTGAGCCAGTCTCTGGAGATGCATAAGTTCAACGTGGCATTGCGTGCTTACACCTAAGCAGCGCTGACTCCGGATGAAGTTGGGGAGTGGCAGGTTAGCTGGCAGCATCGACGTGCTGGAGGAGGCATAATGTCGAGGCGGCGCTGATATGGGGGCATTCCACAGAAAGTGGAAGACCACGGCAGGGGCCATGACATTGGAGCATATGAAGGAGGCCAAGTGGACATTTTTAAAAGTCCTTTCTGCACATAAAGCAGTGATTTATTGTCAGCTTTTTAAAAACCACAAATCTGAAATACACAGAACGTTATTGTAACTTTACCCGAATTAAGTAACTAATGGGCAGGGTTTACACTTATATGTATGCTATTGAAAATATTAATGTATGCACATAAATTAACATAGAATGTGTGTCTGATAGAACAGGTTTAAATCCAAGTGTACAAATTCCCGAGATAATTTTCAAAATGGAAGTATGCATGCTTTCATTTTGAAAATGTACTGGTGCTCACATAGAAAATTTATGTACATGTTATTTCAACTGATACAGGCGTAAGAAGCGGCGGCCTGACCACACCCAGTCAGGTGCCAATATTCAATGCCAATTAGGCCTAATTTTGCCTATGATGCTCAGTGTCTAAAAAAACCACTGATCACTGCGGCTGAATATTGACCGTTGAGTGTCTAAAGTGGGAAGGGATATGATAAATGTTTATAAAATAGTGGGGTGGAACAGGTTCATAGGCAGTGGTGTGCTGGAGCCGGCTTGCAAGAGCCGGTTGTTAACTTTGCTCGGCTCTTGCGAGCCGGTTGTTGAAACGCACGAGCCGGCTCTCCTCCCTCCGGATCCGGTCCCTCACGTCACCGACCTGACTCTTTGAATTCTTTGGGGCAGGCAGTCTTGCCTGCCTGCTGCCAGCGCTGACTCTCCCCCGCTGGCGCTGTCGGTTCGTGCTTTAAAAATGCTCACCGAGACTTCCAGAGGCGGCCTCGCGAGACTTCTGCTGAAGTCTTGGAGGCCGCCCTTGTAAGTCTCGGTGGCCATTTTGAAGCGTGAACCGGCAGCGCCAGCAGGGGAGAGTCAGCGCTGGCAGCGGGCATGCAAGACTGCCTGCCCTGAAGAATTCGAAGAGTCAGGTTGGTGACATGAGGGACCGGATCCGGAGGGAGGGAGGAGGGAGGGAGGAGAATTTGCCGAACAACTCGGGAGGGGGTGGCAGTGGAGAGAAGGGAGTCGCTGGGCATTTGTGGATGGAGGGGAGAGAAGGGTCGCTGCGCTGGGTATGGGTGCATACAGGACAGGGGAGAGGAGGGTCACTGCTGGACATGGGTGGATGGAGGGCAGGGGAAAGGAGGGTCACTGGGTATGGGTTGCATGCAAGGCAGGGGAGAGGAGGGTCATTGCTGGACATAGGTGGATGGAGGGCAGGGGAAAGGAGAGTCACTGGGTATGGGTGCATGCAGGACAGGGGAGAGAAGGGTCGCTGTGTATGGGTGCATGCAGGGCAGCAGGGGAGAGGAGGATCACTGCTGGACATGGGTGGATGGAGGGCAGGGGAAAGGAGGGTCACTGGGTATGGGTGCATGCAGGGCAGGGGAGAGAAGGGTCGTTGTGTATGGGTGCATGCAGGGCAAGGGAGAGGAGGGTCACTGCTGGACATGGGTAGATGGAGGGCAGGGGAGAGGAGGGGAGAAAGAAGAAATGCTGGACATGGATGGAGGGAAGGGAAGAGTGAGGAAGATGAGATGAGGGAAAAGGAAGAGAAAAACTGCACATGGATAAAGAAAATAGGCAGAAGCTGAGGACCAGAAATGAAGAAGAAAGGAGGAAAGGAAAGAAATAAATGGAAAGGAAGCCCTGGAAACGGAGTTAAGAGGACAGATAGCAGCAGAATCGGATACTGGGCCAGCATGATCAAAAAAACAGTCACCAAAGGTAGAAAAAAAATCATTTTATTTTCATTATAGTGTTTGGAATATGTTCACTATGAGAATCAGGTGCTCAACATTAAAACTTTATATTTATTTACTTATTTATGGCATTTTATCGCACATTAAACATGAATTAGATTAGAACCTGGGATCATTTAATTTTTTTTTCCTGGAGTAATGCATTGCCACCCCCCCCCCCCCCCCCCAGGCTCTCTTCCTGGCTATAGCCAGCTCTGCAATTTGGGGGTGGGGCACAGAGGGGGACCGGGGTGGGGGGGGGGGGAGAGAGCCTGTTTTTAAACATTTACCAGAACACCACTGTATAGGAAATGTTTATTTATTCTTTTAAATAAAATTAGAGCTAGAAAACACTGCAGGAAACTAACATTTAGCATAAATTGGAGAATATAAAGGGTTCCTGCTGATCCGGGAATTCAGAAAACAACCCCTGAAGAAAGTATGTTGTTCCACCCCCCCCCCCCCCCCCCGCAACAATCAGCCTGTGGAATTTGTTGGCAGAAGATGTCAAAGTGTATAGCATACCTGGGTTTAAAAGGTGTCTGTAACATTTCCTAAAAGAAAATCTATTTACCATTATTAGCTAGGTACAGTGATATGGATCTACCCTATGGAATCTGCATTGTGAGAGACAAGATGCTGGATTTGTTGGCAATTAGGTCTGATCCAACATGATCTCTCTTATGTTCTTAGGAAATTTGTTGAAATAGTATTCCTGCATCCATCACATCTTTCTGTTGTGAATTAAAACCGTCAAGCCATCTAATTCAAGCCATATACTTTCCGCTGAAGATATGACTGTTTCCGTGCTTAGTTGATATTATTATTCATTTGGCAATGCTTAGAGACTTGCAAGGTCAGTGCAGGGCTGCAACTCTGCCTGTCAGAAAACTGTAGAAGCCTTGACAGCACACAGGGATGTAAATGGTAAATGTGCCGCCTTCCCTGCCATGTACAGGAGAGTTAAATTGACCCTGCCATCTTTATGGGCCTATTACCTTTTTTTGAAGTCTGGAGGATCATACAAGAATTATTGCTATTGGTGGAAGGAATGACAGAAGGTTAATAACTGACTATGGCAGAAGGATGCTTCTTTGAAAGAAGGTAGAGAAATTTAAAGCAGACTTTTAACACCAGTCACCGAATTGTCTAAGCAGGACTACAGTTTGCCATGGCTACGCACAGCAAGTGCCAGAGAGTATAAATAGAGGGGGTCATTTCATAACATGGTATCTATTTGAAAAGTCCAAAAAGAAGCTGATTCTATAAGGGCAACATAGGCACTTACGTGCCTTTATAAAATAGGTTCCCGGAAGCAGGCCCAACAGAATGAAAATACCCATACACAAATTTACACTTGCTCGGTGTGTGTCTATGTCTGAGCCCTTTCCCCCCTGGATTCTATATTGTCAAAATTGCATGTGCAAATTTGGACGCATACCCAATTTGCATGCGCAATTTGAGTAACAATTCAACTAGCACCAATAATTGGGTGCTAACAATCAATTATTGTTGTTAATTGGGCAACAATTTGGATTTACATGTGCATCTTGCTAAGTGCTATTCTATAAAGACACGTGCATAAATCTTTTAGCGTGCAACTGAAAAGGGGGTGTGGTCATGGGAGGGGCATGGGTAGGTCAGGGGCATTCACTAAAGATGCACACAGTATTATAGAGTTCAGGGGATCTGCGCCTAATTTACATGTAAGGATTTATAGCAGGTTTCAGTTGGTATAAATCCTTGTGCCATATTCTGGGCATGGATCCAGGCACTACACGCTATTCTAAAAACGGTACCCAACTCAGAGCGCCATTTATAGAATAGCACTCAGCGAACATGTTTTTCTGCGCCCAAATTTGGGTGCTATTTACTGAATCTAGTCTAGTGCGTGTACCTGTGAATTTTGTAAAATACACCGTAACTCTGCCTCCGTTTCATGCAAACTACACTACACCTGGGAACACTTCCAAATGCTCTTGCCATGCACTTATTTTGTATGTATGTATATCAACACACAATTTTATAACAACCATTGTCCACATATAGAACAAAGGAAGGTTCTTTATAACATTACCCCCACTGTGCATAGTGCGGTCGTCTTTTTCCCTTTCCCCGTAGCCAAGAATTACATTATTCCACTCCCATATGCATTTGTTTTGAAACAAAATGAACAATACAAGACAATTAAAACATTTTTTTTTATTTTTGTTTTTTTTATGTTGTTTTGTTTCCTCTGGTTGTTAATGTGCATTATTTTCAAATAGCATGAGCTAAAACAGAAAATAAAACAAAATAAAATGAAACAAATGAAAAATACCCTGAAACGAAATGAGAAAATAAACAGGCATGCATACCCCTTCCTGCAACCTGCTTTGGTTTTTACTGGTTGATTGTTTTGAGCTCTTGTTCTGGTATCTCCCTCCTTTCACTGGGAAAAGTAAATAAAATTGGTGCTGCCCCTTTTCTGCTGGTTCTTATGTCTTCTGAGCAATATGAATAGTAGCAGCATATTCCCCCCATGGACATAAAGCTGCGCCCCAAGAATAAGGGTAGGTGTTTTCCACTGATTCCTTTTCACCTAGATGACTGAGTCAGCCTTCTTTTTGCTATGTGGTAGGGGTCCTCAGATCCAGTCCTTCATGCCCAAAACCCTGCCTGGTTTTAAGGATTTCCACACTGAATATGTATGAAATCTATCTGCATACAATGAAAGTGAATGCAAATAGATCTCATACATATAGTCATTGTGGAAATCCTGAAACCAAGCTGGGTTGTGGACCTTGAGGACTCCTGCTATATGATATAGTGAAGTTGCCCTGCTCTTTGTGAGAAAATGTGAAACCATATCTCCATGAATATGGTGAAGGGAACCTAGAACTGGTTCAGCTTGTTTAGATGAAACAGACTGGAGGAATGGTCTAGTCTACAATATTAGGTTGAGAAGCAGGGAAGTCACTGATGCTCCTTGTGACCTTAGACACATCACTTTAATCTCCATTGCATCAGGAATAAAAGTGAGACTGTAAGCTGTTTTGGGAAGGTAAATAGATATTGTGTGTAAACTTGGTTTTAGGACGGAAGCAATTAGATTTAAAACTAAAACCCAGAATCTATATCGATCCGACTGGTAATGTAGCACAGAATAATAACAGTTGCCATGCAAGTCATAGGATACACTTTCTAGAGATGGGTGGCTCTATCGTCCATGGCAATTGCTTGTGATAACAGCAGCATCGTGCTTCTAGTCTATGATACCTGAATCAGCATTGTGCTTCTATTCTATGATACCTGAATCTTAGTAGTTGCAGGAACATTGGTCACCTTAGTTTCCATATGGTAGCACAACTAACAACCGCATGGTCTAGGAGATTTAAGCTGGAATGCTACAGTGACACACTAGTTTATGAACAGCCATCAAATAATTACTGTGTGAGCAGACAAATTCCTGGGAGACCTAAATGATGGGGGAACGAAGGGTTGTCAAAGTAATGACCTACCATCTTTTCACCTTATGTGGTGTGTAATGTTTTCCATTAACTATTACTGTGCTTTTGAAAAATATTTGGCACAAATTGGCTGTAAAGTTACTTAAGCTCTCATTCTGATTGTGTCTACATGATGCTAGAAATAACCAAAACAGTGGCTTTATTTTCCTATTTCTCACCATTCCCATATATCATATCTAATTATATATAAATAATAATAATGTTCTCATTAACCTTCTCCACCAGTGAGTTTGAAATGTCTTCCATTAAAGATGAAATCGCATTTAAATAATCTCACTGGAGGTCAACTTTAATGAGGACTGTACCTTAATATATCATGCTATGAATTCTTGCTAATCTTCGTCAGCCTTTTCAGTGAACTCCTCCAGTTCTTATCCAGTTTCATTGAGTCTTTCCTCACTGTTCATTGTAGCAAAGATTTTGCAGATCAATACTGAATCCAAATGTGGAGGAGTAGCCTAATGGAGCCTAATGGTTAGAACAGTGGGCTGAGAACCAGGGGAGTCTTGTTCAAATCTCACTTCTGCTCTTTGTGATCTTGGGCAGTCACTTATCTCTCCATTGCCGCAAGTATAAAGTCAGAGTGTGAACTCTCCAGGGACTGAAAAATGCCTGTTGTACCTGACTTTACACTGGTCCAATAGCTTGTAGGCAGTATAAAGAAAAATAATCTTCTTTAGAATATTTATGCTTTTTATACCACTGTTCATATCACGCACAACAGGGCAGTTTACAATATTAGCAAATGAAAGTAGATAAATTTAAAATGACAAACAAGATAGGCCATAAATGCCAAATTAACATAGGATTTATCTCAACATAGCATTGTGGAACGAAATTTAAGAAAGGATGTCCAGGTTGGTGCATCACTGGTGGTGCTAGTATTTTAGAACAGGATCTTCTGATGTACAGCCTGTTCTAAAATACATAAAAAATGGATGTCCATGTGCTGATGATGTCCAGCATGAACAGCCATTTTACAAACGGAAACGTCTGAACTATGAACAGGGCAAAATATGGATGCCGTTGTGGCAGCATTGGCACTACCACCGGGTAGCGCATGTGCCCAGCGGTAATTCTGAGTTTGGCAAGTGCCGAATCCCATGGTAGAAAATGTTTTTGTATTCTTGACCACGGGGGGGGGGGGGGGGGGGGGGACAATCCCAGCGGTAATCGGCAGTGTGGCCACATTGGCACGTGCTAAGTCAATGGCTGACGGTAAGGGCTCAGGCCATAAATAGGCATGCACTAGTTTTAATTTTTGCACATGCCCATTTCCAGGCCCATTAAAAAAGGTTCTTTTCCCCAGTCACAGTAAAAAGTGGTCCAGCGCACACCCAAAGACACGCCCACACTACCGCAGACCACTTTTTACCACAGCTTTATAAAAGGACTCATCTATTTCCTCTTAATACATTTAAATTACAATATTCTGCTTTATATTACTATTATACACATTAGTTTAAGTTACCACAGCCACATAATCAAATTCAAATCAAATCAAAACAATTCTTACAGACCTCTATCTCCCCATTTCAGAGTTCAGTGTGGTATACAGTAGTTCAGACCACAGTGACATACATACATCAAGCTCAGAACAGTATAAAATCAAATAAAAACTATCACTCACTCAATTACTAGCATTGTCAGGAAACAGCAATGTCTTAACCTTTTTTCTAAAAAGTAAATAGTTTCTATCTAATTTAATAAATTTAGGAAAGCATTGCATATCAGCTCATTATTATACAAATCAAATAATGCAGCTTGTGCTGAACTCAACAATCTGTTATTCTATAAAAAAAATAATGTCTGTTCATAGCTGTCCAAATAGCAATAGCAGAACCCTTCCTGTCCACCCATCCCCCTGACTCCCCACATCCCGAAGGCACTTGACAAACATTTAGTCCAAGGCTCTCCACTTTCTGGACCTCCAATCAGTGTTTCTCCGCAAAAACCCCTACCCCTAAGGACACCCTAGCCCCCATGAGTCCTCCCCAGGCCTACCTGGGGCAATCCCTGGTGGCCTAGTGGAATGGGGTAGAAATGGTCCCCAGTTACTTCTATGCCTTGTGACACCCATCAACACCAGCGGTAGTTGTGCAGTACTACCACTGGGGATCAGGCTGTGGTGGATTGGGGCTGGGGTTGCACTTTAGGGGGATTGGCAGGTATTTGTTGGTTGGGAAGGATCAGGGGTTAGGAGGTTGTTTACTCCACACCATCTCTTTATTAGATAGAGGGCCTGACTTTTGGTCCTCCATCTTTGCATTGGTGTGGCCAGGAATGCATAATGCTATTTACTATGCAAGTTATTAATCTGCAGTGGTGAAATTGTAAATTTTATGTAGCTTAGTAATTACCCCCATATCTGTATATCTTTAACCAGATAAGGGGCACTTCTATAACCTAGGAACTAACATTTGCATGCCCATTACATATGTAAATGTTTAGAATACTAGCGTGTATGTGCATTTGTGTGCACTTACATACATATATGTCAGCATGCTGCCTAAGCGCTATTCTGAAAATACCTGTTTAACTTATATAGGATGTATTTGCAAGGGGGATGTACACAGGAGCAGGACATGGGTAGAACTTAGGTGGGTTTCCACATACACATGTAACTTACAGAAGTTAGATGCTTTCCACTTACACCTGCTCTATGGCTAGCAAAAGTGCGAGCGCCTAACAATTAGGTGTGTACATACCTGGTTATACTAATATTCTAGAAAGGAATGAAGACACTTCTGTTCCTTTATAGAATAGGCTCCTACCACACATTCTCGGGATAACTAATTGTAAGTGCCCAGTTTTAGAATTGACCTTATAATGTTAAATATTGATGCTATCCATTTAAATTTTAACTATGCTCCCCCCCCCCCCGCCCCCCCAAGCATACCTCTCAGTCCTCGTTTTGTTAAACCAGTTATCTTTTGGCTGATAACTATCCAGCTAAAAGCTAACCAGTCAGCGAGCCCAAAATTTTAAAACTATGATTTCTCCACCTAACTCTTAAAGTTAACCAAATAAATCATTTTACATGTTTAAGCAAAAATAACATCAAAGGAGGCTTAGAACCAGCAAATTACAATTTGATAGATGATAAATCGATTACAATTCAGTTCATTTGGGTTGCCCGACTGTGGGCATGACAGGAAGTTACAAGTGAGTTATTGAGAGTGTTTAAAAATCCATAACCACAAATAATTGTGACCAGTCATCTGTAGATGTTATATAAACAGCATAGGCTTAATGCTTAGGCATATTAGACACATATCTAGGGCCCAAAGTCATCTTTAAAAAAATAGTTTTGACTGAAATATAAACAACATTTAATAACATCTGAATTTCAAATACAGATCATAATACCCACCCCCCCAAAAAAAAAAAAAAAAGAAACACACACACACACACCACCCTCCCCAGCATATTGAAGTGGACATATGGGAAGGAAAAATAGAAGCATGGAGGCATGCATAGTTTGTGTGGAGGAGTGGCCTAGTGGTTAGGGTGGTGTACTTTGGTCCTGGGGAACTGAGGAACTGAGTTCGATTCCCGGCACAGGCAGCTCCTCGTGACTCTGGGCAAGTCACTTAACCCTCCATTGCCCCATGTAAGCCGCATTGAGCCTGCCATGAGTGGGAAAGTGCGGGGTACAAATGTAACAAAAATAAAATATATAATGGAACATAGCAATAAAGAAAACATAGCAGCAAAAGAAACATCAATTACATACTCCGAAGCAGAATCTTATGTTCAAATTCATCAAGTGAAGTTGAAGTAGCATGAACAGTACTCCTCTTTAAAGAACAGTGTCAGGAGCTTTGGGACTCCGGCCCAGAGCAGGATATAGATTACCATGTCCTTCTTACCTCCCCCAGGAGTTATATTGGCTATGCATTTCTATCCAACTGAGGATCCTGCACACGTTGGGTAGGCGGGATGGCTTGCCAAAGGCTTCAGGAAAATTTTGAATGCTGGGTAGTGTCCAGCCCAGGGTTCTCCATTCATGGTAATCTGTGTCCTGCTGTCCTTGGAGAACATCTGCTACAGGTGAGTAACTTTGCTTTAGCACAAGATCCAATGGAGAATGCAAAAGAAAAAGAGCTGGGCCAACTCTTATATGTAGGCCGAACATGACGGTAAACATCCATGCACACTCCTCCCACCACTGATAAACCAGAGGATATTCCCACCAGATGTGAAAATAAGTGCTCTCTTGTCTTCATCGACACCAACAAAGATTCCCAAAAGACTGGTGAAAATGAACAGTTCTGGAAGGAGGAAGATACCATCTATATAATGATTTCACCCCATTTTCTACTAGGTTTGCTGAATTGAGAGTCAAAACATGTTGTTGTGAATAGTGGACCATTTTTTATCAGAAAAAGTTCATCCCAGTTTGCCATATATTTGGGTTTAATGTCTCTCTGAGTGTTGAGTAAATCATAATTCAGAGAGATTAATGTTTGCTGCCGGGATCCCCCATGCATGAACTCTTCAAAAGATGTGTTTTTCACTGTTAACCAAGCTTTAAAGGGGCTGCTCTTCACCAAGAAAATGGTAAACTTCTGACAGACCTGGAAGACTTGGGGTCAGTGTAAGGTTTCCAACCAACAATCTTAATAAAGGTAGGCCACTGGGTAGCAGAATCTTTAAATAGGCAATCTGCTGAACATCTGCATCCCTCACAGTTAATGTATCCCTTGCAGTCCATATGACTCTATTCCATGCTTAAGACCCTGCTTCCTTACCTGACTCTCTCGAATCCTTCTCCTTCCCCTCTTACCTGGAGCTCTACTCCCTTCTTAGTACCTTCCACCCCTATTCATTTCTCCAAGTCAGTCCAGTGGAATTGTAGGGACTCCTAGGGGTCCTTTCACTAAGCCACGTAAGCGTCTATGTGCGCCCCACGTGCACCAACTATGTGCGCCCAACCTGCACCAAAATGGAGTTACTGCCCAACAACTTTGTGGTTCTTGCGATAATTTTGTTTTTGGTGCACGTCCGATACGCGCATCTGAAAAATATTTTTTATTTTCAGGCGCATGTAACAGACGCACACCAAGTAGCATTTGGCGCGTGTAGGTCATTACCGCCCGGTTACCGTGTGAGTCTTTACTGCTAGGTCAATAGCTGGCGGTCAGGTCTCAGACCCAAAATGGACGCGCAGCAATTTTCATTTTGCCGCACGTCCATTTTCAGCAAAAATTTTTAAAAGGCCTTTTTTACAGGCGCGCTAAAAAAAATGGATCGGTGCGCACCCAAAACCCGTGCCTACACTACCGCAAGCCATTTTTCAGCACACCTTTGTAAAAGGACCCCTTTCTAAGTTAGGCATCAGGCTGTGAGTGAGTGAAAGGGTTAAATCATTGTTCACCCACATCTCATACTGTGGCTCCTCTTGCTTCTGGATTTTGTGTAGGAGAAAAGATTTTTGAGCATGTGCATACTTGATTCACATGTTCACTCAAAACATGCTTCTGCTGACACACCCAGAGCCAGCTCCTGCATTTTCCCACAAAGAGAGATGATGGGGGGGGGGGGGGGGGGGGGGAGGAGCTTAGGTGGGAAGAGGAAAATACCATGAATGAAGATCCTAGGGGAGGGGGCATATAAACTGAATGGGGCCCCACAAAGTATTTGTCATTTATTAGAGCTTCTTTTTAAAATTATTTATTGGCTTTTGAAATATTTACAAAGAGAAAAGTGTTGTGGAAATTACAGCACCATTGAAAGAACATTAAGAAAAAGAAGGAAACAATAATTCAATTATACAAAATTTCTGTGCTTACTTTAGCCCATATATGGGGAGCCCAATTGAAGTAATTCTAGAAGAAAATAGAAAACTTAAACTTATAGCAGAAACAAAGAAAAAGTGTGAAGCTTGCACAATAAATCAATTGTCAGAACTTCTATGATCAAATTGAATTACAGAATAAAACATGAGCCAAAATACAATGCAAAATTAAAAACAAAACATGGACTGTTTGAACCAGAACACATCTATACACTACTCAGACAATCCAAAGACTAGCAGGGCCGTCCAGAGACTGGGCTGGGCCCGGGGCAGGGCTGCCCCCAGGGCCCCCCCCCCCCCCCCCGAGGTCACCGCCGCTGCTCCCCCCCCTCCGTCCGCCACCGGGCCAGGCCCCCTGCATTGAAATCACAGCGCCTCTCACCTCCGTGTGAAAGCGTGCAGGCAGCAGCAGATCACCTCCTTTCAGGCCTCCTTCCCTCCCTGTGTCCCGCCCTCGCGGAAGTTACATCAGACGTGCTGGAGTAAGTGCTGGAGATTCCTTTCTTTCCCCCTTTCTCCAGCATACAAACCCTAACATAACTCTGAATTACAATAGGGACCTCTTTAGGGCTCCTGCCTCCAGGTTTTCCCTTGCTCCTTGTCTTACTATCTCCCCTTGCAGCAGGTTTAAACTGAAACTTTTTGACACTCTTCTGGTTTTCTCCCTGTCCAGGGGAGCTGATCGCTTCTGCCGGTCACACAAGACAAAGACAATTTAGCAAGGCCATGTCTTAGCTATACAATGGATGCAGACCTAGTCCAGGGTTGGTTGGCTTCTAAATAAATTTCTCTCCTTTCTGAGTAGCACAAACAAATCCATCTCAGTGATTAAAAAATATGGATGGAATAAGGCTAATTTGCATGGCTAGGTGGGAAAGGATTATCTAGAAGTACCAGCTTTACCATACACACTCGTTCCTGGGTTCCAATTTATTGTATTGGGAATAAGTTTTTAAAAAAAAATCAAATGATCATTGGTCTTCAGCATGCTAAGGAAATCAGTTAGTTTTTCTCAGATTTTGTCCTTTCTTAGCAGAATGTCACTTATGGCAGGCCAGGCATCATTAGACATCAGATACAACCTTTCAGAGTGCAGCAGTCAGGGAATGACAGAGACAAAGTAGGAAAAAGCAAAATAATGAGAAAAAGACAGTTGATAAAGAAATGGATGGAGTCAAAATGTGACAGAGACAGGAAACAGAAAGATTAAAAAGAAAGAAAGAAGAAAGTCAGAGTGACATAAAGAGAAAAGATAGAGGGGCAGATATAGCAACATTTTGCTTCTGTACAAAAATTGCTTCTGTTTTGCCTTGGCATTTTCCCATTGAATATTCTGTAAGATTTTCATTGATGTGTCTGGAGTTATTTTCACAGCTGAGCTAAAGTTCAAAACACCCATTCAACATGGTTAAAAAGCAGGTCAGACGAAAGACAGAAGGTGATGTGACAGCAGCACTAGCTGCATGGCTAATGGCTGCCTTCCTAAATTATTCCAGATGCTAGACCATTGGTTTCTCAAGATTGATTCGCAACATAGGTTTAGCAACTAAACTAACATGAAGAATTTATAACTGCACATCTCCTTGTGAAATAAGGATGTCAATGCCTGTGATCTGCTCTGGAGCTCTGCCAGCTCATCAACAGCAGCCACACAGATAGACACTCGCTGTAAAATAGCGTCTTTAATATGTCATAATGCCTGTTTCTCCATAGACAATATCAATTAATCCTGGGAAGTATAAGTACCATTCCAGGCATAGAAATGCCATCAAAAGGAGCGAGAAATACTGCTCCAAATCTAAATTGAAGGCCAAAGAGTGAAATTGATCAGATTTATTTATTTATTTTGCACATTTATATCCCACTTTTTTCCACAGGGATACAGACTCAAAGTGGCTTACAATGTTGTACAAATACAATTACATGAAACAGGAGAGAAGGAAGAGAGTTAGAATAAGCAGGGAAAGGGAAGAGAGACTATCTGAAGATGGCAGTCAGAGATAGGCTGGTCTTCGTTAGACTCCAGATGCTGAGACGGCTCAGAGTAGCTAGGACAACTGTCTGCATGGCAATCCATGATGGAGAGCTGGCGAAATACCCATCCAGACCAGGAGAAAGAAGCAGGCCACAAATAGAATCGGGGAAGGCTGGAAAAGATGTGAAGAGGCCGGACCGGCCAAGCCGGAACAACATGGTGCAAGTTGCGTTGAAAACTGCTTCGGTACTCACCACCAGCACCCTAAACGAGTGGAGCAGCGACCAGGAGATGAGGTGCTAGAGGCCCAACGGTGCTGCAGTGATGAACAATGGCTGGTGAACGGGCTGAATACCAGAAGTAGGAGCGGCCCGGAGAGATGATGTCTCAGGGGTATAAAACTAGAAAATGTAATGTTGTATTGCTTAACAAATAAAATAAAGCAGCACAAAATTATATTGACTTTTCTTTGGTGCCTGTGAAAGATATACATAGAGTAAGATAATATGAGACAATTTTCAAAGCAGTTATCTGGGCGAATTCTCTGTTTCTGAAAGGACACACATAGGTTTCACAGCATTCATACTTGTAGGTGCAGGGAAAAGGGATAAGGCAAGGGATGCAAAGTACACGGGAAAATGTGCTCTGATTTCTCCCTAGTAGATGATCCATCTGACTTTTCTTGTCTCCAAACGGAAAGCATCACTGTGGAGAGGCAGGAAGTGATCCTGTAGCCAGGATCTGCCCTCCAGGGGATGCAATATTCTCTTTGACCAAGGATGTTTCTCCAGGGGCTTCTGACCAGGAGGGAAAAATTTGGATGGCCATTGTAGTTGGAGATTCTATCATTAGGCATGTAGATAGCTGAGTGACTGGTGGACGTGAGGATCGCTTGGTCACTTGCTTGCTTGGTGCGAAGGCAGCGGACATCACACATCACCTAGATAATGTTTTAGACAGTGCTGGGGAGGAGCATACAAATGACATAGGAAAATGTGGGAGGCTCTTAGGTAGAAAGCTGAAATCCAGAACCTCCAGGGTAGCATTTTCAGAAGTGCTTCTCGTTCCACGTGCAGGACTCAAGAGATAAGCAGAGCTCCAGAGTCTCAATGCATAGATGAGGTGATGGTGCAGGGAGGAGGGTTTTAGATTTGTTAGGAACTGGGCAACATTTTGGGGAAGGGGTAGCCTATTCCAGAAAGATGGACTCTAACTTAACCAGGGTGGAACCAGGCTGCTGGCATCAACATTTAAAAAGGAGGTAGAGCAGTTTTAAACTAGAAACTAGGGGAAGGCTAGCAGTGTCTCAAATGCACATGGTTCAGAACGAGGTATCTTTAATAGATATAACCAAAACAAGGAAGATAGGGCATCCTGATATTGAAGTTGCAATAGAGACCATAGTAGACCAGAAAGCTCATTTTTAAAGCACTTGGACTTACAAAGTTCCATAGTTACTATCAGGCTCATTTTCAAAAGAGAAAAACGTCCAAAAAGTCACATAAGTCTGCATTTGGATGTTTTTCTCACAAAAACATCCAAATCAGTATTTTCGAAAACCTCTTTTTAGACGTTTTTCTCTGAAGTCCATCAGAAGTACGTCCAAATCTCAAGGGAGCATTTCAGGGGCATGTTCAAGACTGGACTTGGGTGTTTCTAAGACTTAGACTTTTTTCAGCCATAATGGAACAAAACAAAAATGCCCAGGATTAAAACTTAAATGTTTTGAGCTAGACCTGTTTTTATAACAAATAGCTGCAGTGGAAATTGAACCCACTACCCCAAGATCAAAATCCACTGCACTAACCACTAGGCTACTCCTCCACTCCACACACAAAAGGTGCCCCAAATGACCAGATGACCACTGGAGGGAATCAGGGATCACCTCCCCTTACTCCCCCAGTGGTCACTATCCCCCTCCCACCCCCCCCCTCAAAATGTGATTAAAAACATTACTTGCCAGCCTCTATACCAGCCTCAGATGTTATACTCAGGTCCATTAGAATAGCATGCAGGTCCCTGGCGTAGTCTAGTAGTGGTGCAGTGCACTGCAGACAGGTGGACCCAGGCTTCTACCTCCCCCTAGTTGTTACACTTGTGGAGGAAACTGTGAGCCCTCCAAAACCCACCAGAAACTTACTGTACCCACATATTGGTGCTCCCTTCACCTGTAAGGGCTATGGTAGTGGTGTACAGTTGGGGGTAATGGGGTTTGGGGGGCTCAGCAGACAAGGTAAAGGAGCAATGGTGAAATGTATTCCTGGGAGCATTTTATAAAGTCCACTGCAGTGCCTGGGATGTAACTTTTCCACTATTCTACCTGATGCCAAGCTTTCTGTTTATATATATATATATATATATATATATATATATATATATATATATATCTGAGCCTTGTGTCTATTGTTTATCAGTAGATTTGGACTTTGAATCCAGATCTATAGATAAAAAGGAGGTCTCATTACATATATCTAAATACCAGAGTGTTATTTTTCCATACTTCATAGCAAGAGTGTACATTCCCTAATTATCTGTCCCAATGCAACTTGTTTCCAGCACCCCCTCCTGCAGACTATAGCCCCACTTTGTTTCCAGCACCCGCCTGTGCACTACAGCCCCATCTTTGTTTCTAGCATCCCCTCATGCACACTACAGCCCCACATTTGTTTCCAACACTCCCTCCGGCACACTACAGCCCCATCTTTGTTTCCAGCACTGCTGCAAACTACAATTCTCACCTATGTTTCCAGCACCACCTGCAAACAGATCCCACCTTTGCTTCCACCACCCCCTCCTACACACTATATCCTCACCTTTGTTTCCAGCCCCCCTTCTGCACACTTCAGCCTCACCTTTGCTTCTAACACCCCCCTCCTGCACACTACAGCCCCACCTTTTTTTTTCTAGTACTCCCTCTCCTGCACACTACAGCCCCAATCTTTGTTTCCAGCACCCCCTCCTGCACAATACATCCCCAACCTTTATTTCCAGCGCCTCCATCCTGCACACTGCATCCACCACCTTGGTTTCTAGCACTCCCTTCACACTACAGCCCCAACCTTTGTTTCCAGCCCCCCTTCTGCACACTTCAGCCTCACCTTTGCTTCTAACACCCCCCTCCTGCACACTACAGCCCCACCTTTTTTTCTAGTACTCTCTCTCCTGCACACTACAGCCCCAACCTTTATTTCCAGCGCCTCCATCCTGCACACTGCATCCACCACCTTGGTTTCTAGCACTCCCTTCACACTACAGCCTCCACCATTGTTTCTAGTACCCAGTGCTTTTTTTGTAGAAAAAAAGGTGCCGGTACTCATTATGGGCGGGGTCACCACATATGGCTCCACCCCTATGATAGCCACACCCACATTAACCACACCCCCTATACCAGCCATGGCGCATATAAACAGACATCATTGAAAATATTATAGTACTATAGGAGAAAAAAATAACGTGATTTTTTTTCATGATAAATAATCTCTGTAAGCTCTTACAGCTCCAGTATACCCAGTGCAAAATAAGACAGCCAATGTAAATTCTCAAATTGGACATATTACAAACACTAAAATGAAAATAAAATGATTTTTTTTCTACCTTTGTTGTCTGGTGACTGTTTTTCTTTCCATATTGGTCCCAGTCTGTGATTCTGCTTTCCTTTGTTTTCGCTTAACTCTTCTGTGCCATTTGTTATTTTTGTCTCCTTTTTCTTTGCTTTCTTCAATATTTTTCAGGCTCTCTCTCTGTCCAGATTTAATTCATTCTTACTATCCATTCTTTAATTTCCTTCATCTACCTGTGGCTTTTCATCTTTTCCTCACCCTTGTTCTCCCCATGCCCCTTCCTCTTATTCTCCAGTCTTTCTCTATTCCCCTTTTCCATCCAGCAGCTCTGCTTTCTCTCCCCATCCTTCCAGTGTCTCCCCTATTTCTTTCTGCATTCTTCCATCCAGCGTCTTCCCTCTTTCTCTCCCCATCCTTCCGTTTTCCCTCTCTCTCTCTCCCCATCCTTCCATCTGTTTTTCCCCCTCTCTCTCCCCATCCTTCCATCTGTTTTCCCCCTCTCTCTCCCCATCCTTCCATCTGTTTTCCCTCTCTCTCCCCATCCTTCCATCTGTTTTCCCTCTCTCTCCCCATCCTTCCATCTGTTTTCCCTCTCTCTCCCCATCCTTCCATCTGTTTTTCCCTCTCTCCCCAATCCTTCCATCTGTGTTTTCCCTCTCTCTCCCCATCCTTCCATCTGTTTTTCCCCTCTCCCCAATCCTTCCATCTGTTTTTCCCCTCTCTCCCCAATCCTTCCATCTGTTTTTCCCTCTCTCTCCCCATCCTTCCCTCTGTTGGTTTCCCTCTCTCTCCCCAATCCTTCCCTCTGTTGGCTTCCCTCTCTCCCCAATCCTTCCCTCTGTTGTTTTCCCTCTTTCTCTCTCTCCCCAATCCTTCCCTCTGTTGGTTTCCCTCTTTCCCCAATCCTTCCCTCTGTTGGTTTCCCTCTTTCCCTCTCTCCCCAATCCTTCCCTCTGTTGGTTTCCCTCTTTCCACAATCCTTCCCTCTGTTGGTTTCCCTCTTTCCCTCTCTCCCCAATCCTTCCCTCTGTTGGTTTCCCTCTTTCTTTTTCTCTCTCCCCAATCCTTCCCTCTGTTGTTTTCCCTCTTTCTCTCTCTCCCCAATCCTTCCCTCTGTTGGTTTCCCTCTTTCCCCAATCCTTCCCTCTGTTGGTTTCCCTCTTTCTCTCTCTCCCCAATCCTTCCCTCTGTTGGTTTCCCTCTTTCCCTCTCTCCCCAATCCTTCCCTCTGTTGGTTTCCCTCTTTCCCTCTCTCCCCAATCCTTCCCTCTGTTGGTTTCCCTCTTTCCACAATCCTTCCCTCTGTTGGTTTCCCTCTTTCCCCAATCCTTCCCTCTGTTGGTTTCCCTCTTTCCCTCTCTCCCCAATCCTTCCCTCTGTTGGTTTCCCTCTTTCTCTCTCTCCCCAATCCTTCCCTCTGTTGTTTTCCCTCTCTCTCTCTCCCCAATCCTTCCCTCTGTTGGTTTCCCTCTTTCCCTCTCTCCCCAATCCTTCCCTCTGTTGGTTTCCCTCTTTCCCCAATCCTTCCCTCTGTTGGTTTCCCTCTTTCCCTCTCTCCCCAATCCTTCCCTCTGTTGGTTTCCCTCTTTCTCTCTCTCCCCCAATCCTTCCCTCTGTTGTTTTCCCTCTCTCTCTCTCCCCAATCCTTCCCTCTGTTGTTTTCCCTCTTTCTCTCTCTCCCCAATCCTTCCCTCTGTTTTCCCTCTTTCTCTCTCTCTCTCCCCAATCCTTCCCTCTGTTGGTTTCCCTCTTTCTCTCTCTCCCAATCCTTCCCTCTGTTGTTTTCCCTCTTTCTCTCTCTCCCCAATCCTTCCCTCTGTTGGTTTCCCTCTTTCTCTCTCTCCCAATCCTTCCCTCTGTTGTTTTCCCTCTTTCTCTCTCTCCCCAATCCTTCCCTCTGTTGGTTTCCCTCTCTCTCTCCCCAATCCTTCCCTCTGTTGTTTTCCCTCTTTCTCTCTCTCCCCAATCCTTCCCTCTGTTGTTTTCCCTCTCTCTCTCTCTCTCCCCAATCCTTCTCTCTGTTGTTTTCCCTCTTTCTCTCTCTCCCCAATCCTTCCCTCTGTTGTTTTCCCTCTCCCTCCCTCTCTCTCTCTCTCTCCCCAATCCTTCCCTCTGTTGTTTTCCCTCTCTCTCTCTCTCTCTCTCTCTCCCCAATCCTTCCCTCTGTTGTTTTCCCTCTCTCTCTCTCCCCCAATCCTTCCCTCTGTTGGTTTCCCTCTTTCTTTCTCTCTCTCCCCAATCCTTCCCTCTGTTGTTTTCCCTCTCTCTCTCTCTCCCCCCCAATCCTTCCCTCTGTTGGTTTTCCCTCTTTCTCTCTCTCCCCAATCCTTCCCTCTGTTGGTTTCCCTCCTTCTCTCTCTCCCCAATCCTTCCCTCTGTTGTTTTCCCTCTTTCTCTCTCTCCCCAATCCTTCCCTCTGTTGTTTTCCCTCTCTCTCTCCCCCCAATCCTTCCCTCTGTCGGTTTCCCTCTTTCTCTCTCTCCCCAATCCTTCCCTCTGTTGTTTTCCCCCCCTCTCTCTCTCCCCCCAATCCTTCCCTCTGTTGGTTTTCCTCTTTCTCTCTCTCCCCAATCCTTCCCCCCCCCCCCCCCGCGACACTCCGGGCGAGTCCTGCACTTTGTTTTTTTTTTTAAGACTCAGAACGTACGAACGATGCAGCCGGCAGCGATTGAAAGAGGCTGTCTGGGCTGGCGTCTGCGTCGGAGCTTCCCTCACCCTCTGCGAGTCCCGCCTTCGTTGTTACAACTTCCTGTTTCGCGGGACTCGCAGAGGGTGAGGGAAGCTCCGACGCAGACGCCAGCCCAGACAGCCTCTTTCAATCGCTGCCGGCTGCATTGTTCGCGCGTTCTGAGTCTTAAAAAAAAAAACTAAGTGCAGGACTCGCCCGGAGTGTCGCGGGGGGGGGGGGGCAGGGCGGGCAAAAAAAGGCGCCGGTACGCTGTACCGTTGCGTACCGGCACAAAAAAAGCACTGCTAGTACCCCTCCTGCATACTAAAGCCCCCACATTTGTTTCTAGCACCTCCTTCTACACACTACGTCCCACACCTTTGTTTCTAGCACCACCCTGCACACTACTGCTCACACTGTTGTTTCTAGCACACCCTCCTGCATACTAAAGCCCCACATTTGTTTCTAACACCCCCTCTTGCACGCTACAGCCCCCACCTTTGTTTCCAGCCCCCTCCTGCATACTACAGCCCCTACCTTTGTTTCCAGCAGAAACTCCCACTCACACACCAAAGCCCCCTGGGCCTACCTTGAAGGGCCCTGGTGGTCTAATGGTTTCTTCAGGGACAGGAAAGATCCCCACTCCTACCACTGCTGCTACTGTACCCAGTGCTGCTGCTTCTTTATCATGGCTGCTAAGACATCCTGCAGCAGTCTTGTGGGTCTCGGCACTCTCATCAACTATTTTGAAAGCACAATAGTGCTGGGCAGAGCAGCGGTAGTGGGCAGCAAAGAGTGAGGTTCTTTTCTGCTCCCAAAAAGGTCAATAAACCACCAGGGCTTGTTGAGGTAGGCCCATGGAGGGCCCTGAGATGAGGCACCCAGCATGACGGTGTACCATTACTGTGGTGTTACCATTGGAATTCAAAAAATTTCCACAATATAACCAACCTCTAGGAAAGAGGCATTATGCCTCCTATAGCTCTGGGCCCTCAGACACTGCCTGGTTGCCTATATGAGGAGTCTGCCCGTGTTATTACGTTTCCCTAAGTTGAATTTCTCCTCCCTAATCAGTTTTAGGCTCAGACTTACTAAAACTGTATTTCCCATCAGACTTTTGTTTCCTGTTCTCCTTTGGTCTGCAATTCTCAATAATTTCCTAATTCCTTTTCTCTGTGGAATACATGTAATGTGACTAAGATTGATGTGTTCTCCAAGAACACTGACTATTCTGTGATCACATGACTGAGCAACGAGAGTGATGAGCTGAGCTTAGGCATAGGGCAGGAAACACATCATGATTAAGTCCAACAAGATGGATGTTGAACTTCATCCAGAATCTATTCCTTGCTGGCTACAAAGATACAGTGAATGGTCCGATGCGTTCTCTTTCTGGGTTCTGATACTAATGAAGCAGACTGTCATCTGCACCAAGGTGAATGATAATGCCCTGGACCAGGATGAATAGTGACAGCAACAGATGTGTAACTTAGATTAAGAATGCAGGGAAAGGGCATTTCTCACCAGGCAGGATTGATAATCCGTAGACTGCCCATGAAGAGTTACTTCTGGCCTTGCCAAAGCCATTTCTGTATCTCAGCTTAAGTGAAAGAATGGGAGAGGAAGAAAATGAACTAGACAACAGGTTTTCCATAGCAGTTGATCAGTCTTTCAGAAAAACAAATTTACAGGTTATACTTTATTGGAGTGGCACTTAGCACAAAACTGAGTGGAAGTGTGCTCTCACACTGCCATATTTAGCACAACAAACCTCAAAAGTCCAAAAAAGCTTTGTAATGATTGAGTCATGATGAAAGAATGGAGTACTCTTGCAAACGCCTCCATTTGTGAGCTGCTCTTAAATTATTCATTTGCCTATTCATTTATTTAAAAATATTTATATACTGCTGATCATAAAATGCTCAGCAGTGTACAATAAAACATAAATATTTAAAACAAAGAACATAAAACAGTACATTCCCTCAAGCATTTAAAATAAAAAAGAAAACAGAACTGTGATTGGAAGTATGTGTAAAGTTTGATGGACAGTAAACAACCTGAGAGAAGACAAACAAGAAATATTGTTAGTTGACTTATCTTGTTGTTTTATTGTATTTTATTTGTATACTAGCCGTTAAGCCCGTAACAATGGGCTAGTTTTTTGTTTTCCTATGGCCTCCCCCCCGTCCACCAACCCTGCTCTCTCCCCTACCCTCCCCCCAGCGTCTGTTTCCCTCAGTTCCGCCCCCTTCTTCCCTCCCTGCTGGTGGAGGCAGGGCTTGGACTTCTACACTCTCAGCGTTCCGACTCTACTGCGCATTTGCAGGTGAGTCGGTCACTTGCCGTTTATATGTTTGATGATGTTTCTGTATGTGATTTTTCTTGTCATAATTTTTTTATGTTATCATGAAAAGTGACAAATTAAGTAGAAATAAATATATAATTTACAAAAAAATATGTGTCTATAGTGAACCCTGGCAGGATTCAAAAAAAATTAGATTCCATGTTGATTATATCCAGGGATAAGCAATGACTTTTCTCAAGTCTACTTTAATAACAATTAGGGTTAGACCAAGAAGTTCTAAGATATGGTGTTTGGTGATTAAAATTTTCACAAAAATTCCCTGGAGCAGTGGTTACCAACTCAGTCCTCAGAACACCTAGGTTTCAAATCATGTATACTTACAAAGTTACGCGGAGGGGCATTTTCGATATGACATCTAAGCCCGACTGGATGTCTTGCTGAAAACATCCACAAATCGAGTAGTGAAAATGAGTATTTTCAAACCAGAAAAACATCTTTTTTTTTTTTTACAAAAATGCCTATTTGCTAGATGTCTTTGTGCTCTGTGCATTTATCTTTTTGGTCTATTTTCGGGGAAAAAAAAGTCCAAGTGAAAAATGCACAAAATCAAATCTTTGGGATGTAGGAGGAGCCAGCATTCTTAGTGGATTGGGCACACAAACATCCCAGGAGAGCAGTGGGACACCCTAGGGGCGTTACAGGGGACTTAACATAAAACCCACCAAAAACCTACTGTACCCAACTGTACACCACTACAGTAGCCCTTATGGCTCCAGGTGTCACCTATATGTGAGTGCAACAGGTTTTGGAGGGCTTACACTTTCCACCACAAGTGTAACAGTTAGAGTGGATTATGGGCCTGGGTCTCCTTCTCCACAGTGCACTTTACTGCCCACTAGGCTACTCCCGGGACCTGCTTGTTGCTCTAAAATGACTGGCTATAACATCTGAGGCTGTCACAGAGGCTGGTATGTACTGTTTCTTTTACATTTTGGGGTGGTGGGAGGAGGTTAGTGACCATTAAGGGAGTAATGGGGGTCATTCCATTATTTCTCCAGTGGTCATCTGGTCATTTAGGGTGATTTGGGGGGGCTTATTTGTTCTAAAAGGTCTAGTATAAAATATCTTAGTTTTAGTCCTGGACGTTTTTGTTTTATTCCATTTTTGGCACAATTTGACAAATTGAAGCTTAGCAAATCAACTGAAACAGATGGAATTCATCCCAGAGTAATGATAGAATTGAAACATGAACTTGCAGAACAATTGTTAGTAATATGTCATTTATCTTTAAAATCAAGCAAGGTACTGGAAGATTA
This sequence comes from Microcaecilia unicolor, assembly GCF_901765095.1. Lineage (NCBI taxonomy): Eukaryota > Metazoa > Chordata > Amphibia > Gymnophiona > Siphonopidae > Microcaecilia > Microcaecilia unicolor. The sequence continues at coordinate 71,893,314 of NC_044037.1, forward strand.
GAGGGTGGCCAATGTAACCCCAATTTTTTAAAAAAGGTTCCAGAGATGATCTGGGAAATTATAGAGCAATGATCCTGACTTCGGTGCCGGGCAAAATGGTAGAGACTATTATAAAGAACAAAATTACAGAGCATATTCAAAAGCATGGATTAATGAGACAAAGTCAACATGGATTTAGTGAAGGGAAATCTTGCCTCACCAATCTATTACATTTCTTTGAAGGGGTGAACAAACATGTGGATAAAGGTGATCCAGTCAATATTGTGTATCTGGATTTTCAAAAGGCAATTGACAAAGTACTTCATGAATGACTCCAGAGGAAATTGGAGAGTCATGGGATAGGTGGTAGTGTACTATTGTGAATAAAACTGGTTAAAAGAAAACAGAGTAGGGTTAAATGGACAGTATTCTAAATGAAGAAGGGAAGATAGTGGGGTTCTCCAGGGGTCTGTACTGGGACCGTTGCTTTTTAACATATTTATAAATGATCTAGAGATAGTAACATAGTAAATGACAGCAGAAAAAGACCTGCATGGTCCATCCAGCCTGCCCAACAAGATAAACTCATATGTGCTACTTTTTGTGTATACCCTACTTTGATTTGTACCTGTCCTCTACAGGGCACAGACCGTATAAGTCTGCCCAGCACTATCCCCACCTCCCGCCACCGGCTCTGCCACCCAATCTCGGCTAAGCTCCTTAGGATCCATTCCTTCTGAACAGGATTCCTTTATGTTTATCCCACGCGTGTTTGAATTCTGTTACCGTTTTCATTTCCACCACCTCCCGCGGGAGGGCATTCCAAGCATCCACCACTCTCTCCGTGAAAAAATACTTCCTGACATTCCTGGGAGTAAATACTGAGGTAATTAAATTTGTTGATGACACAAAGTTATTCAAAGTTGTTAAATTGCAAGAGGATTGTGAAAAATTACAAGAGGACCTTAGGAGACTAGAAAACTGGGCTTCCAAATGGCAGATGATGTTGAATGTGAGCAAATGCAAAGTGATGCATGTGGGAAAGTGGAACTCAAACTATAGCTACATAATGCAAGGTTCCACATTAGGAGTCACCGACCATGAAAGGAATCTAGTTGTCATCGTTGATGATACAGTAAAACCCTCTGCTCAGTGTTAGGTGGCAGCTAAGAAAGCAAATATAATATTAGATATTATTAGGAAAGGAATGGAAGACAAAAATTAGGACATTATTAAGCCTTTGTATCGCTCCATGGTGTGATTGCATCTCAAATATTCTGTGCAGTTCTGGTCACGACACCTCAAAAAAGATATAGTGGAATTAGAAAAGGTACAGAGAAGGACGACGAAAATGATAAACTCTGGAATTCGTTGCCAGAGAATATAGTAAAAGCAGTTAGCTTAGCAGGGTTCAAAAAAGGTTTGGCTGTCTTCCTAAAAGAAAAGTCTATAAGCCATTATTAAAATAGACTTTGGGAAAATACACTGCTTATTTCTAGGATACACTTTTGTCAAAACAGTAGAACAATTGTGCATATGTCTTCAATGTAACAAAGCAAAAACAAAGAGGAGGTGAACGCCCTCACGAAACCGTGAGATAAAAAACAAAAAGTGAGGAGAGTGGATGAGGATACCAAAAAAATATGTATTTATTCACATGAAAAATCAAAATTAAAAAATAACAAATTTGTACATAAAATGGACTCGACTTCGGAGAGAAGTATTACAAGTTTGTTGTGCTTTTTAGCACATTTTACATACGTTTTTTAGAAGAGAGGAGACCTTAGAGATCTTCGTTTCGATATTTCCCTTGGAGCACATATTCTGAGGTATATCTTCTGAGGTTGCAAAGACCCCTGAGGCAGGCCTTAGGGCCGAAACACGGCCGTGTCGGGTCCATTTTATGTACAAATTTGTTATTTTTTAATTTTGATTTTTCATGTGAATAAATACATATTTTTTTGGTATCCTCATCCACTCTCCTCACTTTTTGTTTTTTATGTCTTCAATGTGGCATTGTTCTGTGTAGGGAAGTCTCATAAGTCGCGGGGGCATCGGCTGGGACTCTTGTATACCCTTCTTACGCGACAGTTGTAATCATAGACTTTCCCTGCCACCCTCCTATTTTAAAATATTTTTAAGTATTTTTGCTATGTTTTTCGGTAATTATCAGGTAACCACAGAGATTAGACTGTTCTTAATGCTGTGAACTAATCGGGAGCTTTTCATTCACAACCGACTTATCTGACTAGGCTGTGATACAATTTATGAAAAAACTTTAACTTAGCTTTACTTAGCTTAGTTCTCAGTAGTGCGAGCCTCTCCCTGACAGGTGCCTGTTTCGCACAACTCGGCTTTTTCAAGGGGTTGTGTGCCGCACAAAACAGCGAGACAGCCTGTCCTCATACTAGCTAGGCTGTCTCGCTGTTTTGTGCGGCACACAAGTAAAGCTAAGTTAAAGTTTTTTCATAAATTGTATCGCAGCCTAGTCAGATAAGTCAGTTGTGAATGAAAAGCTCCCGATTAGTTCACAGCATTAAGAACAGTCTAATCTCTGTGGTTACCTGATAATTACCGAAAAACATAGCAAAAATACTTAAAAATATTTTAAAATAGGAGGGTGGCAGGGTGGAGTGGCCCAGTGGTTAGGGTGGTGGACCTTGGTCCTGGGGAACTGAGGAACTGAGTTCAATTCCCACTTCAGGCACAGGCAGCTCCTTGTGACCCTGGGCAAGTCACTCAACCCTCCATTGCCCTATGTAAGCCGCATTGAGCCTGCCATGAGTGGGAAAGCACGGGGTACAAATGTAACAAAAAAAAAAAAGTCTATGATTACAACTGTCACATAAGAGGGATATACAAGAGTCCCAGCCAACACCCCCACAACCCATGAGACTTCCTTACACAGAACAATGCCACATTGAAGACTTATGCACAATTGTTCTACTGTTTTGACAAAAGTGTATTCACGCAGTGGTAGTAGAACTGAGCCATTGCAAATTGAGAGGTTATTTCTAGGATAAGCAGTATAAAATAAATGTATTGTACCGTTTTGGGATCTTGCCAGGTACTTGTGACCTGGATTGGTCTCTGTTTGAAGCAGGATGCTGGGCTTGAAGGACCCTTGGTCTGTCCCAGTATGGCAATATTCATGTACTTATTATGGCTAAAAAAGGTCCATGTTTTAGAAATGCCCAAATCCTGCCCTTAACACACCCTCAACACGCTCCCTTAAGATTTGACGCACTGCAGACAAACTGCAGAGAAAAACATCTAAAAAATAGGTTTCGAAAATAATGATTTGGATGTTTTTGTGAGAAAAATGTTCAAATGCTGTGTTATGCCACTTTTTAGATGTTTTTCTAATTTGAAAATGAGCTCCATTGTAACCTATGGAACTTTGTAAATCTAAGTGGTTTGAAAATGAGCCTCCTAGTCAGTCAGGTTTTCAGGATAGACACAATGAATATGTACGAGATAGGTCTACGTACAATAGAGGTAATGCATGCAAATTTAACTCATGCGTAATCATTGTGAATATCCTATTTGGGTATAAAACATGTGTTTTTTCAGTCGGAGCAACTGTCATGTGAAAGGTCCAATATAGATGGTATTGCATAACTAATATTAATGGAAGGATTCTATTTTCATGTTAATGCCTATTCTTTGGTTATGTTTCTTTATTATGATCTCCTTGTCTTGATGTTCTGTTCCTGCTCTGATTTTTGAAGTCTAAGAAGGAATGATTGTTTTTTTATGCATATGAATGTGGTTCCATGTTGCTTATTCAAGTGTATAACTTGCATGTTATTTTCTAAAATTACAATAATAAAAAATTATTAAGGAACAAACACAAGTCCCAAGCATAGGCGCCCCGTATAAGAGGCTTGGGGGGGGGGGGGGGCTAAGCCTCCCCAGCCCAACCGTGACCATCCCCTGGCTGCTGCCTTCCCTCCCCCCCCCCAAACGCAGGGCTGGCGCAGCACTGCAGGCAGCTCTCGGACCATCGGACGGTCCCTCCTTCCCACCCTTAGCTCCCCGACCGACAGCCCTCCTCTCTGTTTCTTCCCCCCTCCCCACACCCCCGCGTGTTTAACCCTTTTACTTTCAGGCGCAGCAACAGCAGTGAAGAAGACAACACAGCAGGCTCACCTCCAGCTTCTCCCTTCCCTCACACAGTGTCCCGCCCACGCAGAAACAGGAAATACATCATCGCAGAAGGCGGGACGCTGTGTGAGGGAAGGGAGAAGCTGGAGGCGAGCCTGCTGTGTTGTCCTCTTCACTGCCGTCACTGCACCTGAAAGTAAAACGGTTAAACGTATGGGGGGGGGGGTGGCAGGAAGGAACAGAGAGGAGGGCTGTCAGTCGGGGAGCTGAGGGAGGGCAGGGAGAATCTCTGGACATGGATGGCAGGGCAGGGCAGGGAGAGAGAAGAGATCGCTGGACGAGGAGGGGAGGGCAGGGGAGAGAAGAGATCACTGGATGAGGAGGGTAGGGCAGGGGGAGAGAAGAGATCGCTGGACATGGAGGGGAGGGGAGGGCAGGGGGAGAGAAGAGATTACTGGACAGGAGAGGAGGGGAGGGTAGGGGAAAGAGGAGAATTGCTGGACATGGATAAATGAATGGAGGCAGGGAAGAGAGGACATTTGCTGGATATGGGTGGATGAAGGGGAGGGGAGGGCAGGGGAGAATGGAGAGTTGTTGGACATGGATGGATGGAGGGGAGGGAAGTCAGGAAGGAGATGTACATGGATGGAGGGGAGGGCAGAGGAGAGGAGAATTACTGGACATGGATGGATGAATGGAGGGGGCAGGGGAGAGAGGAAATTTGCTGGATATCAGTGGATGGAGGAGAGGGCAGGGGAGAATGGAGAGCTGTTGGACATGGATGGATGGAAGTCAGGAAGGAGATGCACATGGATGAAGGGGAGAGAAGAGAGGAGAACATGGATGGAGTTTAGGCAGGGAAGAGGGGAGAAATGTTGGTCATGGATGGAGGGGAGGGAAGACAGAGGAAGTATATGCACATAAATGGAGGGGAGGGGAGTGAGGAGAAATGCTGGATATGGATGGAGGGAAAATTGCTGAATTTAAGGGCTGGATCAGAACACTTTGAGGGCAGATGTTAAAACTGGAGAAAGGATAGGGACAGGGCTACAGATGTTAGACAGGACGCATAAGGAAACAGGAGGAAGGTGGACTCGGTGAGGGAAAAAATATCAAATGGAAAGAAGACACTGCATAAAACAGAAGACACTGGGACCAAAGCGAATAGAAAAACTAAATGATCAGACCTCAAAGGTAGAAAAAATATTTTATGCAGAATTTATTAATTGGAATATGTCAGCTTTTGCAAATGTGCATCTGTGATATTTTGCATGTAAGTTTCAATTTTCTAGTATTGCTGCATGCTGAGTCTGACTTCTTGAGGTAACTTTCCAGTTCAGTATTTTGCCTTCATATCTGTTGTCATGTGTCTTTCATGTGTGATCAAGGTGCAGTATTCTGCTAGCATTTAGTATTTGCAGCCCTTTTTGTTTTGTTTTGTTTTTTCACTAGGTTGTGTACTGGTGATTTAGAGCCTGGTGTAATTGCAGTGCTGCCTTTCCACACGTAAGGTTGTAGCTTGTCCTGTCCTTGGAATTAGTGCTGTCATGGTTTGGTAAGGTTATGAGTGTGTTTTTGCACAAGTTTGTGTATAGTGTTTTGCAGTGGAGAGATTGTGTGTTGGCCTTACTGAGGTGGCACCAAAACATCAGAAAGGGTGTAGAGCCTAAATCATGACACACTACCTCTTGAAGGATCTACATATGGTTGTTAATAAACGGAGCTTATTGTGAACACTATCCACCCTAAAAGGGTGTTTTGTGGCTCTACATGAGAATTGTGATATTATAATCCTTTGTTTCATATTGTTGATGGTCTGCATTTTCCGTATGGGTGGTATATTGGTGTATTAGGGTCTGCCCAGTGTACTATTTATGGTACAGTAAGGTTCTGAGTGTGTTTTTGCACAAATTTGTGCATAGTGTTTTGCAGTTGAGCGATTGTGGTTAGTATATGCTTTGAGCAACCACTCTATTCTTTGACATATGATACATATCTAATATCTAAATGTAATAGAAGGTATTAATTGTGACTATTTTATTTTTACTTATTTTCTTTCTGTGTGTTGTCAGACAATTATGGATGTAAACTCCACCCCCTGGCCCCATCCTTAATCCCACCCCCTTTAGCCTCCCCAAACAGTTGGGCCACCAACCACCTATGGTCCCAAGGAAATGAATCCTTAAATTCCATTCTATTTATTGAAAGTACAACAAAAATCTGGTGCAACAGAAAATGTGACTTGACATGGGCTGTGTTTCGGTGCGTCAGGAGTCCAATTCTCTTTAGCACTATCCCCCAGATCCTATATAGCGTGCCTAGAGACCCGCATCAAAATTCAAGCAGATTCTATAATAATGCACATAACAAGCTTAACAAGCTAATGAGCACTGATAATAGCACTTAACAAGCAATAATGAGTACTAATTGGCACTAATTAGAATTTACATACACAAACTCGCTAGGTGTATTCTGTAACGATGTGCACCAAATTTCTAACATGTGTAGGCAACAAAGAGCATGGTTATGTGTGGGGAAATGGGTGTTTTATGGGTGTTCTGAATTTGCACACTTAGTTATAGAATATGGCCCAGTGCGTGTAAATCTACGTGCTGGGATTTACGCCACATTTTCATTGGTGTAAATGGATGCACATAGATTTAGGAATTGAGATATCAACTGAGTGTATTCTATATACTGTACCTAAATCTAGGCGCTGATTATAGAATATGCTTAATTGGCACTGATTTCAGCGCCAATTTTTTAGGCGCAATATATAGAATCTCCCCCTATATCTTCCAAATATAACAAAATCCATAAATGCAGTTTAAAAAAAAACACTGCTTAGTGTAATTTGCCTGTTAGTGAGCATTAATCGGATGTTAATTTGGGGGTAATTTTTGGGGGAGGGGGTGTGCTACGGACATGGAAGTGTTATCCAGCTAGGCCATTCTGATTAGCGTGTGCTAACTTGATAATGTGGAGTTAATGCAAGAGCATGTACCACCTCCTAAATAGGAGGTGGCAAGTGCTCCCATGTTAATTATTTGCAAGCCCTGTACATTAATGGAAAAATTAGCATTGGATCTGCAAAAAACAATTATTTATAAATCACTAAGGGGCCCTTTTATTAAGCAGTGCTAAAATGTGGATGCCGCTATCCCCCACACTGGTCTTTCCCATCCATTAAGGCCACTTTTAGCGCTGCTGGGAAATGGCCGATTTTTCTATTTTGGCAACAATGGCCAAATACTAATTTTTGAAAGATTCCCTATGGAGAAAAGTACCACTTAACGAAGTAGGGAAGGGAAGTAAGGCAACCAAAACATGATCCCATGTTTCAGCATCAAATTGCCTGCTTCAGGAGTCTGTTTAGCTTCTCTGAGTTTCCACAAAAAGGTCTAACACAAAACCACTGCTAGGGTAATCAGTTTGTGTTGCCACAATTCCGGGAAATGCGCATTGTCCGCAAACTGATTACCCTAGCAGTGGTTTTGTGTTAGACTTTTTTGGTGGAAACACCCAGAGAAGCTAACCAGGTACTCCAGACTCCTGAAGCAGGCAATATGCTGCCGAAACACAGGATCATGTTGAGTCCATTGAATCTATTCTCTGGCAATAAAAACTTTTATTTATCCATCTCTGGAGTCCCACTTGTTTTGGTTGCCCTATGTCCCTTCCCTACTTCAGTCAAACATTAATTTTCCCATTAGTGTGTGGCCGTTAGTGCATGAGCATTTACTGGCACCTACTATGTAGATGGTAAGGGGTCACATGCTAACCCCAGGTTAATCGGTTAGTGCATGGCAATGTGGCTGTGCTGACTGCAGAACATGCCTACTCTCTGCCCCCCAGACCCACCCCCAGTGATAAAAAATAAAAACTTTAGCACATGAGTAGAGCGCACATATGCAAAAACTAGTACGGGACACCTGAGCGCACCCTGCAGTAGTGCATTTTAACCTGTGGTAAACACACATTAGTGCTTACCGCAGCTTAATAAAAGGACCCCTATTACTGCCACAGAAAATCTGGGCTGAACGCATGGGAAAGTTCTGTGTTAAAATGCATCAAACCCAGATCCTAACACGTTTTAGTAAAAGAGTCCATTAGAGATTTATATGAGGGTTAGATGAAGAATAATGCTTCCCCCTCCATAACGTTTGTTTAAATGAACATATTGTAATAAAAATGAAAAGAGTGCTTGAAACTTGGTCTTTTATTACATGGGTTTACTTTTCTACTTATTCACCACACATTTCTGCAAAACAATGGACAAGTGTTTGAAAGCCGTTACGAAAGAACTGCACATCTTGTCCCTTCAACCTATTGCTCACAATCCTTTCCACCTCTTCATTCAAGTCGAGCAGATGCATCCAACAGTATTCCTTCAATTATGGAAAAAGATAGAAATTGCATGGTGCTAAGTCTGTATTGCAAATGGGGTAAGAGTGTGAGAAAATCAAACCAAAAACAGAAGTCTCCACACACACAGCACAAAGCAAAGCAAAACAATGGAAAGGACAAAACAGCAAATGAAAGGTGCTTGATCATCCTTTATTCCTATATTTTGCTGACTCAACACGGGCCATGGTTCAGCTGAAGTGCCTGTATCAGGAGTCTGAAAGTGTGTTGGGGAGGATTCCAAGTATGGGCATCAATGCACCTATTGACTTAGATACACAGTCTAATCTTCCAAAATGAACTGCCCAATGAAAAACTGCAAATGAATTGAAAAGAGTTTCAATCCACTCTCTTCTAATATTTGGAGGCGGAAGCATTGCTTTTCATTTAACCTTCATAAGTTATTAAGGGTTCCTTTTTCAAATTTGTGGTAAGCACCAGTGCATGCTTACTGCAGCTGAAATGGGTTTATTGTGGGACATGCTGAGTTGTTCAGCAGTAATTTTGCAATATGCACCTGCAGACTGCTGTGGGGGCATGACTGGCAGTGGAGAGTAGGTATTTCTGCTCTAATCAGTTCGTCTGCATTCCCGCATGCTGATTAGCTTATGAGCCCTTACTGTGTACAAAATAGGTGGCAGTAAGGGCTCATAAGCTAATTTTTTTTAATGGCCACATGCTAATGGCAAATTTAGTATGTGCAGAATGAGTAGTGTAATCAGAGGGGCTCTTCCAAAAACAACAGGAGGAGGAAAAGAAAGATGAAGCAGCAACACCCTATGGCCTACACCTCTACCATTTATATGTGAACTGCAACACCTACAGTCAGATAGCGTGTGTTTCAAGCACATAAGCTTAAAGACATTGACAAACTGTACCAAGACCCCTGAGGCAGGAACTTAGCTGAAACACAGTGCTGTGTTAAGTACTTTAAGGAATAAAGCATTTTTCATCTTTCTTTTCATCCTCCTGGAATTCGTTACCAGAGAATGTAGTAAAAGCAGTTAGCTTAACAGGTTTTAAAAAAAGTTTTGGATGACTTCCTAAAGGAAAAGTCCATACACCAATATTAAAATGGACTTGGGGAAAATCCACTGCTTATTTCTAGAATAATCAGCATAAAATGTATTGTACTGTTTTGGGATCTCACCAGGTACTTGTGACCTGGACTGACCACTGTTGGAAACGGGATGCTGGGCTTGATGGACCTTTGATCTGCCCCAGGTAAAGCCGGTTGATATTGTGTATCTGGATTTTCAGAAGGCGTTTGACAAAGTACCTCATGAAAGACTACAGAGGAAATTAGAGAGTCATAGGATAGGAGGTAGTGTTCTATTGTGGATTAAAAACTGGTTAAAAGATAGAAAACAGAGAGTAGGGTTAAATGGTCAGTATTCTCAATGGAGAAGGGTAGTTAGTGGGGTTCCCCAGGGGTCTGTGCTGGGACCGCTGCTTTTTAACGTATTTATAAATGACTTAGAGATGGGAGTAACTAGTGAGGTAATTAAATTTGCTGATGACACAAAGTTATTCAAAGTCATTAAATCGCCAGAGGACTGTGAAAAATTACAAGAGGACCTTACGAGACTGGGAGACTGGGCGTCTAAATGACAGATGACATTTAATGTGAGCACGTGCAAAGTGATGCACGTGGGAAAGAGGAACCCGAATTATAGCTACGTCATGCAAGGTTCCACGTTAGGAGTCACGGACCAAGAAAGGGACCTAGGTGTCGTTGTTGATGATACGTTGAAACCTTCTGCTCAGTGTGCTGCTGCAACTAAGAAAGCAAATAGAATGTTAGGTATTATTAGGAAAGGAATGGAAAACAAAAATGAGGATGTTATAATACCTTTGTATCGCTCCATGGTGCGACTGCACCTCTAATAATGTAACATGGGGTTAGGGAAAGAAGAAAAAAACAAAGTGGTAAAATGGGGATTTACTTGTGCTGGTGAACATTCCGCCAGTCAACAATGTAGCTTAGAATTTTGAGAAGGGTTTTGGAATGGGAAGCTAAGGAGGGGTTACCTGGGAGACGGGGCTGGCTGGCAGTTGCAGAGAGGTTCTGGCAACTGAAGAGAGTGGATGTGCTGTTTGATGTGGGACAGGCAGTGTGGAATTGAAGGAAATTAAAAGTTTTAGGAAGTGAGTTTGGCTGGCAGTGAAAGTATTGAGGTGAGAGTGATAGTAAAAGTGAGATTGAGAAAGGGAGATTTGGGAATTTTGTGTAAATGTGGAGTGAATGGTGAAGAGAGTATGTTGGACAGTCTGAGAGAGAGGAGGTGTACTTGGTGATGTGGAGAATTGTATGGTGTTTGAGAGTTTTTAATTTGAGAGATTTTATAGTGAAATTGGTTAAGGCTTAGTGGGAAGGTTACAGGTTAAAAGAGAAGATTTTTAGGGTGTTTTAGTGGGAATTTTGGGATTTTTGGGGTTAAGGGGCTAATTATAAGGGAAACAGGGGAAGGGTTTAGAAAGGATTGTTTAGGAAATAGTGTATTTAAGCAAGAGTTAAGCATATAGGGATAGGGGTTAAGTAGGGGTTAAGTTGTGGGTTAATAGGGTCACAGCTTAGTTTTAAATTGAAGGGAATGTGGAAGGAGGATATGTGTGTGTTGTGAATAAATGGTGAAAAGAAGAAGACTGCCAAACACACCTGTGTTAGTGCTAGTTAGGGAATAAAAAAAGTTTAGGTAAAGAAGGAAAGGATCTGACAGAGAGGGAATCTGAAATTATTTTTTTATTTCTTCAGCTAGAAGGCCACAGTGGAAAAAAAAAAACATTTGCTTCCCTGAAGTGCAGAATCCTTATTGACTTAAACAGAGTAGATAGGGTCTTGCTTCCATTTACTTTAAATTTAAGGAAAGGTTTAGGAAGAAGAGTCGTGTACACATTCTTCTGAGACGACTGCAAGGGCCCCGACGCAAGAAAGATTTCGCTGCACGTTTGGGAGAAAAGAAGTCTGAAGCATCAGCAGCTAAGTGACTGTGGGAAAAAACCGGGACTGGGGTAAAGGATAAGGGAAAAGTGAGAGAGACTTACCTGGGAAGGGAAAAGGAAAAGAGAAAGGAAATAAATAAAGCACTTACCTGTTCCTGTAAAAAGTGAGTGGAGACGTCTCCTGAAAAACATAAAAGTTGACACAAAGTATCAAATTCAGAAAGAAAGTTAACCAAAGGGGCATTAAGAAGAGTTTAAAAGGGGAACAGAACTAAGGAAAAAGAAATGTAATACTTATCTGACTTCTTTAATCTGATGCAGAGGTGTGAATTCCTGGAAAGAAAAGAAAGTATTTTTTTTAGTTGACTGTTGGGTTTGTTGTACAATTTTTAATTGCATTAAAATTACTTTGTCTATTTCACTGAAAAAGGGGTACTATTAAATGTTACTTTGTTATTGATAAAAAAAACCTGTTTCTGTCTGGGTTTGTACGCTCAAGCAAGCAAGTATCCTGAAATTTAGTTTCATTTCCTCACTGAGTCCGAGTGGCTGAGTGACGTGGTTAGTTATTGTACCCACTCCTCATTCTTGGTGTCAGGTGTTCCGACAAGGCTGGCACGACTACAACCATCAGGCTGTTGGAACACCGTCAATTTTATACATCACACTCAAGAGTGTGGGGGTGGGTAACAATATTGTGTTCAATTCTAGTCGCCGCATCTCAAAAAAGATATAGTGGAATTAGAAAAGGTGCAGAGAAGGGCGACAAAAATGATAAAGGGGATGGGACGACTTCCCTATGAGGAAAGGCTAAAGCAGCTAGGGCACTTCAGCTTGGAGAAAAGGTGGCTGAGGGGAAATATGATAGAGGTCTGTAAAATAATGAGTGGAGTTGAACGGGTAGATGTGAAGCGTCTGTTTACGCTCTCCAAAAATACTAGGACTAGGGGGCATGCGATGAAGCTACAATGTAGTACATTCAAAACGAATCGGAGAAAATATTTCTTCACTCAACGTGTAAATAAACTCTGGAATTCGTTGCCAGAGAATGTGGTAATGGCGGTTAGCTTAGCGGAGTTTTAAAAAGGTTTGGATGGCTTCCTAAAGGAAAAGTCCATAGACCATTATTAAATGGACTTGGGGAAAATCCACTATTTTTGGAATAAGCAGTATAACATGTTTTGTGCTTTTTTGGGATCTTGCCGGGTATTTGTGACCTGGATTGGCCACTGTTGGAAACAGGATGCTGGGCTTGATGGACCTTTGGTCTTTCCCAGTATGGCAATACTTATGTACTTATGTAATACTTTTGTACTCCTGTTGTTTTTGGAAGAGCCCCCCTGGCTACAGTGCTGTGAGTACCTTTATACGTAGTGGGCTACAGTCTTCCACTTCTGTGGCTACTTCTCTGGTCCTTTGAAAATTAGTATGTGGCCATTTTCTTGCTGCGCTAAACATTGCCGTAGCGCACAGGAAAACCCACAGAGTGGCGCAGTAAGACCACTTTTTAGCACAGCTTAGTAAAAGGACCCCTTAATAAATAAAAAAAAAGATGTAAATTAACTACTGCTATAACCAGTGCCAGGACAAGCTAACTTCTCCATGAAGGAATCATTTATGATATCTAGAAACTTCACTCTGATCATGCTGTAATCACATCTTTCTTTGTAGTGCATTAGAAAAAAACATGTTGAATGTTATTATTATGTAATATGGTAGTAATATCCTCCCAGACAAGCTAACTTCCCTTTCAACAAGCATAAACTGGATAAAAACTATTCAATAAAAATGTATACTAAAAAATAAAATGTTTGTTGAAAATGAGACCTTGAGATTTCTTTTGTTCTCAGCCTTAATAAGGATGCTAATGAAAAAAGAAAATGTGGCTATTTAATGAATAGTAATTAAAATGGGAATTGCATACTTTATTTTAGCCTCCTGGAAAATGCCTATATGCTGCATGAACAAACCAAAATGCTATATAAGTAAAACTGTATTATATTTTCCTCATTCTGGTAGAACATGTTATATTTCCCTCTTTTATGATAGGGTTTGTTCTTGTTTTGTATGGGTGATGCTCTACTTGAACTTCTGAAAGCACATTTTCTATCATGGGATATCACAATAGCTCCTACAGCATAAACAAGACATTATTTCTCTGTGTTTCTGCTTGGTAATGGAATTGGAAACGCCTACGTTAACGTTCTAGTGGTTGACGATAAAAGAGCCCCTTCTCCTCATGAAAAGTACATTGGAAATGGTATTAATATTGAACTGAAATCTGTCTCTTAGAAGGCAGCTCAGAATAATTATTTGCAATCAGTGGTAATTAAGGTACCTGCAGAGGTTTTTATTATTATTATTTTTTGTATTTTCTTTTTAATTTTGTGATGTCAAAAATGCATTGGTGGCATAGAACAACAGAAGTTAAAAATTAAACAATGTTTTTGCTCCCAGCATGGATATGTTTAACAGAATAGGTTTCTACAGAGAAGAGCCAACATACACCCACATTTCTTGCATTTTTAAATAAAGTAAGACACCCAAGAAACACCAAGAGCCTCTTTTACTAAACCGTGCTAGGGATTTCCAGCACGGCAGATGCACTGCAGCCTATTTGGGCTGCACCGCATTTGACGCTTGAGAATCCCTAGCGTGGTTTAGTAAAAGAGGCCACAAAATCTTCATAAAAGAAGTCCGACATTGTATTAGTCAAGTCTCCAGCAGTATAAGGAATGGGAAAATGACGGTGGATTCCAGAGATGAGTCAGAGAGACTGCTTTTCTTAAAATAAAATTTATTGTTAAAAAGACTCGACACAGAACCATGTTTCGGCCAACGGCCTGCCTCAGGAGTGTTTGGATGGAATTTCTCCAATGTGGCTATTTTTATCAAAAAGTGTAAAGTCGTGTTCTTGAAAAAGACTGTACCATCACATTCAGTGTTAAAATCTGCTCTGGTCACATTAACCAATGGAACAAATGAAAGTCAAGTCTCCAGCAGGAACCATAGTTATGCAGCATAAAAAATATATCTAGCAAAGTTCTAAACACGCTCAGAGACACTTTTCAAGCTCTGCCTGTATCTTGGAGCAGGCCTTAGGCATCATTGCTTCCATGCCTACTCTTCGCCCATGCCATGTGCTCTGACAAAAAATTCTGAAAAATTCATTAACAACGTCACACAGCTGGAAGGGTGAGCCCTTGGGCTGTAGCTGAGTTGATGCTGCTTAGTCAACTCAAGGGTTAGCTAGGCCCCAACTGGTGGCAGGCAGGACTGTCCGATCAAGGCACCATCAGGTAGGCTGGAGTCAGGACAAAGAAAAGTCCAGGAGTAGCGGGGAAGTAAGACCAGAGTCTATACATCCGCCATCTAGGGAGTGGTCCGGGTCTCAAGGGCTGGTAGCCAGAGAAGGACTAGAATGGGAATTTGAGCAGAAAACAAGGACCACGGCAGGAGCTGAAGACTAGGCTCGAGTGGAAGACATGGCTGGAGCTGAAGACAAGCTGGAGCCGAAACAACGCTGGTAGCACCACACACTAGAAAACTCTAGAAGAACTGTTGCAAAGGCACTGGTAGGGAGTCAGGATCTTCCTTAAATGCTACCAGACCAGAAGTGATGTCCTTCATGGGCATCCAAGTGCAACTGTTGCTGGCCCTTTAAATATAATTCTTCGGTGCACACGCGCACACCTAGTGGGACTAGCACCAAGCTACACCAGATTTCTTCACTGGAAGCAGCCTGTACCCTTGGTGGGGTGCCCAGCACGGGGAACTGCAGCACGGGCAGCTCGCCACTCCAGAGAGGCAGCCTGGAACTCACAGAAGAGTTACGGAGACTGACCCCGATGCTCCCCCAGGAACAGGAAGTGAGTTGTGGCATGGGGCACAGCCACAGCCATGACAATACATCCTCCCCAAAGGCCCTCTTCCTCTCTGACCAGGTTTGGGTCTATGAGGAAGCATACGATGAAACCTCCTGATGAGTAGAAGAGCATGGACATGAGTCACTGGCTCCTAGGAGTTCTCTTTGGGACCATAGCCCTTCCAAGCAATGGGGTACTATAATCTGCCTTGTACTCTCCTAGAGTCCAAGATGTCTTAGACCTTATACTCACTGTCCGGATCGGTGACCATGGTAGACGGTACGGAAGGGTTGTTTCCTCTCCACTTCAGTACCAGAGGTTTGAGGAGGGTTACGTGGAATGTATCATGGATCCACAGCATACGAGGTAGTTTCAGTTGGTAGGAGACAGGTCCAACTTGGCAGATAATGGGATACAGCCCAATAAACTGAGGAACAAACTTGAAAGATGGGAAATTAAGTTGAAGGTTCTGGGTAGATAACCAGACCAGATCCCCAGACTAGAAGTGGGGAGCCAGACACCTCAAATTATCCACCTGATTCCTATATCTCTCAGCAGCTTGGAGCAAAAGTTCTCAAGTCTTCTTCCATAGACTGCCAAGGGATGCAGCTGTTGCCTCTATGGCAGGTACATAGGCAGTCAGAGGTAGTGGCAAAGGTACCCTAAAGGATGTTGTCTGAACTCAGTCTGGAAGGGAGAAGAACCAGAGATTTTGCCTACATTTATTTTATTTACTTTTCAAACTTGTATACCGCTTATACCTAAGCAGTTTATAAAACTCAAACACAGCTATAAACAAAATATTTTAAAAATATACAAAATTAAAAGAATTAAAACTGTCTGCAAATAGTATAATCTGCAATTACACTCATGATTATTATAGCTGAATACAGCCCAAGATAAAAGTTGCAACCAATCATTTTGTTGGGCTGACACACAAGGCCGGTGTTGGGGGGAGGGGGTGCAAACAAAGCAGCATGTCATCCCTATCTCTCCACCCCTGTCCAGCGTCTCCTGCAAGATCCACCTTGAGACCTTGATCAGATGTAGCCTAGAAAATGTTCATATGTGCACTTCTCAAGTTTAGCGTAGAGGTGATTCTTACGAAGCCACTTGTTTCCGGTGTTGAGTTAGTGTTTTGGAGTAGATCAGTATATCATCTAGATAAATTAGTATGCAGCTCTGGAACAGGTCCCGGAAGACATCATTCATGAAATTTTGGAAGATGACTGAGGCATTCAAGAGACCGAAAGGCATAACCAAATACTCATAATGTCCATCTCTTGTGTTAAATGCCATTTTCCATTTGTCTCCTTCACAAATGCAAATCAAATTGTAAGCCCCCCTAAGATCCAATTTAGTGAAAACGTGGCTCCTTGAAGATGGTCAAACAGCTTGGATATCAGAGGAAGTGGGTATTTATTCTTAACAGTGATTGCATTCAGTCCTTGATAATTAATACAGGGGTGTAGGGTACCAACTTTCTTCCCCACAAATAAGAAGCTGGCCCCTACTGGAGAGGTGGATGGATGGATGAAGCCTCTCTGTAGATTTTCTGTATGGCCTGGGTCTCAGGGGCTGAGAGTGGGTAAACCCTTTCCTGAGGTGTCATCTTGCCTGGCAGGAGGCTGATGGGACAATCATATTCCCAGTGAGGAGGAAGTGTTTCTGCTTGCTTTATGTGGAATATGTTGGAAAAGGTTGCATAGGCCTGAGGTAACCCATCTGGAATATTTATGTCTGCAGTGACTAGAGGAACGGTGAGCATTATCGAGTCCAAACAGCATTGGTGGCAGGCATTACTTCAGGCAGTAATCACTCCATTCTCCCAGTCTATTTCAGGATTATGCTTCTGTAACTAGGGTAAACCCAGGATAATTGGATTTACAGATGTCTGGAGGACATAGAAAATGATAGCCTCCCTGTGGAGGGTCCCTATTCTCAGGCGTAGGTGTACAGTTCTAGCCTTAAGGTGTCCCTGGATGCATCCATATACTGAAGAGACTGGAATGGCCTTGGTCAGATACTGGATGGGGATTTTAGAATGTCGGACGGGAGCCTCATCAATAAAGTTCCCTCCTGCTCCAGAGTCAATAAATGCCTCAGTGAATTTTATCTCTTGATCTAGATCCGTCAAAGCTGAAGCAGAAATTGGGTATGGGGAATCCTGTTTCCCCAGCCAGAACTAGGCCTGAAAGTTTCCTGACTTTTTAGGATGTTTAAGGGCGTAATGTCCTCTCTCACCACAGTAGAGACACAAGTTCAGAGTCCTGTATCTATGCTTTTCCTGTTCTGAAATAGAAGAGTGATTCACTTGCACAAATTCCCTGGGATCTGACAGTGAAACCTTCCTGTTAGGAGGACGCATGGCTCATTGGAAGCTAGGCACAAGATAGATCACCCTGCAGGAAGATTGCCATTCCTGGGCTCATTCTTGGAACCGGATATCCACCTAGTTATATAGGCAGATGAGGTCATCCAAAGTAACAGGGAGATCCCATCCTGCCAGCTGGTCTGCCAAACCTTGCCAGAAGACTGCCACAAGACTCTCATTATTCCAATTTAACTCCGAGGCTAAGGGTTAGCAGCCCCTTATCACTCTCAGAAGTTCAGAAGCTACATAAGAAGCCTTCCCAGGTTCTTCAAAGACCCTCTGAAATTGATCAAAGAAGCTGTTGAGGTTGTTGAGCACTGGGTCATTCCATTCCCAGAGTGGAGAAGCCCATGCAAGAGCCTGGTCCATCAGCAGAAAAATGATGTAGGCCACAAGAGCCCTATCTGAAGAGAAGTCCCTTGCTTGGAGTTTGAAAATTATCATACATTGGTTAAGGAATCCTCTACAGGTTTTGGAATTCCCATCATATGTAGGAGGGGCTACCAAGTGGATACCTGACAGAGCATAAGCTGCTTGCATGACTGGGCTGGCTGAAGACATAACAGGATCTGGAACAGAAGAGGCCAAGGCCTGGGGAGATGCTGGCAACTGTAGCTGGTCCAAGCAAGTAGTCAGGTCCTAGACAGAACCAGATAGTTGCTAAAGCTGAAGAGCTCAAGCTTATGGCCTTTGCAAGCTGTCACACATTTCCTCTCTGTCCTTAGCTGCAAGGAAGCTGTGGTCAGTATTATGTTAGTCAAATATCTTAGGACATGATTTTGAGTGACTGTTAGAGGTAATTGTAGTTATTTTGGTATGAATATTAGTGTAGATAAACGTTATAATCCTTTCCTCTGTCATGATTTTGAACGCCTGTTAATTAGAAGTAATTGTAATTATTTTGATATGAATATTAGTGTAGATAAACACTGTAATCCTTTTCTCTGGAAAGCTTGGGTTTAGACAACAGCACTTACTTGAAAAATCAATTAAAATAGAACATAAAAAATGTAGAGGCTGGCCCAGTGCCTCAGTGAAAGAAATATACAGTGTCATGCAGAAAACCCTGGGTTTAAATCTCAATTCAAGTCGTCCCTGGATTGACTGCAGAGATAGTTTTCACTGCCCCTGGTGAGAGGGTATGCCAGGGGCCGAAGCAGAAAGCAACCGCAGTTTGAATGCGGGTTACACGCACCGAGCAATGCAGAGAGAACATGTGTGTGGGTTTTAACTCACATGGCAGACAGCCACAAATTATTTAAAAATATACACTAATGAGCAATATAGAGAGTACCCCACTCACTTTTAGTGCACACACACCGCCTTGAGTAAATTCCTTCAAAAAGGCGGTAAATAAATCCAAATAAATAAATAAAACATGAGAATGTTTCTGCTATGGTCTGGATGGCATAGAAGGTTTTGTAGAGAGGACTTCTTTTCTATAAAATACTGAGTGGAGTGGAACGGGTAGAGGTGAATCATTTGCTTATTGTTTACGAAAATAATAGGACTAGGGGGCATGCAATGAAGCTACTAAGTAGTAAATTTAAAACAAATCGGAGAAAATATTTCTTCGCTCAATGTGTAATTGAACTCTGGAATTTGTTGCCAGAGAATGTCGTAAAAGCAGTTAACTTAGCAGAGTTCAAAAAAGGTTTGGATAATTTCCTAAAAGAAAAGTCCATAAGCCATTATTAAGATGGACTTGGGAAAATCCACTGCTTATTTCTAGGAAAAGCAGCATAAAATCTGTTTTACTGTTTTGGGATCATGCACTTGCCTTATCCTTCTGGGGTGGGAAGTTCAACTCCTGTCACTTGTGCCTGCCCTCCTCCCCAACCTTCATGAACCCTGCACATACTGCCTAATAGGCATTCCTAATGAGGGAAGGAAGTAAACCACTACAATCAAAGAACATAAATTGTGCACAGTACTTAGTATAGACCATAGACCATTATTAAATAGACTTGGGGGGAAATTCACTATTTCTGGGATAAGCAGTATAAAATGATTAGTACTTTTTTTGGGATCTTGCCAGATATTTGTGACCTGGATTGGCCACTGTTGGACACAGGATGCTGGGCTTGATGGACCTTTGGTCTGTCCCAGTATGCCAATACTTATGTACTTATGTACATCCCTGGGGAAGGAGGCTTGGGATTTGTACGACACGGTGAGTCTCTCCCAGGCCCTCCTATACCTCAGATAGGATCTTCTATGGTATGGGAGGACAAAGTACCATTTAACTTTGCAAGACATTTGCTGTCCTCATAGGAGAAGTTTGGTTGTCTCCTTTTTAAAAGCATTTTTGCTAATATCCCCGCGTACGTCACATCATGATGTCATGATGTTTTACGTCAAATCGGCACTGATCATTTTGTATACAGTGTACAGAAATGTAAGCATATTCTAAATGCTTCACAGAATTTTAGCATATTCGATATATTGCGTAGAACAGGACAGGCATACAATTCTAGGCTTATTCTATACATGGTGCACAGATTTGCACAGACTGCATGACACATAAAATTAAGCCACTGAGCAGGATTCTATAAAAACTATTCAGCCTTTACAGAATTCTGCTCAGTGCTCTTTTACTCGGCGCCAAATTTTTGACGTCATATATAGAATCTACTCCAATATGCTTCAAAAGGCATAAATATTAAAACATTTCAACAAAATAAGAAAGAAAATCATAATCCACAATGTCTACAACTCTAGGCAGCACACAAAAACAACGTACATAATAAATAAATAATGTCAAGTAAAATATAAAAACAATACTAATTTACATACTCTGAAACCCCAATAAGAAAATATAAAACAGATTGACCAGTGTTTCCCAAAACCAATACTTAGGACATACAATAGAGGCAGTTAATGCACATCTATCTCAGGGATGAATGAGAAGTATAAATGCAGAGTGGAATGACTGGATGTAGTGAGACTGATGAAGGAAAAATGGATATGGTGATGGGAAATCGTTAAAAAATAGATATAATATCATAAGAGCATAATAAAAATTTGAAAAATTTGCATAACATAGTGGTGGTTACTATTGGGAGATAATTTATTTTATAAACGGTAACTACGAAGTGAGAGAGAGCTCAGTGGCAAAAGATAATGGATATTCATTGGGGATGTTCTGAAAACCTGACCAGCTGATTGTGCCCAAGGACTGGATTGAGAGTCCATGATCTAGACAAAATTACATAATCAAAACACCCAAACTAGACTTTTTTTCCATTTGAATAATAAAATTCTTCAGGAACAACATTTGCCAGTTAGGTAAGCCTGTACTTAATATGAAGGGAAGGTCTGCTGGAAAAGATGTGTCTTTAGGTGTCTTTTTACTAATGCTTAGCATACACTAAATGCTCAGAAGCCCATTTTATACCTGTGAATAAACAGTGTGTTTTAAGTCTGTAAAATGTATTAGATATTTTACTGCATTGATTATGTTCTGAAGTGTATTTCACCTATTTGGCCAGCAGATGGTGCATGTTTATGCTTAAAACTCTTACAGAGGACTGACTTCTCTATAGTTGGCACACAGATAATAGGAAGTGTCTGTAGTAATGTAACCAGTTTTTATTTGAAACTTGACTGTTCTGGGCTCTGATTGGCCTGGAGTTTGAAATTGCCCAGCAGATACTGGCTGTTGCTTCTGTTTCAGCCTGGGGAAAGAGAGAAAGAGAAAGAGAAAGAGAGAGAGAGAGAGAGAGAAAGAGAGAGAGAGAGAGAGATCTCTTTGCTGAAGCTCAGTGAACAGATATATGCCCTGATCTCCCCAGCTAGTTTCTAGGAAGTAAACAAATGTTTACTTAGTTCTATAATTGATCCATATTTCAGTTACCTGTTATTGTTTTGTTTATTGAACATTTTTTGTTTAATTTTAAGACAATAAACAATTGTTTATTACCTCTGCCTATCTGGACTGATAAAGAATTCTGTTAGCATGCGCTAATCTTTAGTAAAAGGGACCCTTAGTTTCTTAGGTGCCCTTTTACTAAGGCATGCCTAAAAGTGACCTGCACTGGTGTAGGTGTGTGTTTTGGATGCACGCAGGTCCATTTCCTCAGCACGCCTACAAAAAAGGCTTTTTTTCTGTGCCAGAAAATGGTCATGCAGCAAAATTAAAACCAGCGCGTTCCCATTTTCGGGCTGAGACCTTACCCATTGACTTAGCGGTAAGTTCTCACATGCTAGCCAGGTGGTAAGTGGTCAGCATGTGTAAACTGCCGATTACCACCGGGTAAGTACCACATGGTAAAAAATAGAAAATATTTGCACCGCATGTTTTGGGTGCGCATCAAAAATGGAATTACCGCCCAGGGCACGCAGTAGCCGGGTGGTAGTGCCAACTTTGACGTGTGTTGGATGCATGTAGGCACCTATTTGCCTTTGTAAAAAGGCCCCTTAGTTTCTTGGGCTATATATGTGATCATTCTCAGCTTGCCCAGTAAAGCATTCCAGATCTTTCTTCCAATAACAGAAAATGCATAGACTCGAGTTGCCTTGGGTCACACTTGATGGAAAGGAAGGAAGGAATATCTAACAGATTTATGATAGCTGATCTGAACCTTCAAGAAGCTTGATACAGTTTAAGTGCAGCAGAAATATTCCACGGGGCTTCATGATTCAGAGCTTTAAATACAAATAACAAAGAGTTCCTGTTACTAAGCTGCAGTAAGGGTGGCATTAGCACATCCTTGCACAGGTTTTTCCCACGTGCTAAGCAGGGGCGTATCTGAACTGCGGCGATAGGGGGGGCCAGGGCCAGAGTGAGGGGGCACATTATAGCCCCCCCCCCGCCACCGCCATTGCCGATCCCCCTCCCCCCAGCCGCTGCCATTGCCAACCCTCCCCCTCCGTTGCTCGCCTAACTTCGCTGGCGGGGGACCCCAACCCCCGCCAGCTGAGGTCCGCATCCTCCTGCCCCTGCCGGCTGCCTTTAAAGAATTCCGTCAGCTGGCGGGGGACCCCCAACCCCCGCCAGCCAAGCCGAGGTCCTTTCATTTTTCCACCGAAGCTGGCGCCGACGAAAGTTTCTTTTGAGTCTGACGTCACTGCACGTTGTACGTGCAGGACGTCAGACTCAGAAACAGAATGAAGCTGTTTCTGAGTCTGACGTCCTGCACGTACAACGTGCAGCGACGTCAGTCTCAAAAGAAACTTTCGTCGGCGCCAGCTTCGGTGGAAAAATGAAAGGACCTCGGCTTGGCTGGCGGGGGTTGGGGTCCCCCGCCAGCTGACGGAATTCTTTAAAGGCAGCCGGCAGGGGCAGGAGGACGCGGACCTCGGCTGGCGGGGGTTGGGGTCCCCCGCCAGCGAAGGTAGACGAGCAACGGAGGGAGAGGGTTGGCAGCGGTAGGGGGGTCCAGGGCGAAATCTGTGGGGGCCCAGGCCCCTGAGGCCCCACACAGATACGCCCCTGGTGCTAAGCCATTTTTACTACAATAGGGTATCGGAAATGCCAATGCCACTCATCGAACAGGAGTGGCGTTGGCATTTCTGATAACCCTATTGTACTCAAATTACTATAGGCATCTGCTTCAGCATCCTCAGATTGAGCTTGGTCCCATTGCATTCTCATGGTAATTTTGGACATTGTTTTATTTTTTAAGACCCCTGATGCAGGCAGTTTTGTCGAAACATGGACCATGTTGGGTCTGCTGAATAAAATTTGAGTAGACACCCTTTTCTTTGAAGGCCCCTTGTGCTTTTGTTTTTGTGCTCTTATATGAGTGTACTTTGGTTTCCCTCTCTGGTTTTTCTTCATGTGGAGGGAAAGAGACAGAGAAAGTGCATGGGAGGGTAGTTGGGAAGAGAAAGGAAGAGATGTTGGACCTGGGGGTGGTAGGGAGGAAGAGAAAGAGAGATATGGAATAGGAGGGCAGTTGCAAAGAGAAAGGGACTGATGGGGGACCAGAGGTAGTGGGGAAGAAGGGAGAGAAGTTGGGGAAAGAAAGGGAGAGATGGTGGACCTAGGAGTGGTGGGTAGGAAGGGAGAGATACTGGATGGGAAGGCAGTCTGGAAGAAAGAGAAAGAAGTTGTACCTGGGGAAGGGAGGGAGGGAAGAAAGAGGGAGAAATGTTGAGTCTATGGGTGGAAAGAAAGAATTGATGCTGAAAATGGGATGGAGGGAGGAGTGAGATGCTGCATCAAAGGGGGGAGGGAAGAAGAACAAAAAAGAGAGGGAGTAATGTTGGACCCACTATTGAACAAACTTTTGACTGTGTCCAGGGAGAGGTCATTTCCTTTGGGTTTAGCACCTCTCAACCCCCCCCCCCCCCCCAATCATTTTTGAAAAGTTGGCTTCTAAAATTATGAAGCAGTAAAAGTGTAAAGGGCCACAGATGGAACAACAGGCGAGGCTAATCTTTGGAGGAATCAGATTTTATTGGGGATCCGACATGGCCCGTGTTTCAGCTATTGTCTGCGACAGGGGTCTGTACATATCAAGAAGCATCAATATCAAAATATTAATAATTATAAAAATTGAAAATTACATGCTAAATACAAAAAAAGTAAATATTAAAACATGCATAAATACCATAAATCTGACAGCTGTACAAAACTCGTGGGTCAATCATACAGTCACAATGGTGATATATCTACTTACTTTAAAAACAGACAGTAATAGTCAGTCAATATTAACAATTTATAAAATGTTTAAAACAAGGAGAAATGAATAAACAAAATCATGTCTACAAAAAAATGTTTCAAAACAATACAATTATCATTATAAAAATAATAGATGTTTTTAACATAATGATTTGTAATATACTAACTGAAAAATGTGTGCAAGCTAAAATGTACCTTGATGCACATGTGGTAAAAGATATCAGTGCAAAACACTTCACAATGCTTCATGAACAATGCAAAAAGTGTCTTTTACTACTTGTGCACTAATCAGAAGGCTTTACTAAGAAAACTCTTGCAGGTCCAAAACACTTCATAACCTTGGCTCATACAGTGAAAAGCTGCCAACATCCAAGCTGCTGCAAACTGTATGTGAAAAACATTGTCACTGTAAAAAGTATGCATATACAACCATGTACCAACAGTACAAATATGATAAAACAGCTGGGAAGGACTTACCACTATAATGCTTCCTGCAGCACCAGCAAAAGCATACCGCATGGATGTCCATTGTTATACAAATAAAGTATGTCAGAGTGTATTCAAATTAGTTATTCATGTTCAAAAATTTAAAGTGCCAATATGCTAGCTATATACCAACATCCATAAGTACATAACATAGTAACATAGTAACATAGTAGATGACGGCAGAAAAAGACCTGCACGGTCCATCCAGTCTGCCCAACAAGATAACTCATATTTGCTGCTTTTTGTGTATACCCTACTTTGATTTGTATCTGTGCTCTTCAGGGCACAGACCGTATAAGTCTGCCCAGCACTATCCCCGCCTCCCAACCACCAGCCCCGCCTCCCAACCACCGGCTCTGGCACAGACCGTATAAGTCTGCCCAGCACATGTGTTACTAAAGTTTAGGGGGGGGGGGTTTCCCCATAGACACGGGATGGGGAAAAGTCTTTATAAGCAGGCCCATGGTTTAAAGAACAAAAAAAGAGCAGAACTGTCCCCCTAATGACAGTCCACAACTCAGAAACAAAACCAAAGGAGAGGGCAGACCAATGTGACTCCGAAATGGGTGGTTTATTGAACAACGCGGGCAGTCGGCACCATAGGCAGTCGGTGGCCCAACTGTTTGGGGAGGCTAAAGGGGGCGTGGTTAGGGGTGGGGCCAGGGGTGGAGCTTAAATCCATAATTGTCTGATAACACACAGAAAAAAAAATAAAAATAAAAATCACAATTAATACCTTTTATTAAATTTAGATACATAAGCAGCCTTATTCAAATACCACAAACTATATTGCTATTGAGACAGACATGGGGAGGCAGCTGCTTGTCCCAGGATTCGTAGCATGGAATATTGCCACTATTTGGGTTTCTGCCAGGTACTTGTGACCTGGCTTGGCCACTGTTTGGAAACGGGATACTGGGTTAGATGGACCATTGGTCTGACCCAGTATGGCTACTCTTATGTTCTTATATGTGAAAAAAATTGTTACTTAAGGATACATATGCCACACCAGGGGCGTAGCCAGATAGCAGATTTTGGGTGGGCCTAGTCAAGAAGTGGGTGGGCACCAAGTGTTCTCCCCCCCCCCCCCCCATGCAATGAGGCCAGTATCAGCAGCTTAGGAAGCTTAGACTGCTGAAGTGGAAAGCAGTGTTTTCAGCACCATCACGGGGAGGTCTTCAGCTGGCGAAGCTTGGGATCTACTACTTAACACTACTACTACTTAACATTTCTAGAGCGCTACTAGGGTTACGCAGCACTGTACAATTTAACAAAGAGAGACAGTCCCTGCTCAAAGAGCTTACAATCTAATAGACAAGTGAACGGTCGGTCCGATAGGAGCAGTCAAATTGGGGCAGTCTGGATTCACTGAACGGTAAGGGTTAGGTGCCGAACGCAGCATTGAAGAGGTGGGCTTTAACCAAAGACTTGAAGACAGGCATGGAGGGGGCTTGGCGTAAGGGCTCAGGAAGGTTGTTCCAAGCATAGGGTGAGGCGAGGCAGAATGAGCGGAGCCTGGAGTTGGCGGTGGTGGAGAAGGGTACTGAGAGGAGGGATTTATCCTGTGAACGGAGGTTACGGGCGGGAACGTAAGGGGAGATGAGGGTAGAAAGATAGTGAGGGGCAGCAGACTGAGTGCATTTGTAGGTAAGAAGGAGAAGCTTGAATTGAATGCGGTATCTGATCGGAAGCCAGTGAAGTGACCTGAGGAGAGGGGTGATATGAGTATATCGGTTCTGGCGGAATATGAGAGACGTGCAGCAGAGTTCTGAACAGATTGAAGGGGGGATAGATGGCTAAGTGGGAGGCCGGTGAGGAGTAAGTTGCAGTAGTCCAGGCGAGAGGTAATGAGAGCGTGGACGAGAGTTCGGGTGGTGTGTTCAGAGAGGAAAGGGCGAATTTTGCTGATGTTAAAGAGGAATAAGCGACAGGTCTTGGCTATCTGCTGGATATGCACAGAGAAGGAGAGAGAGGAGTCAAATATGACTCCGAGGTTGCGGGCAGATGAGACGGGGAGGATGAGGGTGTTATCAACTGAGATAGAAAGTGGAGGAAGAGGAGAAGTGGTTTTTTTTGAAAAAGACGATAAGCTCGGTCTTGGACATGTTCAGTTTCAGGTGGCGGTTGGACATCCAGGCAGCAATGTCAGATAAGCAGGCCGATACCTTTGCCTGGGTCTCCGCGGTGATGTCTGGTGTGGAGAGATACAGTTGGGTGTCATCAGCATTCTCTTGGGCAGAGATTAGGTAGAACAGAGGTGGGAGCAATACTTAAGCAGGGCCAGTGCAATTGATATTAGGCACCCTAGGCAAAAACCTTCATTTTTGTGACCCCCTTCCGCATTACACACCTACCTAACAGCAGCTGCTTTGGCTTTATGATTATCTTTACAAGTGAAATTCAATGTACATAATACACAAATTTCTGATGTCACCTCAGTAACAACAACACTGTCTCCACTACCAGGCCAGGTAGAAGATAACATGGACTGGAAACCATGAGATGAGATCAGGGAGCCTAGGGAAGAGGTGTAGATTGAGAAGAGGAGGGGTCCAAGGACAGATCCCTGGGGAACACCAACAGATAAGGGGATGGGGGTGGAGGAAGATCCATGAGAGTGAACTTTGAAGGTGCGGTGGGAGAGATAGGAGGAGAACCAGGAAAGGACAGAGCCCTGGAACCCCTAGCTAGCACTAAATATGTGCTGCTGTTGGGTGGGCCTGAGCCCTAAGTGGATGGTCCCCGGCCCACCCAGGCCCACCTGTGGCTACGCCAGCCACACACTAAACATAAACAACAGCTTCTCTGTGGCTGTATAGAGCATCCAGAGGGTGACCTTTAGGCAAACAGGCATGTGTTGTCCCCTTTGTGTGGTGAGTGGAGGAGAGAGTCAAGTTGTTCAACAAAGATGGTGGATGGCAGCCTTATCAAAGCAAAACTGCTCATCTGTGAGGTCCAGGAACTAGGTCCTGGGACTATATATCCTCTGATAAGGCTGTCTCCTCCTAGCTCTTCTCTGTGCCATGTGTGTCTCTTGCAGCACGGCCTACACACAGGGCCACCGAGAGACTGGGCCAGGCCCGTGGCAAGGTCGCCCCGCCCCCAAGGTCGTCGTAACCGCTGCCGCCCCCCCCCCCCGGGCCGCCGTGACGCAGTCCCCACCCGCCCCCTCCATTCGCCACCGGGCCATGCCCTCTGCATTGAAATCATCACAGCACCTCACCTGTCATCTCACTTCATGACTGAAAGCACAGCAGCGGCAGATCGGATTCGCCTCCCTTCGGGCCTTCCCTCCCTGTGTGTCCTGCCCTCACGGAAGTTACATCAGACAAGGGTGGGACACAGGGAGGGAAGGCCCGAAGGGAAGCAAATACGATCTGTCGCTGCTGTGCTTTCAGTCACGGAGGTAACAGGTGAGGCGCTGTGATGATTTCAATGCAGGGGGCCTGGCCCGGTGGCGGACGGAGGGGGGCGGTTGGGGACTGCGGCGCAGCAACCTCGGGGACAGGGCCAAGGGTGGGTGAGATCGGGGACTGCGGCGCCGGGCCCTCCTTGGATGCCTGGGCCTGAGGTCAGTCATTAGCACTCTCCAGTAGCACCCTAGGTGTGCTGTATAATGGTAGCCCACATACACTGATACACTCAGAGGTACTCATTGTAAGACAAACAGGCAGACAGGGATGCAAATATGCACATGCTCACAAAATGCTCAATATATTTACGAGCAATATTGCTGAAGGGTTAGAAGAAAAGTTTGCATTTTCTTGTGAACGACATGAAGTTTAGCAACAGATTGGATACCCTGGAAGGAGTGGAAAGCATAAGTGACCTACAAAAATCAGGACTTGGGCCAGTGCACTCTTGCAAGAGTGTGTCTTATCAGCAAACAATAAAACACACATTTTTGTGTTTTTCTGTTCGTTATCTTTTGACAACATGCAGTGACATGGCATGTGTCATTGATATTTCCCATACCATTATAAACTAATGCCGTTCTCCAGTTGGTATTAATTTGAGGGGGTGGAACAAGAAGAATTGGAGGATTATGGAGCAACATCCCCTAATCCCTCCAGTGGAGCACTGCACAAAACAAGAACTTTTCTGAAACCTAGACTTCCTTGGGAGCAGATATAGATCTTGATGACCATCTTTTGAATATAGATATGCATTCCCCTTTTAACATGGGGAATGCATATTTATTGTTGGTCTTGTCCTAGTCCTGCCCCAAACATACCCAGACCATGCCCCCTTGACATATGCATGTCTTTTAGATTTAGAGATGTATTTCTTGGTATTGTGCACCACTTTGACGGTTCTTAAGCAGTTAATCAAATTAAAACTGAAAGTTGAAGCGTGACTATAAAATCGAGATTTAGACACACATGCAATAAACATCTCTAAATGCCGGGTTATACACTTTTTAAATGAGCATAAGGCTCCCAAAATCAGCTTATATTATGAATTTGATATGTTTTGTATTATGATTTTTAAGTGATTAACTTTCTTTGATGTATTTCTTTGATATATTCCATATATTAGCATACTTTTCATATTATGCATATAGGATGCTAGGAATTATTAGGAAAGGGATGGTGAATAAGACTGAAAACACTATAATGCCTTTGTATCGCTTCATGGTGCATCCGCACCTTGAGTATTGCGCTCAGTTCTGGTCACCGTATCTCAAAAAAGATATAGCGGAATTAGAAAAGGTGCAAAGAAGAATGACCAAAATGATAAAGGGGATGAAACCTTTCTCCTATGAGGAAAGGCTAAAGAGGTTAGGGTTCTTCAGCTTGGAAAAGAGACAGATGAGGAGAGATATGATTGAGGTCTACAAAATCCTGAGTAGTATAGAATAAGTAGATTTTTTACTCGTTCCAAAAGTACAAAGACTAGGGGACACTTGAGGAAGTCACACAGAAATACTTTTAAAACAAATAGGCGGAAATATTTTTTCACTCAACAAATAGTTAAGCTCTGGAACTCTTTGCTGAAGGATGTGGTAACAGTGGTTGGTGTATCTGGGTTTAAAAAAGGTTTGGACAAATTCCTGGAGGAAAAGTCCATAGTCTGCAAATTTGAGACAGACATGGGAAGCAACTGCTTGCCCTGGGATTTGTAGTATGGAGTGTTGCCATGATTTGGGTTTCTGCCAGGTACTTGTGACCTGGCTTGGCCACTGTTTGGAAAACAGGATACTGGGCTAGATGGACCATTGGTCTGACCCAGTATGGCTACTCTTATGTTCTTATGTCTCAATTTCCATGCAGAAATCAAAGCATATACAATAAGTATGCTTTAATTTAGGTGTACATTATAGAAAACGCCAAGTGCTGCTCTGCGCAACTAAAGTTAATCACAGTCAATTATGTCACCTAAAACCTGGTGTATTTATTTATTTATTTATTACATTTGTACCCCGCGCTTTCCCACACATGGCAGGCTCAATGCGGCTTACATAGTAACAATATAAAGAATTACAAAGTCGTTAAAAAAGAATGTACAATTTGTAGTAAACACAAGATTAATGGGTTTAACGGATAAGTAAGTTGAGCATAGGAGGAATTGAGTGCAGAAGGAAATGAGCATAGGGAATTACTAATTCACCCGCTTTGCATGCTCACCATGTTATTCTTTAGCACAGGGCTCAAGATTTTCCCATGTTAGAAACTTTTTATATTGGGGAGTAAGACTAGCATGAGAAACATTTTGACTGAATCAATGTGCTGAAACATAACGTAGCTTACTGCATCAGGCCTACAGATATCAAACTGAAAATCATTCTAAGGTAAATATGCAGAGAAAAAGAATGTTGCAGATACATAGGCTTTTTAGGCAATAGTTGACTAAATTAGTTGAAGAGCAGGTGTATTCTATAACAACGTAAATAGATTTTAGAAATACCCATGACCCGCCCATTCCACTCACATAACCACACCCACTTTTCAACTATGCGACTAAGAATTTACACACACCACATCACAGAATACACTTAGCAAGTAGTGTGCATATATTCTAATTAACAGTAATTAGTGCTGATAATTGGTTGCTAACCTCCAATTATCAATGCTGATTAGCTTATTAAGTGATGCGCATTGTTATGGAATACGCTTTGATTTCCACGCATAAATTGAGGCGCAATATATAGATTCCTGGGGATAATACATTCTTTAATAAGCAGCTTTATTTTATCTGGTGACAGAAAAGAACAGTCTCCCAGCAGGATTAGCAGGAACAGTGCCAGCTGGAAACGCCTAGTGAAAGAAACGAAACAAAACAGAAGGTTGTCACATAATTCAGAGCCCTGCAGAGTTTTTGATAATGATAAACTGAAGAAATTCTGTTAGCAAGTTCAGTGGTCAAAGTCTAAAACCCCAAATCTGTAAATACATCTTATAGACAGATTCTGCACACGTGGTATCTAAGTAGCTCCTTGACAAATGCAGGCAAAAGCAAAATACATTTTGCAAAATTGATTACCCAGTACAGGGGCATTCTGTTTATTCCATGAGCTGAGTTCAATCATCTGTTTGCTATGGACTGGTTTACCAGTAGCCACTGTTTGCAACACTCAAGGCTTAAAATTCTGCCACCTGGCAAAATGGGTTTTACAAAGCCTCTGTTTCTGAAGTGTTGGTTCTTATCCAGCTAAATTATATCTATTAAGGGAGTCTGTGTGATATCCTGATTCCGTCCCAAGATTTATCCTTCAACACTTTTTTATTCCAAGAAATAAAACTGTCAAGCAATCACATGAGTCCGCTCTGTGGTAGAACCCATTAGAAAATGTAATAATAGATTCTGGAATGTACTACAAGTTAGACACATTCTCCCTGATTATATAAATGAAGTGTGTGCAAATTCATGCTTAGCACCCAACTTTGCATGTGCTGTTATAGACCAAGGTCAGTTTCACATGCAAATTAAATAAAGTAATTGGCAGTTAATTGAATTTAGCCCGATATTGGCTATAATTGGAGTTAATGAGCACTAATTGACACCAGTTTACAGCTGTGCATGCAATTCCCTTAGTTGCTATTCTATAACCTGGGCAGGTAAATTCTAGACATGCCCAGAATATGCATGCATAGGTTACTCAATACCTGCATTTACACACGCATTTGGCAAATTTAGGCACCAGCATGATGAACAAGGAAGGATCCCTACAGAGAGAGATATACCATCCACAGAGTAGGGAAGGAACGCAGGTCAACCAAAAACCAGTAGGATTCCAGAGGTAAATAAAAAGTCTTCATTGCCAAAGAGCAGATACTAAGGACTTGACACGGTCCCATGTTTCAGCAACAATATTCCTGCTTCAGGAGTATAAATATCTGTAAACCTCTCTCAATGTCTTTCCACAGAAAGAAGATAACACATAAACAACTGTTACAATAATTCCGTGTAGCCATTGAAACTGCCAAACACTCACTTCATTTGTTCTTTGTTACCTCTGGAGTCCTACTGGTTTTTGGTTGACCTGTATCCCTTCCCTGCTACACAGGCAACCAACATGAGTTGCATCTGATGGAAGCGATACAGGCCCTAGAATTGCTGTCGGAGACAAGTCAGGCAGCAGCATTGTGTATGATTTGTAGATTATATAAATTCTTTAAAATGCCACAAAAAGAGAATTACAATATCTGTGACACCAGCAAAGGAATGTACCATTATCTTTCAACAAGAATTAGTCAAATACAGTATGAGTAATCACAGCATGAGTAACTTAAAGCCTTTTTTTAACAACAAAAGAGATGTGACGTTCTAAATTAAGCGAAGCATGGAGTACACCTAAACACTTAACATAAGGTCTAAAAGGGAGATTAATCCCTTCAAGCCTGATCTGTGAATCTGAAGTATTCTTTATGGCTTTATCCATTCAAAGAATATCTGCCTTTAAAGGACCAGGAGTTCATTTTTTAGCTTTTATTCATGGTGTAATAACCGCCAGACACTCATTTACAGGTTCAACTAAATCAGTAGGATTGTCACGGCAAAGGGCAACACTGCAAGCTGAACCCAAAAGACCCAACAACATCCAGTAAGATGGTATATATAATACTTTAGCAAGTTTTAAATTATTGAAAAACTCAATAATACTAAGATGGAGTCAGCAGTCCAGCAGCGAGAGGGGTGCTATCCAGTCTTTTGTACTGAGTGTCACATGTATGATTATCTCCCAGTTGGTGAGCGCTTATATGTGTGTGCCCGATGAAAATGGATCCTAGCTCTCAGAGAAAGAGTCCGTTCTCTTGAGGCTAGAGTAGCAAACTTGGTGGAGCTGAGGGAGAAAGAGAGGTACGTAGTGGAGACCTACAGTGATGTTGTAGAGAAGTCCCACCTCCTGTCTGGTAGCCCCTATGCTACCTTGGAGGAGGGAGGTTTCCTAGAAGAAGAGCATCACCCTGGTGAAGTAGGAAGTACTCCTGTAGCCAGGATCTGCCCACCAGGGGATGTACTATCCTCTCGCACCGAGGATATGTCTCCAAGTGCTGCCCAAGAGGGAAAGGATAGGACAGCTGTTGTAGTTGGTGATTCGATAATTACGCATATAGATAGCTGGGTGGCTGGTGGATGTGAGGACTGCCTGGTGGCTTGCCTGCCTGGTACGAAGGTGGCGGACCTCACGCGTCACCTAGATAGGATTTTAGATAGTGCTGGGGAGGAACCGGCTGTCTTGGTACATGTGGGTACCAGTGACATAGGAAAATGTGGGAGAGAGGTTCTGGAAGCCAAATTTAGGGTCTTAGGTAGAAAGCTGAAATCCAGAACCTCTAGGGTAGCATTTTCTGAAGTGCTGCCCGTTCCACGCACAGGGCCTAAGAGACAAGCAGAGCTCTGGAGCTTCAATGCGTGGATGAGACGATGGTGCAGGGAGGAGGGTTTTAGAATTGTTAGGAACTGGGCAACATTCTGGGGAAGGGGGAGCCTATTCCGAAAGGATGGGCTCCACCTTAACCAGTGTGGGACCAGGCTGTTGGCATCAGTGTTTAAAAAGGAGATAGAGCAGCTTTTAAACTAGAAACTGGGGGAAGGCCGACAGTCGCTCAAAAGTGCATGGTTCGGGATAAGGTATCTTTCATAGATATCACCAAATCAGGGAAGATAGGGTATCCTGATAGTGAGGTTGGAAAAGAGACCACAGGTGTCCTTAAATAAAAATAAAAATCAGACAAAAGATTGCAAATTAATACTTTCAAGTACTGAGCATGATGCAAATAAGAACAACAAACATAGTTTGAAATGTCTATATGCGAATGCCAGGAGCCTAAGAAATAAGATGGGAGAGTTAGAATATATTGCACTAAATGAAAAATTAGATATAATAGGCATCTCTGAGACCTGGTGGAAGGAGGATAACCAGTGGGACACTGTCATACCGGAGTACAAATTATATCATAGTGATAGGGTGGATCGAATTGGTGGAGGGGTAGCATTGTATATTAAGGAGAGCCTTGAATCAAATAGATTGAAAATTCTGCAGGAAACAAAACACATCTTGGAATCACTATGGATTGAAATTCCATGTGTAAAGGGAAAAAGGATATTGATAGGAGTGTACTACCGTCCGCCTGGCCAGGATGAACAGACAGATGCAGAAATGTTAAAGGAAATTAGGAACGCAAACAAACTGGGCAACACGATAGTAATGGGTGATTTCAATTACCCCGATATTGACTGGGTAAAAGTAACATCAGGGCATGCTAGGGAGGTAAAATTCATTGACAAAATCAAGGACTGCTTTATGGAGCAGCTGGTACAGGAGCCGACGAGAGAAGGAAAAATTCTAGACCTAGTCCTTAGTGGAGCACATAATATGATCAGATTTCATATTAACTTTGGAGTATGTATAAACAGGAAATCCAATACATTAGCGTTTAACTTTCAAAAAGGAGACTATGATAAAATGAGAAGAACGGTGAAAAAAAACCTTAGAGGATCTGCTGCGAGGGTCAAAAATTTACATCAGGCATGGATGCTGTTCAAAAACACCATCCTGGAAGCCCAGGCCAAATGTATTCCGCTTATTAAAAAAAGAGGATAGAAGAGCAAACGACAGCTGGCATAGTTAAAAAGTGAGGTGAAGGAAGTTATTAGAACTAAAAGAAAATCCTTCAGAAAATGGAAGAAGGAACTGACTGAAAATAATAAGAAACAGCATAAGAAATGTCAAATGCAAAGCGCTGATAAGGAAGGCTAAGAGGGACTTCGAAAAAAAATTGCATTGGAGGCAAAAACACATACTAAAAGTTTTTTAGATATAGTAAAAGCAGGAAGCCGGCAAAAGATTCAGTTGGACCGCTAGATGACCGAGGGGTAAAAGGGGCGATCAGGGAAGACAAAGACAAAGCCAAAGCGGAGAGATTAAATGAATTCTTTGCTTCGGTCTTCACCGAGGAAGATTTGGGAGAGATACTGGTGCCAGAAATGGTATTCGAAGCTGACGAGCTGGAGAAACTGAATGAATTCGGTAATTGGGAAACAAAATAGGAGCTGGGCAGACTTCTACGGTCTATGCCCTGATTGTGACTAAATAGATAGGGATGGGCTGGAGTGTAAATTTTAAGGGGCTTCGACTTTAGCTTCAGAACTTAGTACAAGAACAGTGCTGGGAAGACTTCTACGGTCTGTGCCCTGAGAAAGGCAAGGACAAATCAAACTTGATTATACAAATAAAGCATCACATACCGTGTAAATAAGTTTATCTTGTTGAGCAGACTGGATGGACCGTACAGGTGCTGTCATTTACTATGTTACGTTAATTCTCTATAAACCTGAAGGATGTAATGAGGCAATTCTACAAATTGAAGAATAGCAAATCTCCTGGACTGGATGGTATTCATCCCAGAGTAGTGATAGAACTGAAAAATGAACTTGCTGAGCTATTGTTAGTAATATGTAATTTATCCTTAAAATCGAACGTGGTACCGGAAGATTGGAGGGTGGCCAATGTAACGCCAATTTTTTAAAAAAGGTTCCAGAGGAGATCCGGGAAATTATAGACGGTGAGTCTGACGTTGGTGCCGGGCAAAATAGAAGAGACTATTATAAAGAACAAAATTACAGAGCATATTCAAAAGCATGGATTAATGAGACAAAGTCAACATGAATTTTGTGAAGGGAAATCTTGCCTCACCAATCTATTACATTTCTTTGAAGGGGTGAACAAACATGTGGATAAAGGTGAACTGGTTGATATTGTGTATCTGGATTTTCCGAAGACGTTTGACAAAGTACCTCATGAAAGACTCCAGAGGAAATTGTAGAGTCATGGGATAGGAGGTAGTATTCTATTGTGGATTAAAAACTGGTTAATAGAAAACAGAGAGTAGGGTTAAATGGTCAGTATTCTCAATGGAGAAGGATAGTTAGTGGGGTTCCCCAGGGGTCTGTGCTGGGACCGCTGCTTTTTAACATATTTATAAATGACCTAGAGATGGGAGTAACTAGTGAGGTAATTAAATTTGCTGATGACATAAAGTTATTCAAAGACAAATCGCCGGAGTATTGTGAAAAATTACAAGAGGACCTTACGAGACTGGGAGACTGGGCGTCTAAATGGCAGATGACGTTTAATGTGAGCAAGTGCAAAGTGATGCATGTGGTAAAGCGGAACCTGAATTATAGCTACGTCATGCAAGGTTCCACGTTAGGAGTCACGGACCAAGAAAGGGATCTAGGTGTCATCGTTGATGATACTTTGAAACCTTCTGCTCAGTGTGCTGCTGCGGCTAAGAAAGCAAATAGAATGTTAGGTATTATTAGGAAAGGAATGGAAAACAAAAATGAGGACGTTATAATGCCATTGTATCGCTCCATGGTGTGACCGCACCTCAAATATTGTGTTCAATTCTGGTCATCACATCTCAAAAATGATATAGTGGAATTGGAAAAGGTGCAGAGAAGGGCGACAAAAATGATAAAGGGGATGGGGCGACTTCCCTATGAGGAAAGACTAAAGTGGCTAGTAGGGGAATAATCGAACGGCGCCGGCGAAATAGATTGCCATCTTTTGTTTCGATAATACGGTTTGGCCCAGCCAAATGCCAGAGTTCGCCGGGTTTGAGATTGCCGTTTTTGTTTTTCAGCGATAATGGAAAAAAATGCCAGCGATCTCAAATCCGGCGAAATCCAAGGCATTTAGTCATGGGAGGAGCCAGCATTTGTAGTGCACTGGTCCCCCTGACATGCCAGGACACCAACCGGGCACCCTAGGGGGCACTTCTAAAAATTAAAAAAATATATACAAATAGCTCCCAGGTGCATAGCTCCCTTACCTTGGGTGCTGAGCCCCCCAACCCCCCCCCCCCCAAACCCATTCCCCACAACTCTACACCACTACCATAGCCCTTATGGGTGAAGGGGGGCACTTACATGTGGGTACAGTGGGTTTGTGGGGGTAGGAGGGCTCAACACTTACCACCACAAGTGTAACAGGTAGGGGGGGATGGGCCAGGGTCCACCTACCTGAAGTCCACTGCAACCAACAAAAACTGTTCCAGGGACCTGCATTCTGCTGTCAGGGAGCTGGGTATGACATTTGAGGCTGGCATACAGGCTGGCAAAAAAGGTTTTTATTTTTATTTTTTTAGTGTGGGAGGGGGTTGGTGACCACTGGGGGAGTACGGGGAGGTCATCCTCCATTCCCTTCGGTGGTCATCTAGTGAGTTGGGGCACCTTTTTGAGGCTTGGTCGTGAAAATAAAAGGACCAAGTAAAACCGGCGAAATACTGATTAACGCCACTTTTGTTTTTTAATTATGCACTGAAGCTGGCCATCTGGTAGCCACGCCCATGGCGCCCATATCCCACCTTTGCTACGCTGCCGACATACCCCCTTGAAGTTTCGCCGGCTCGGCGAGATCGCCGGCCATCTCCTGATTTATGTCGGAAGATGGCCGGCGATCACTTTCGAAAATAAGCCTGTAGGGCTCTTCAGCTTGGAGAAAAGGCGGCTGAAGGGAGATATGACAGAGAACTATAAAATAATGAGTGGAGTTGAACGGGTAGACGTGAGGCGTCTGTTTATGCTTTCCAAAAATACTAGGACTAGGGGGCATGTGATGAAGCTACAAAGCAGTGAATTTAAAACAAATCAGAGAAAATATTTCTTCACTCAATGTGTAATTCAACTCTGGAATTCGTTGCCAGAGAATGTGGTAAAGGCGGTTAGCTTGGCAGAGTTTAAAAAAGGTTTGGACGGCTTCCTAAAGGAAAAGTCCATAGTTCATTATTAAACTGGACTTGGGGAAAATGCACTATTTCTGGGGTATTTATTTATTTATTGTATTTGTATCCCACATTTTCCCACCTTTTTGCAGGCTCAATGTGGCTTACAATGTATCGTTCTTGGTGGATAATAGATCAGAAAATAGACAGTTAGTGTTACATAAAGATCGTGCATAACAGAATAGAAAATTAAACAAGCTTACAATGTATTCAATGTTTTGTACTTTTTTGGGAACTTGCCAGGTATTTGTGACCTGGATTGGCCACTGTTGGAGACTGGATGCTGGGCTTGATGGACCTTTGGTCTGTCCCAATGGCAATACTTATGTACTTATGAACAATGACTGAAATCTATCACTGAGAAAAGAATAGAACCAGTGAGCCGTGTTGTCTATGACCATGATACTCCCCAATCTAGTTAATAAAATCTTATGATCAGTGGTGTCAAAGGCACCATTAGATCCACTAATATTATAGGTAAAAAAATCTCACACTGTGTGGTTTCTGTGCTGTACCCTGCTAGTACTAGTCCAATCATCAGTTTAGAGCCAAAAAAGCATTTCATTGTCCCATCATCATGTGTTCTTTCTTTTCTTTTCAACAATTGTATTAATTATTAATATAACAAAGCAGGTAAAGGTTCTTTGCTTCAGTACATCACCACCTGCTTGATCAATTTAGAGAAAAACAGGAGACTTGGGACTTGCCTGGAGTTCTCAAGAATATTGGAATCCGATTCAAACATTTTTGAGCTGTAGCTTAATCAAAATATGTATGAAAACAGTTGGAGTTTGTCTAGCTGTTTCAATGTTTTCTTATTTGTTTTGTAACAACATTTTCATTTATGGATGCCGTGTTGTCAGTAGCATGCACTATTTTCAACACATTAGGGTTATGCTTGCCAGTAAAATTGTGTCAGTTTTTGTCAAATCATTTCTCTGTTTATGCCATTCAATCCCATTCAAGTCCAAGAGGAAAACTGTTTTACAATGGAACAGTAAGACATTAGAAAAAGTAGAGACAAGGACAACGAAAATGATAAAGGGGATGGAATGACTTCTCTATGAGGAAAGGCTAAAGTGGTTAGGGCTCTACAGCTTGGAGAAAAGACGACTGAGGGGAGATATGATAGAGGTCTATAAAATAATGAG